>NC_033802.1:2415866-2449492 GCF_001876935.1 Asparagus officinalis
CACATCATAGAACCTTTAATAATATCAGAAATATTTTCCACGCCCTCACCCTGAAAATCAAATTGAACCATCTTATTTCCAATGGTTTTATGGTCTAAGTTTGTATATATACTGATTCATTAATTTATGAGATTTAAGAGGCCAGTTCAAGATTCTACAAATCTCTCCCTGTAAATCTTAAATTATTGGAGGGACACGTGTCTTCACATGTTTCTTCTCACTTGATGTTGGACGTATTCTGAAGTAGACGCCCATTGTTTAATTCTAGTTGGTGTTTGCGACACGATGGTTATCTTTTGGATTTATATGCTCGTACATGTTATATCATAGTTTTTATTATCATCTTCTCCAATAAATTATGTACACCTTTGAGCATCTCCAATGGTGGCACTATTTTTGAGGTTACCAAATCTTGCCAAAGCATCACAAATATTAATCTTTTATTTTCTCTCTCATCCACATCATTTTTGTCAACTTTTATAGTTTTATTCAAAAAATGGTCCGGTAGTTGGCAACTCCAAAGGTTGCCTACATGATCTCACATATTACTTTTTATATATTATTTTTTTAATTATAAAAATTGGAAAAAAGGGTTGGAGCGGTTGCTAAATTTTGACAACTTTACTTGGCTCCATTGCTCCTCCAATGATTAGCAACACATGGAGCTCTGACACGAACAGATGAGCACTCCCCTTGGCAACGGCTGCTGGAGATGCTCTTATGATATAGAGGACGCTTTAACATGTTACATGCGCGCATTTGTCTTCAGTGGAATCCAGAATCCAGCTTGCCATGTTTATGGGAAAGATTTCTAAAGTTTGCCTACAATATCTAAACTCTAAACTAGAAATTTTTATTGGCAAACTTGTCGTTGTCACGCGTATATGCGTATAAGCTCGAAGATTTTTATTGTTCACCAGGATATCCCATTTGAAGATGCTGGATTCTCCAATCCAGTTATCAAGCATCCCCTAATAATTGAAGCATTGAGAAATTGCATCTTGTTCTTTGTAACTTTGTTTTCCCTTCTTTACTGATTTTTGTTCCGTGAGAAAACCTTAACCCATCGCTCATGAAGCTCTATACAAAACACCAATACTGTATTCAAACAGGAGCCAAATCACAAGTAATATAAGATACAATCGTTATAAACAAACACACAAAAGAGCCATATAAAGGGCTCTTATTAAGGATAATTAATATGCACCCTCTTAATTAATTAATTAATTAATAATTCAAAAGAGGTGGTGGTGCTTCTTGCCGCCCTCGGCCTTCTCCTCCTTCTTGGCCTCCTTCTTCTCGTGTTTCTCATGGACCGCGACCTCCTCTTCAATCTTGTGCTTGTGAGCGTGCTCTGGGTCCTTCTTTGACTCATGCTTCTCATACTGAAAATTAATAAATCGGAATCATCAATTAAATCCCAAGGGAGACATTACTTGCTATTTTAAATGAAATTCAACATCATTCCTAGAAAAAAAAAAATTCCCCCGGTCCAGCACGATGCTTGACCCACGACAAGATTACAAGTAACAGTATTAGGGAATGATGGATATGAGGCGATGACTCATTTTGCTAATAGAATGGTGAGGTCCACACCTTTTGACATGACTTGTAAGGTGGTCCTGACCTTAATGATGGATATGTAGGGACTGTTTTGATAAGATTTGTATTTTATAACTTACGAGCGACACGGTTATAAATCAACGGTCAGGATTAAAAGGAGCGTACCAGAGCGAAGGCTCCAGCAGTAACAGCACCCATCTCTCCGAGATGCTCCTTGTGCTTGTGATGCTTCAGCTCTTCAGCTGGAGTCCCCTCCTGGTGGTGGTGGAACAGGTGGTGGTGTTCTTTCTCCTCAGCCATTGGATCAAAAAATGAAGTGCTGATGATGAGACTTGTCGCTTGTCAATTTTTTGCTGGTGATGGTTTGATTTTGTTGAGGATTTGGCGGGGTATTTATAGGGACTGATGGGGGTTGAACGCGGTGACGATACCGCGTGGTTTAGGTCCAGCGAAGCAAAAGATGGGCGGGGGAGTTTTGATTGGAGGATGAATGTGACTTCATTGTTGATAATGAACGTGATTAGTGGCTTAATTGATTACACGTCCGTCCTTTAACGGGAATATTTGTAGGATCCTTGTGATTTTTTTTAGACTTTTATTATTTGGTCATTTACAACGGAGTAAAGAGGATTAGAAGTAGGCCTTAAAAACCTTTTGAGAAGTGATTTAAGAATGTAATAGAATAGAATTGAATGGAAGAATATGATTTATGTTGTTGATCCTAAAAATTTGGATCATCACCCTTTTCGACAGTCACGATTATTTTTTATGTGATGTAATATTTTGTATTACATGCACTTGTGTTGTATTTGATCTCAGTCATCCGAGAAACAAAAAAGAGAACAGAGATGGCTCGGGTTGGCAAAATTGACTCATATGGCGGTAATAGCCGTATATCAAAATCAAAATTCCATTCGACAGACCGGAGAAAAGTTCGTTCAAAATCGTGGAACCCATTAGAAGGAGGCGCATGTTTAAGGACTACAACAGGTAAAAGTTGTATAGTTGCTATGTTTTTGTTGGGGAATGTGGAACTGTAGAAATCAGCTTATTTTCAGAGACGTCCCTGCTAACCCCATCCTCATAGCTGCTAACATTGCTAGATGTGACTGGTTTTGGACAGGGGCAGAAGAGGAGAGAGTGGCGAAACGCACTCGTAGGGCTGCCCATAACTTGAAGCTGCAGGACCTAGTCAAGTCGAACATCGCTGGTGATTGCGATGACAACTTCTCCGAGGCTCTCTGACTTGGAAGGTTTCTTCTCCAAGTTGTCGTTCCAGTTCTTATTTCTATTCTCGCCGTCGATGCGACTTACTCTCCCGTCAGTAAGCTGCTTAATGCCAGTTTTTAGAAAGACTTCGTGTTTGTAGCTTTTGTGATTTCAGAACTCTCAGTAGTGTGAGTTGTTAGAAAGTGTGCTTTTTCTTTTGTTTTTGGGTCTTTGTTGAAGGATCTTAGTAAAGTGAGTTTGGTAGGTGACGACAAGGTCCGCTCCTTACCAGCCTCCTCTTTACTTAGATCCTTTCCATAGGCCATCTGTGAGTTTTTATCTTCTTGTCATCTCTATTTAGTTCCTATGCTTTTATATATATATATATATGAACATGGTACCTCACCTTGTTTTTCAGTTCAAAAAAAAAAAGTTGTATAGTTTTTAAAAATTCTTCTTAAAAATCAAAGTTGGAATATGGACCGGTAAATGACAGGCGATAGGATTAGGATCCCAATTGCCTATTTCATTAGGAAACTAAACCCGTTTACAGCCTATAATTGAAACTTCCTTTGTCGAGTCCCCAGGATTTGGGGATTGATAGAAACATCATGTTGAACGGCGTTAGGAAGCGATGATATCATTGCTTCTAGACTTATGCTATTTTCATTTTCAAATGGTGGGCCCAACCTCTATCCATTTCCCACCACGGGTGATGAGAAAATGACCCAATTGGGGGCCTACCGTGTTCCTCGCAAAGCTTGGTGACTAGAAATAACAACATTACTCCATTTATACAGGGAAAATTTGCAAATCAGATCTATTTTGCTATATATTTAACAAAATAGACCTCTTAACAGGCTAAAAAGGGATCTATTTTGCTAAATATTTAGCAAAACGGTCTGTTTTACTAAATATTTAGCAAAATAGGTCTATTTTGTAAAAATTTTCTTTATATGGTGGTGGTTATGTTGATTCTTCTCATCCTAAATTATACAAACCGCACGAATTATGATGCGACAATTGGTGAGGTAGTGGGTGATAGACAATTTGCATCCTTTTTAATTTTTCTTTAGCACGCGGGAGATCATTTTCTAATTCACAATCATTAATTTGTATATATATATGTAGAAAAGTCGTGATTATCACGGATATAATCTTTTTCTTCGTGATCGCTATGTTTCATTCAAGGCAAAATTTAACTGCACATGACATGGTGAATGATTTTGATTGAAAAATAAAATTCTGCCATCTGTCCATGCATTAGAAGTGTTAATTTTGTGCAGGTTAGTTTTTTTTTCTTTAAAATATCGAGTGACTACTCTCCGTGTTATATTAATAGGATTTTAACGAAACAAATCTTAAAGAATATCGTAAGTAGGAAAAACTACTAACAATAGAATTTGCAGCTGAACGGAACAGATGAGGAAAAACTACTAACAATAGAATTTGGGTCCCCGTAGCAGCACTCATTCTCAAAAAAAAATGATTTAAGGACCTAAAATATGAGATCAAGAGAGGGGACAGGTGAGGTGTCCCCTCCCTACTCATTATGCAATAGGGAGGGGACACCTCACATGTCCCCTCCTTTTGTCTCATATTTTGGATCCCCGTAGCAGTACTCATTCTCAAAGGAAAATGTTTTAAGGACCCAAAATATGGGACCAAGGGAGGGGACAGGTGAGGTGTCCCCTCCCTATTGCATAATGAGTTGGCATGACCAACTCATTATGCAATAGGGAGGGGACTCCTCACCTGTCACCTTCATTGGTCTCATATTTTAGGTCCCCGTAACAGCACTCATTCTCAAATACTGTTTGGGAACATAGAACCTAGACCTCCATCTTGATCAATAGAAAATTAATTTGTTGCAAGATAACATTAGTGTTTTTTTTTTTTTTTTGGGCGCGTTCTTGATTTCAATCTCTACATCGTGATTAATGGGGCCCGCATTAATGGAGACTGGTGGTTGGGTTTATCCAACAACCGTTAGTTTATTAGGGTAGTTGAGATATTTACATGAAACGCCTCATCACGTCGGCAAGCATAATCCAATGAAGGATATACACGGTCTGTTAACTGTCTATTATTGTGGAGCCCTTTCTGGTCATCTGCGGCTGCTGCTCATGCTACGACGCTTGTGTAATCAATAAACCTGGCTTAGTAAACAAATTACTTTAGGGTTAATTGCCTTTTTGTAGGGGTAACAAACTGAAGAACCATAGTAAATCTTTTTCAGGAAGTCTACCTCATTATGTGACAAAGTATTGAAATCAATATCATTTCTTGAATGAGAGATTAATGCATGTGTCCACATTAACTGAAAACTTGAGATCCTTAACCTCGAAGGAAAGCCTTCCTCAGATAAGTTTATTTTTCTCTGATCAAACTACATTTTCAAAAGTTGTAGTCTAGATACTATGCTAAACCTCAAAATTTTGATTCATTGGAAGCCAAAGATAATTTATAGAAAAATAGTTATATCTAATCTCCAAGGGTTTCAAATGATGATGACATTTCGGCGACCAACATACCGTGCCAATAAAGTTATTTTCCACATAATAATTCGATGGATAATGCCCCCCTTTTCTCTTCTAAGTATCTAATTTCCTTTTAACACCCCCCACCCCACAAAAATAAAAAACCATCAGTAGAAGATTCTATAATGATGGTTTCCTGACATCATTATCATGTAATCAGTTGGTAATGAGGAACTGATGTATTAAATCAAGGATAATAAAGGTCAAGATCCTATTAGGACTATGAACTAATTGATGCTGGTAAATAACTGATACAAAATCTATAACCACCCACCGTAATTTAGTATTTACTAAGCATGGAGGGTAAAGGCCATTAAATTAACATGGTCTAAACAAACCAAGTAAAAAACATTTAAAAGTGACTACATTAGCTAAAAAACAAAGGAGGACAACTAGTCCCCAGTTAACCCATCATAGGGATACCATGGGCTAATACAATGGACATGGGTTACCATAAGCAAACTAATCACAATTAGAAAAAAAATATATATATAATAAAGTCCCATGACAAGGATAAAAACACAATGGCACTTTTACATGATATCATGAAATAATTTCCCAACTCTATGAACCAAATAACTCTCCTGTCCCCAGCAGATTGTTGCTAGATACTTACCATAAGCCAGGCAACAAACAGCTACCTGTTCGAGTGTCCTATACTCTTCAATGCATGTCTCAGTCTCGAACTTGTATTCATCGCACAAACAAAATTCTGCAGCATTTCTCCAGTCCTCAGTAACTTGACATGTATTTTCAAGTCCCAGCCAACTGAAGTCAACTGGGCTCTTAACATTCTCCAAGTAATATAAACCTCGAACCAAGTACAGCCATGACCATGTCAATTTCTTCGAGATGCATTCTAAGAACCTCAAAGATGTCTCCTTGCATTTATAAGCTTCTCTCGGGAACTCGGGATGTGAATATAACTTGAACTTAGTTTTGCAAGAAATTCTAAGAAAGTCGATTATAGATTCTCCGGCACTTACCCATAAGACTGCGGAGTTTGCCAACAATGATGATTCAGACATGAACAGATGATGGGTTGCACCTGCAAGCAGCAAAGAATAACCTACAGAAGCTCTGTGCACATTAGAAGCCCTGGATTTGCTCTGTTTGTTGGAATCTGTAGCTAGCAAATTAGTTGATAAAACTTTGCAAGCAGATGAAAGTGCAATATAAGCATTGAGGGAGAGATAGTGAAGAGGGTGAAGCCTGAAATTTGTTTTGGAAGGTTCTTGGATTGGTGAACCTTCCAGGATTCCACAAAGCATGTTCTCGAGCTTTTTACAGCATGCTTCAGGATTTCCATCAGACATGTATTCAGCAATAGTCTGGTCTAAAAATTCAGCGAGATCATCACAATCTGCTTCTTTGGAGTTGTCATGATTGGTAACCAAGCTCCAAGCATCACTCTGAAAGAGGTTGCATGCTGTATTAAAACCTAGCACTTCAACTTGTGAAATTTAGTGCAGAATGAAGAGAGGACAGTAAATCTTAGTTCTTGTATTAATATTGGTCAAGATAAAAGCGCAAGGCATCCAAACATCCTCAAAGTCTACAAATAAACCTCTTCGTCCTTCATGATGAATGATTAACATCATTCCTAAGAAATGAATTGGCTACTAATGCAGATTACAGCCTTTCTTATAAGTTTTGGAAGCTACATTTCCATACATTAGTTCTCATCTCGCTAATTTTTTAGACTCTAGTAAGCTTTTTATTACTTCATAGAAACCATCCCTTCTCTTGTCTTTCAGCCAAACAACATCCTCAACAAATAGAGCTTGCCACATTGTTAAAACAAATCCCCAGAAAGACACAAATAGTTAAGCACTAAATTCGTACACTATGCACCTGAAAGATGTAGATTACACAAGCTCTAATACAATAATGTGCGCAGCTAACTAATCACATGTAGCGCTAATGCGCTGTGAAGAAGAAAAAGTGAACCAAACAATTCATATATTTAAAAGATTTGCTCTTTACAAGCGCTGCATTCATAAATTGAATACCCTTAAATTGTAGATTTTCGTAGATGCAAAGTGGCGATTAAAATTTCTATGGAAAGACCTCCACATAAGGATGGTAGCTTTGGTGAAGAATTTGACAAGTTTGACAAATAACTGTAAGAGAATATCAACTGCTTTATGGAGCTCTCATGAATTTTAGTCATATTTTATGGTTGATCCCACTTTGATGGGGGAAAAAATTACAATGACCATCCTGATAATGATGACAACCAATGTTGAAAAGGTTAACAGAACACACAATGTGCTGCTTAGTAGCTGACCCCATTTTTTAATGGGAAAAACTCCAATGACCATCATGACCATGAAAACAAAATGAATGTTAAAAGAAGTTGATTTATTACTTTCAAAATGGAGTCCACATACATCTCCGGCAACGCACTACACCGCTCACAACAGCAGACGAATCGATACTTAGACCATAAATCACAGTGTCTCATTTCCTAAAGAAACAAATATCTGCTGGTTAGACAATGGTGATAATGGAACATTAAGAATTGTCAAATACAGCTGCTTGGCAAACTAAAAGTTTTCAACTAGAGAAGTGTTATTCTTCCATTAATCAATAGCACTGTACCTTAGGCTGCAATAGGTCTGTGTATGCAATGCAAACTTCCTCGCCCTTCTTAATCGGCTTAATACTACGTGCTACAACTCTCGGGCCATATTTAGTTAAGCCTGGAACTGAAAACAGGAATGAGGATAATAACTAAAGCATTAATAGAGATAACAGAATATTATAAAGAATACAATATTTTAACATAGAAACAATTAAACTTCACCCTTCATCAGGCTGCTTCCACCATTTACCCATGCCTTCCACTGCAAGCAATTTAAACCCCATACTGTCACTGTAAGTGAAATATGTGCGTCACGTACATATACAACACATCTAAAGATTTGTCAAACTATACAGCCTTCGGATGCTTTCTGGAGTTGAATAAGCGTAAGATTTAACATAACTACCATGAACTAGTATGATTTTGCACACTAGTACCATATTATTAAAGAAATTGCCACAAACTTTCAAATTTAGTATGTGTATTGTGTACATCAAAATTTACGATTTTCATAGGCTATAATCAACGAATTTTGTTAATTTTTGTTCATTCTGAACGAATGTATATAATTTGTGTACACCAAAATTCATAATTTTCATAGGCTATACCCCCACAAATCATGTCAATTTTGGTTCATTTTAAAAAAAAAAAGTAAATCTCACAGGTGTACATCAAATTTTGCAATTTTAATGAAATGTAACCCACAATTTTTAACAATTTTGATTCATTTTGAACAAATATAAATTAACAATACATAAAAATTCGTGATTTTCACAAGTTCACAAGCTATAACCCACGAGTTCTGTAAATTTTGATTCCTTTTGAATGAAAGTAAATTTGGTACGAGTATATCAAAATTTGTGATTTTCATAGGCTATAACTCATGATTTTGACAATTTTGGTTAGTTCTGAACGAATGTAAATAAGTTACGCGTGCATAAACATTTACAATGTTTAAGATCTATAATCCACAAATTTTGTAAATTTTGATTACTTTCAAACAAGAGTAATTTAGTATGTGTACATCAAACTTTATGATTTTCAAGAGCTATAACCTATGAATTTTGTCAATATTGGTTCATTTTGTACGAAAGTGAATTTAATATGCGTACATCAAAATGCGATTTTCATGGACTATAACCCATGATTTCGATAATTTTGGTTTTGAACAAATGTAAATAAATTATGTGTACATAAAAATTCACAATTTTAAGATCTATAACCAACGAATTTTGTCAATTTTGATTCGTTTTCAACATACATCAAAATTTACGATTTTATGGGTTAATAACCTACCAATTTTTTCAATTTTAGTTCATTTTGAACAATAGTAAATATATTATGTGGGCATCAAAATTTGTGGTTTTCATGGGTTATAACCTACGAATTTTGTCAATATTGCTACGTGTTGAATGAAAGTAAATTTATTTTGTGTACATCAAAATCTATTCATGGGCTTTTCATGCGCTATTACCACGATTTTCAATAATTTTGGTTTGTTTTGAATGAATGTGAATAAATTATGTGTACATAAAAATTAGCAATTTTTAAGATCTATAACCTATGAATTTTGTCAAATGTGGTTCATTTTGAACGAAAGCAAATTTAGTATACATACATCAGAATTTACAATTTTCAAAGATTATAACCTATGGATTTTATCAATTTTGATCTATTTCGAGTGAAAGTAAATTTATATGTGTACATCAAAATTTGCGATTTTCATGGGTTAGAGCCCACAATTTTTTACATTTATGGTTCATTTTGACCAAACGTAAATAAATTATGTGAACATCAAAATTCTTGATTTTAAAAGCTATAACCCCAAAATTTCGACAATTTTTGTTCGCTTCGAGTTGATGTAAATTTATTACGTGCACTACAAAATATTTGCGATTTTCATGAGATATTGCCCACAACTTTTGAAGTTTTAGACCCTTTTAAATGAATGTAAATAAATTACGTGTATATCAAAATTTGTAATTTTCATAAGCTATATAATCCATGATTTTTGTCAATTTTAGCTTACTCCGAACGAATGTAAAGAAATTATATGTACACCAAATTCGCGGTTTTCATTATCTATAACCCATAAATTTCCCCAATTTTGCTTCGTTTTGAACAAAAGTAAATTTAGTATCTATATATCAAAATTTACGATTTTCAAGGGTTATAACCTACAAATTCTGTCAATTTTGATTTATTTTGAAAGAAAATAAATTTATTATTAGTATATCAAAATTTGTGATTTTCATGAGCTATAACCCACAAATTTTGTCAATTTTGGTTTGTTTTATACGAAAGTAAACTTAGTACATGTATATCAAAATTTGCCATTTTCATGAGCTTATAACCCACGAATTTTGGTACATTTAAAACAAAAGAAAATTAGTATGTGTATATCAAAATTCACGATTTTTATGGGCTATAACTCGTAGTTTTTGTCATTTATGGTTCATTTTTAACAAATGCAAATAAATTATGTATAAATGAAAATTCTTGAATTCCATAAGCTATGACCCGCAATTTTCGTCAATTTTTGTTTGTTTCAAATTAATGTAAAACCATGAATTTTTAAGATCTATAACGCAAGATTTTTTAAGACCTATAAACCAACAATTTTGTCAATTTTGGTTCGTGTTAAATGAAAATAATTTTAGTATGTGTGCATCAAAATTTGCAATTTTTATGGGTTATAACCTACCAATTTTTGTCAATTTGATAAATTTATTGTGTACAAAATTTGTGATTTTTATGGGCCATTTTTTGTTCATTTCGAATTAATATAAAATTATTATATTTACTATAAAATTTGTGATTTTCATAAGCTACCCACAATTTTTGACAATTTTGGTTTCTTTTAAACAATTGTAAATAAATTATGTGCATCAAAATTTGTGATTTTCATAATTATAACTGACGATTTTTTATCAATTTTGGTTTATTTTGAATAAATGAAAATAAATTGTGTACGCCAAAATTCGTAATTTTCATGAAACCACAAAAATGAAAATAAATTGTGTACACCAAAATTTGTAATTTTCATGAACCTACAAATTTTAGTAATTGTCGTGTGTTTTTTTGAATGTAAGTAAATTTAGTATGGGTACATCAAAGTTGGTTATTTTCATAGGCTATAACCCACAAATTTTGTCAATTTTAATTCGTTTCGAATGAAACTATATTTAATATGTTTACATCAAAATTTACGATTTCATGGGTTATAACCCGCGATTTTTGATAATTTTGGTTCATTTTGAACTATCTTACATAGGTATTTACACGTGTTCTTCCCGTACAAGACACTTCTTGGACACTCCTTAAATATATGCATATATTTATTTAGACCTGTATTCAATTATACAATGCATGTTTAATTTAAAACATTGGTCAAACACATCTTGGATATATATATATCCACACTTCACATCCATTTTAACTTGGATAAGGATAGATTTGTTTCAGCCTTAAGAACTACTATTTACAAGGGTTATTTACATATATAGCTCAGAACTATAATTAAATCCGATGAGTTTTAGCTGTTTTCCTATTCTTGTCCTGCACCTGCACCCGCACCCGCACTCGTACTGGCGCAACTTAGGTTTTTAACGAATGAAAATAAATCATATGTACATCAAAACTCACGATTTTCATAAGCTATAACCCATAATTTTTGTTCATTTTTTTAAATGAATGCAAATAAATTATGTGTACACAAAAATTCATGATTTTTGTGGGCTATTATAGACTTTTAATAATTTTGTTTGTTTTGAACAACTAAAAATAAATTACATGCACATCAAAACGCGAATTTTGTAAAATATACCCACAATTTTGTTCAATTTTGGTTAGTTTCGAACAAAAGTAAATGTGTATATTAAAATTTGCGATTTTCATGAGCTACCAACAATTTTTGTTAGTTTTGGTTAGTTTTTGAACGAGAGAAATTTATTATGCATACATAATTTGTGACTTTCATGGGCTATAACCAAAGATTTTTGACAATTTTAGTTAATTTTGAACAAATGTTTATAAATCGTGTGTACACTAAAATTCATGCTTTTCATGGGCTATAACTTACGATCTTTGTCAATTTTGGTTTGTGTCAAACGAACATAAATAAATCATGTGTACACCTAAATTTGCGATTTTCATGAATTATTGTCAATTTTGGTTCATTTTGAACAAAAGCAAATTTAGCATGTATACATCACAATTTGTGATTTTCATGAGCTATAAACCAGGATTTGAGATTTTAATAGTTATAAGTCACAAATTCATGGGTTATAGCCTATGAAAATAACTCACAAATTTAGCATGTAAACAAATTAAGTGTACACCAAATATTTAAGATTTTAATAGTCATAACTCACAAATTTTGTCCACTTTGGTTTATTTCGAACGCATGAAAATTTAGTATGTGTACACCAAAAATTATTATTTTCACGGGTTATAATTCACGAATTTTAACAATTATGGTTCATTTTGAAAGAATGTAAATATATTATGTGTACACCTTTCAACTTTTATAAACTATAACCCACGATTTATGTCAATTTTCATTTATTTTGAAAAAATATAAGTAAATTATGTGCACACAAAGATTCACGATTTTCATGACGTATAACTCACGAATTTTGTCAATTTTGGTTCATTTTTAAATAAAAATAAATTTCGTATATATACATCAAAATTTGTGATGATAATTTTGGTTCATTTTGAACGAATGTATATATATTATTAATTATTTGTATATCAAAATTCGTGATTTTCATAAACTCTTAACCCACAATTTTTGCCAATTTTAGTCCAATTTCAATAGAAGTAAATTTATTCTATGCAAATCAAAATCAACGATTTTCATAAACCCGAGATTTTTGACAATTTTGGATTGCTTTGAACAAATATAAATAAATTATGTGCACACCAAAATTTGGGATTTTCATGAGATATAATTCATAATTTTTATAAAATTTAATTTGTTTTGCACGAGTGTGAATTTCTTATGTTTACTTTAAACATTTGCAATTTGCATGGCCTATAGCCCAAAACTTTTAGCAATTTTGATTCCTTTTGAATGAATGTAAATAAATTATGAATGCACCGCAATCCGCAATTTTCATGAGCTATATAACCCTACACAAAAGTACATTTATTATGTGTACACTAGAATTTGTGATTTTTTATAAGCTATAAACCACAATTTTTTCAAACAAATGTAAATAAGTTATCATAAAAAATCTTTTAGATTTCATGAGCTATAACCCTAATGTTCATCAATTTTTATTCATCTCAAATTAATGTAAATTTATTGTGTACTACAAAATTTGCTATTTCCATTAGCTGTAACTAAAGATTTTTATCAATTTTAGTTCGTTTTGGACAAAAATAAATAAATTATGTTTACATCAAAATTTGTCATTTTCGTAAAGTTATAACCTACGATTTTTGTCAATTGTGATTTTTTTCAAACGAATATAAATAAATTATGTGTACACCAAGATTCAATATTTTCATTAGCTATAACCCACGAATTTTGTTAACTTTAGTTCATTTGAATGAAAGTAAATTTAGCATTTGTACATCAAAATTAACCATTTTCACAAGCTATATAACCCTAGAATTTTAACAATTGTGGCTCATGTTGAATGAATATAAATAATTTTTGTACACCAAATTTTGAGAATTTCATGAGCTATAACCCACGAATTTTTTTAATTTTGGTTCATTTTGAATGAAAGTGAATTTTGTATATCTACATCGAATCTTGCTATTTCCATTGGCTATAACTCACGATCTTTATCAATTTTAGTTCGTTCTGGACGAATATAAATAAATTGTGTTTACATCGAAATTTGTGATTTTTATATGTTATAACCTACGATTTTAGTCAATTTTGATTTGTTTAAAAACGAACATAAATAAATTATGTGTACACCAAGATTTAATATTTTCATCAATCATAACCCACGAATTTTATCAATTTTAGTTTATTTTGAATAAAAATAAATTTAGCATGTGCAGTGTTCTGAAAAGCTGCTAGGCGGATGCCTAGCCGTAGGCAGATACATGCCCGCTTAATTTTGATCGAAGCGACCTGTCTAGTGAGCTACTCCGCCTAGGCGCCTCCTAGGGCTAAACGAGCCGCCTAGCTTTTAAAATAAAAAAATTTAAACCATTATCCGGCCCAAACCCATTACCCATTACCCATAACCCAAACCTAATCCTATCTCTCTGTCTCTTTTCCCACTTCTGAAAGCACCTCCTCAGACGCTCTCTCAAACTCCCGACTCTCCCCACCCCCCCCCTCCTCTTCTTGGCTCGCGCGCTCCGGTCGTCAGTTGCTACCCACTTCTCCCACGCGCCAGCCGCCTCCACTCTCGCTTCTCCGACCGCCAGCCAGCAATCTCCTCAAAGCCACCTCTCTCGCCGCACAGCTACCTTCTCTCCCCCCGCTAGCCGCCCCGCCGCTAGCCGCCTCCTCTCCCGATTTTCCCACCTCCAGCCGCCTCCCCTCCTAATTCTCTCGCCTCTTCTTTTTGAAGGTAACAATTTCATCTTTTTTCACTATACAATTTAGTAAATAGTTAATATTGTTTAATTTAGTTTAATTCCTTAGTCTAATTTAGTTAATTAATTAATCTTGTTCAATTTAATTCATTGTTTCTAATTTTAGTTTAATCTTGTTCAATTTTAGTTTTAATTTATTCACTATTTAACTTCAATTTAGTTAATTTTAGTTAATCTATGTAATTAATAATCAAGATTAAAATCTTGTTCAGTTTAGACTATTCGTGTTTCTCTTTTTGAGCATTAGACTTTTGAGTTTTGCGATACTATTTACTATTGTAATGACTTGTTATGTTGAATATTTCTCGGTAGTTGGTTATTATTTTGGCTATTTAGTATTTATTATGCATGGTTGATTATGGATCTAAGCTTGCTAGGCCCCGGCTTAACCGTCTAGTCTGTCTAGCACCTTCTGTAAAATTTAAACATGTGTACATAAAAATTTACTATTTTCATAAGTTATATATATAGCCCACGAATTTTAACAATTTTGGCTCATGTTGAGTGAATGTAAATAATTTGTGTACACCAAAATTTGAGAATTTTATGAGCTATAACACACGAATTTTTCAATTTTGGTTTGTTTTGAAAGAAAAGTGAATTTTGTATGTGTACATCAGATTTTGCGGATTTCATAGGTTGTAACTAACGAATTTTGTCAATTTTGGTTCATTTTGAACAAATATAAACAAATTAAATTTATATAAAAATTCACGATTTTCATGAGCTATAATACACGAATTTTGTCAAGTTTGGTTCCTATTGAACGAAAGTAAATTTAGTATGTGTATATCAAATTTTATTTTCATGGGCTACCCATGATTTTTGACAATTTTAACGTTTTGAACAAATACAAATAAATTACATGTACATAAATATTCGTGTTAAGATGTATAAACCATAAATTTTGTCAATTATGGTTTGTTTTGAACGAGTAAATTTAGTACGTGTACAACAAAATTTGCAATTTCATGGGCTATAACATATGTTTTTTGACAATTATGGTTTATTTTGAACGAATGTAAACCTTTTACGTGCAAATAAAAATTTGTTCATAAGCTATAACCCACAGTTTTTATCAATTTTGAACCATTTAGAATGAATATAAATAATCATGTGTACACTCGATTTGCTATTTTAATGAGCTATAATCCATAAATTTTGCCAATTTTGGTTCATTTTTTAACAATAGTAAATTTAATATTTGCACATCAAAATATGCAATTTTCATTTTGAACGAATTTTGTTAATTTTGGTTCACTTTGAACAAATGTAAGCAAATTAAGTGTACACCATAATTCGCGATTTTCATGAGCAATAACCCATGAAAATTTTCAATTTTAGTTTATTTTAGAAGTAAATTTAGTGTGTACATTAAAATTTGCGAATTTCATATGCTATAACCCAAGAATTTTGCCATTTTTAGTTTATTGTGAAAGAAAGTAAATTTATAACGTGTAAATCAAAATTTGCGATTTCAGGGACCATGACTCGTGATTTTTGACATTTTTGTGTCATTTTTAATTAAATGTAAATGTGTAAATTAAAATTCTTGATCTTCATGAGCTATAACCCTTAATTTTTAACAAATTTTGTTTGTTTTGAATTTTATAAATTTATTGCGTATTACAAAATTTATAATTTTTATAAGCTAAAACCCACGAATTTTAACAATTTTGATTCATTTAGAACGAATGTAAATAAATTGTCTAAATTAAACTTTGCTACTTTCATAAGTCAAAGCCCACGAACTTTGTCAATTTTGATTTGCTTAGAAAGAATGTAAAAAAATTACGTATACACCAAAATTTGCGATTTTCATGAGCTATAACCCCAGGAATTTTGTCAATTTTGATTTGTTTTGAACGAAAGCGAATTTAGTGTGTACATCAAAATTCACGATTTTTATAGGCTATGACCCATGATTTTTTACATATATTATTAATTTTGAACAAATGTACATAAATTGTGTACATCAACAAAACTCTCGAATTATATGAGCTATAACCTCCAATTTTCGTCAAATTTTGTTCATTTTTAATTAATGTAAGTTTATTATGTGAACTAAAAATTTGCAATTTCCATAAGCTGTAGCCCATGATATTTGACGATTTACGTTCATTTTGACTGAATGTAAATAATGTGTACATCAAAACTTTAAATATTCGTGAACTATAACCCATGGTTTTTTACTCTTTTTGATCTTTGACTATTTTGTTTTGGTTTGAATGAATGTAAATAAGTGACAAGCACATAAACTTCGTGATTTTTAAGATCTAAACCCACAAAATTTGCTAATTTTGGTTTGCGTTGAAAGAAAGTAAATTTAACATGAGTACATTAAAATTTGCAATTTTCATGTGTTATAACTTATGAATTTTAACAATTTTGGTTTGTTTTTAACAAAGAAATTTATTATGTGAACATCAAAATTTTCAATTTTCAAAGGCTAAGACTCACGTTTTTTTATGGTTTATGAATGAGTGAAAATAAATAATGCGTACATCAAAATTCTTGATTTCCATGAGCTATAACCACCATTTTTCGTCAACTTTTTTTTGTTTTGAATTAAAATAAATTAATTATATGTACTATAAATTTTGTATTTTCCATGAACCCACGATTTTTGACAACTTTAGTTCATTTTGAACAAATGTAAATAAATTCTACGTGCATCAAAATTTTTTATTTTCATAAGCTATAACAAATAATTTTTTATCAATTTGGGTTTATTTTGAATGAAAATAAATAAATTATGTATACACCAAAAATTTGTAATTTTCATGAGCTATAACCCATAAATTTTGTCGATTTTTGTTCATTTTACAATAAAGTAAATTGTAATTTTCATAGGCTACCCACAAATCTTGTCAATTTTAATTTATATTGAATGAAACCAAATTTATTTTGTATATCAAAATTTACGATTTTTATATTTTTTGTAATTTTTAAAATTTATGGTTCATTTATGTGAAAGTAAATAAATTATGAAGGCATCAAAATTCTTGATTTTCATAAGCTATGACCCCCAACTTTTGTCATTTTCTATTAATTTCTAATTAATTTATATTCATTGTATACTATAAAATTTGTAATTTTTATGAGCTATAATCCGTGATTTTTATTACTTTTATTTTATTTTGAATGAAAGTAAATTTTAATTTGTGTACATCAAAATTTTTGATTTTCATAGGCTATAACCATGAATTCGGTCAATTTTGATTCATTTTGAAAAAATGTAAATAAATTTGTGTAAACTAAAATTCGTGATTTTCATGAGTTATAATCCACGAATTTCATCAATTTTAGCTTGATTTGAATGGAACTAAATTTAGTATTTGTACATCAAAATTTACGACTTTCATGGGTTATAAGTCACAAATTTATCAATTTTGGTTTGTTTTGAACGTAAGTAAATTTATTATGTGTACATAAAAATTTGCTACTTTCATGGGTTATAACTCATAAATTTTATCTTTTTGATTCTTTTTGAACGTATGTAAATTTATTGTGTACATTAAAATCTGTAACTTTCCTAGGCTATAACTCACGATTTTTGAAATTTATGGTTCATTCTAAACGAATATAAATAAACTATATGTATATCAAAATTTTTGGTTTTCTTGAGCTATAACCCCCTTTTCGTCAATTTTTGGTCGTTTTGAATTAATGTAAATTTATTGTGTACTATAAAACTTGAGATTTTCATGAGCAACAACCCATGCTTTTTGACAGTTTTGGTTTATTTTGAAAGAATGTAATAATTTACATGCACATCAAAAATTGCGACTTTTATAAGCTATAAACCACTATTTTTATCAATTTTGAATTGTTTAGAACAAATGTAAATAAACGTCGTGTACAATAAAATTTGCAATTTAAATGAGCTATCACCCACAAATTTTGTCAATTATTGCTCATTTTGACCAGAAGTAAATTTAGCAAATTTAGCATGTGTACATCAAAATTTATAACTTTATGGACCGTAACTCATGAATTTGGTCAATTTTGGTTCGTTTTAACAAATGTAACTATATTATGTGCACCACAATTTGCAATTTTGATGAACTATATAACCCACAAATTTTCTCAATTTTGGTTCGTTTTGAACGAAAGTAAATTTAGCATATGTATATTAAAATTTGCGAATTTCATGAACTATAACACAAGAATTTTGTTGATTTTAGTTTGTTCTAAAAGAAAGTAAATTTATTACGTGTACATCAAAATTTGCAACTTTCATTGGCAATAACTCGGTTTTTTAAATTTATGGTTCATTTTGAAAGAATATAAATAAATTATGTGGATACCAAAATTTTTGGTTTCCTTGAGCTATAACCCCTAATTTTTATCAATTTTTATTTGTTTAGAATTAATGTAAATTTATTGTGTACTATAAAGTTTGTCATTTTCATGAGTTACAACTCATAATTTTTAGCAATTTTAGTTCATTTTGAATGAATGTAATTATGTAAATAATCTACGAGCACATATTTGAATTTTTATAAGTTATAACCTACGATTTTTATCAATTTTAGATCGGTTAGAACAAATGTAAATAAATTATGTGTGAACTGTGCACCAAAATTTACGATTTTAATGAGCTATAACTCACAAATTTTGTCAATTTATCAATTTTGGTTCATTTTGAATGAAAATAAATTTAGTAAATGTATGTTTAAATTAAAATTTGTGAATTTCACAGGTTGTGACCTAAGAATTTTGTCAATTTTAGTTTGTTTTGAAAGAAAGTAAATGTATTACGTGTACATCAAAATTTATGATTTTCATGGACCATGACTCAAACATTTATGTTCCATAGTTAACGAATGCAAATATATTATATGTACATTAAACTTCTTGATTTTCATGAGCTATAACCCCTAATTTTTATTAAATTTTATTTGTTTTAAATTAATATAAATTTATTATGTGTAAAAAGAAATTTACGATTTTCATGAGTTAAAACCCATGAATTTAGACAACTTTGATTCTTTTTGACTGAATGAAATAAATTGTGAACATCAAAGTTTCTGATTTTCATGAGCTAAAACCTATGAATTTTGTCAATTTTGATTCGCTTTGAACAAATATAATAAATTGTGTACACCAAGATTCATGATTTTCATTAGCTATAACCTATGAATTTTAAATTTTGGTTTGTTTTAAACGAAAGCAAATATAGTATGTATACATCAAAATTCACGATTTTAATAGGCTATAACTTACGATTTTTGACATTTATTATTTATTTTGAACAAATAAAATTGTGTACATCAAAACTCTTAAATTTTATGAGCTATAACCTCCAATTTTTCGTCAATTTTTGTTCATTTTGAATTGATGTAAATTTATAGTATGTAAATTTATTATGTGTTACAATATTTGAGATTTCTATGAGCTATATAACCTATGGATTGTCAGTTATGGTTCATTTTGGACTAAAGTATATTTAGTATGTGTACATCAAAATTTTCAATGTTAATGGGATATACTCCACGACTTTTGACAATTTTGGTTCGTTTTAAACAAATATACACAAATTAAATTTATTAAAAAAATCGTGATTTCCAAGAGCTATAACTTATGAATTTTGTCAATTTAGGCTTGTTATGAATGAAAGTAAATTTAGCATGTGTATATCAAAATTTGTAATTTTCATGGGCTATATAACCCATGATTTTTGACAATATTGGTTCGTTTTGAATGAATATAATTAAATTGTGTACATAAAAATTTGCAATTCTTAAGATATATAATCCACAAATTTTGTCAATTTTGGTTAGTTTTGAATGAGTAAATTTAGTATGTATTACATCAAAATTTCTAATTTCATGGATAATAACCTATGAATTTTGTCAATTATGGTTCGTTTTAACTAAAAGTAAATTTATTGTATACATCAAAATTTATGATTTTCATAAGCTATTACCCATAGTTATTTACATTTACAATTAATTTTAAATGAATGAAAAATTCTTGATTTTCATGAGCTATAATCCTCAATTTTCGTCAATATTTGTTTGTTTCAAATTAATGTAAATTTATCATGTGTACTACAAGATTTGCAATTCTTATGATTTTTGAAAATTTTAGTTCCTTTTGAACAAGTGTAAATAAATTACGTATATCAAAATTTGAGATTTCCATAAGCTATAACTCATGATTTTTATCAATTTTGTTTTATTTCAGACGAATATAAGTAAATTATGTGCACACCAAAATTTGTAATATTCATGACTCTCTCAATTTTGGTTCATTTTGAACAAAACCAAATTTAGTGTACATCAAAATTTGTGATTTTTAAGGGTTATAACCTACGAAATTTGTCAATTTTGATTTTTTAAACAAAATAAATTATTGTGTACATTAAAATTTGTAATTTTCATGAGCTACAACCAATAAATTTTGCTTCATTTTATACAAAAGTAAACTTAGTATGTGTAAATAAAAATTTGTCACTTTCATGAGCTATAATCCATAAATTTTTTCAATTTTGGTTCATTTTGAACAAAAACAAATTTAGTATGTATACATCAAAATTCGCAGTTTTCATGACTAAAACCCACTATTTTTAATATTTATGGTTCATTATGAACAAATGTACATAAATTATGTATACATCAAAATTCTTGAATTTCATGAGCTATAATCCCCAATTTTCGTTAATTTTTATTCGCTTTGAATTAATGTAAATTTATTATGTGTACTACAAGATTAGCGATTTTCCGAGCTACAACCCATGATCTCTAATAATTCCGGTTTGTTTAAACTATAAATTATGTATACATCAAAACTTATGATTTTCATAAGCTGTAACCCACTTATGTTTAAATGAATGTTTAAATGAACGTAATTTACATGTGTACATTAAAAATCACGATTTCATGGATTGTAACCCATAATTTTTTATATTTATGGCTTATTTTGAACAAACATAAATAAATTGTGTACATAAAAATTCTTGAATTTTATGAGCAATAACCCCCAATTTTCGTCAATTTTTGTTCGTTTGAATTAATGTAGATTCATTATGTGTACTACAAAATTTGTGATTTACATAAGCTACAACCCACGATTTTTGATAATTTATTTTATTTTGAACGAATAAAAATAAATTATGTGTACATCAAAACATTCAATTTTCGTAAGCTATAACCCATGATTTTTAACAATTTTTATTTGATTTTAACGAATGTAAATAAATCATGTGTACATAAAAAATTTGTGATTTTTAAAATCTATAATCCACGAATTTTGTCAATTGTGGTTCATATTGTAGGAAAGCAAATTTAGTATGTGTACATCAAAATTTAAAATTTTCATGGGTTATATAACCTATGAATTTTTGTCAATTTTGGTTCATTTTGACAAAAATAAATTTATTATGTGTACATCAAAATTTTTAATTTTCAATAGCTATAACCTACGATTTTACATTTATGGTTCATTTTGAACGAATATAAATAAATAATGTGTACATCAAAATTCTTGATTTCATGAGCTATAACCCTTATTTTTCATCAACTTTTGTTTGTTTTGAATTAATATAAATTAATTATGTGTACTACAAATTTTGTGATAATCATTAGCTATATAACCCATAATTTTTGACAATTGGGTTCCTTTGAGTGTATGTAAACAAAATTCCCTATAAATCAAAATTAACGATTTTCATAAGCTATAACCAATGATTTTATCAATTTTAGTTTATTTCGAATGAATGTAAAATAAATTATGTGCACACCAAAATTCACAATTTTCATGAGCTATAACCCATGACTTTTTTCAATTTTGGTTCATTTTGAACGAAAGAAAATTTAGTATGTGTGCATTAAAATGTGCAATCTTCATAACCCACAAATTTTGTCAATTTTGATTTTTTTTAATGAAAATAAATTTATTGTGTACATCAAAATTGTCACTTTTTTGTACTGTAA
The DNA here is from genome assembly GCF_001876935.1 of Asparagus officinalis. NCBI lineage: Eukaryota > Viridiplantae > Streptophyta > Magnoliopsida > Asparagales > Asparagaceae > Asparagus > Asparagus officinalis. The sequence continues at coordinate 2,438,276 of NC_033802.1, forward strand.
TTCACAACTTTTGAAATTTATGGTTCATTTTGAATGAATGTAGATAGATTATGAGTATATCAAAATTCTTAATTTTCATAAGCCATAACTTTCAATGTTTGTTATTTTTTATCAATTTCAAATTAATGTAAATTTATGGTGGACTAAAAATTTTGTAATTTTCATGAGCTACCCACGATTTTTAGCAATTTTGTTTTTATTTTAAATGAAAGAATTTAATTTGCGTACATCAAACTATGTGATTTTCATGGGCTATAACCTGTGAAATTTAGTTTATTTCGAACAAATGTAAATAAATTATGTGTAAACTGAAATTTAAGATTTCATGAGCCATACAAACGAATTCTGTCAATTCTGGTTCGTTTTAACATAAGTAAATTTATCGTGTTACATCAAAATTTGCAATTTCCATAGGCTATATCCTACGATTTTTTTTAAATTTATTGTTCATTTTTCAACAAATATAAATAAATTGTGTACATCAAAATTCTTAATTTATTGAGCTATACTTCCTAAGTTTTATCAATTTTATTAGGTTCAAATCAATGTAAACTTATTATGTGAACTACAAAGTTTGCGATTTTTATAAGCTATTACCCACATATTTTTTTCAATTTCGGATCATTTAGAACGAACTTAAATAAATTATGTACACCAATATTTGCAATTTTTATGAGCTATAACCCACGAATTTTACCGATTTTATTCATTTTGAATGAAAGTAAATTTCATATGTGTGCATCAAAATTTGCAACTTTCATGGACTATAACTCACGAATTTTGTCAAATTTGGTTTATTCTGAACAAATGTAAATAAAATGTGCATAACATAATTCACGATTATCATGAGCTATAAACCCACGAATTTGTTCAACTTTGGTTCATTTTGAACGAAAGTAAATTTAGTGTGCACACTTAAATTCACATATAATCCAAGATTTTGTCAATTTTAGTTTGCTTTGAAAGAAAGTAAATTTATTATTTACACATCAAAATTTGTGATTTTCATGGATCATAACTCACGATTTTAGACATTTATGTTTATTTTTAATCAATGTAAATAAATTATGTGTACATCAAAATTCTTGATTTTAATGAGCTATAACCCATAATTTTTGTCAATTTTTGTTTGTTTCGATTAATATAAATTTATTATGTAAAATACAAAATTTGTAATTTTTATGAGTTAAAACCCACGACTTTTAAAAAATTTGTTCGTTTTGAACGAATGTAAATAAATTACATGTACATGAAAATTTGCAATTTTCATAAGCTAAAAACCCACGAATTTTGTCAATTTTGGTTTGCTTTTAACGAATGTAAATAAATTGTGTACACCAAAAGTTGCGATTTTCATGAACTATAGCCCAAAAATTTTATAAATTTTGGCTCGTTTTGAACAAAAGCAAATTTAATGCGTACATTAAAATTCACAATTTTCATCGGCTATACCCCACGATTTTTGACAGTTTGGTTCATTTTGAACAAATGTAAATAAATTACGTGTACATGAAAAGTCGTTATTTTCATAAGCTATAACCCGATTTTTATCAATTTTGGTTCATTTTAAACAATAGTAAATTTATTGTGTACACCAAAATTCATGATTTTCATGGACCAACAAATTTTCACAATTTTGATTCGTTTTGAACGATTGTAAATAAATTATGTGTACATCAAAATTTGCGATATTCATGAGCTATAACTAATTTTTTCATTAACTTTCGTTCATTTTGAACGAATGTAAATTTATTATGTGTACATCAAACTTTGTAATTTTCACAAGCTATAACCCACCATTTTTGTTGATTTTGGTTTGTTTTAAACAAATGTATGTGTGTAGACAGTCAAAAATATTAGATCGTCCATTAGGCAACTCAATAGTAATATGGGGCCTACCAAGTGCAAAATGGTCATTTAACTAACCCAACTCATCAAGAATCATGAGTCCCTAATTGACTAATGACAATTTACAAAAGTCCTAAGTCGAGATGGAATGAGAATCAACCTCAAAATCCGCTCAAGTAGTCAACTTGTGTAAATTGAGGCAAGTTGCGCTAACCTCGCGCTAGTACGTGAGGGTTATGGCCTCACTCCATTGCGCAAGGATATGCCCTCGCTTCAGTAAGCAGAGCTATAGCCTCATGCCAGGGGCTATAGCCTCAGCCCAATGCAAGGGGATAATGCTAAGTAGTGTACTATTCCACATAGCGTGCCCATTCCACTATAAAATGAACGATCTTCTGACGACCACTACCCTACAAAACAGCTGCAGCAGAAGATCATGGGCCAGCAAAAAAAGACAAAATTCTAACAACTGTTAGATTTGGTGTTGTGTGCGCACAACTGAAGTGCATGGAGCTAATGTGGCCCCAACAATTCCAAACGTGCGGGGCTAATATGCTGATATATTGCCCTGCGCGAATTGTAGTGCCTGTTAAAGTACTATACAAACTGATGATTAGTACAATGTACACTGCAGAAATGGCAGAAACAGCTACAGTTGCATCAGAATTACCCTCGTGCAAGGCAGATCCTACCCGCTATAAATAGAGCACCTTTGTCAACAAGAAAAATGCTTCACTTGGCTCCAATTTTGCTCCACTTTGGCTCGATTTTCAAGGCTCAGGATTTGCAAATTTTCACCTCTCTTCGAGTTCTTGGCAGGCTTTTGGAGTGATTTCTTTGCCTCCTTAGCTGCTGAGATTAGAGCTCCGCTTACGCCTTTACTATCTCCTTAGTGAGACCGATTTTACTCCTCGGTGAGATTCATCATCTCCCTTGGAAAACCCACTATCTCCTTGAAAAGATAGATATTATAGTCTCAAGGGTTTCGAATCGCTCATAGACTCTACTTTCTCCTTCATGCGAGAGATCTTATTATATTTCTCTTAAAAGGGATCTGATCACCCTTGAGAAAAATAACAACTTAGTTCCTTCAACTCAAGGCTGTCAACTCTAGCCCTCGATGACAAGTTTCACACCACCATAACTAACCCTCTATGCTTGTATCATCAATGGAAAGCAAGCTTCAGTCCATCAGCACACCAACAAGATCCTACTAAACAAAAAAAATTAAGTGGCCCTTCGCTTTGGTAGTCTTATCTAGAAGATCATCATGTCTCTCTACAAAAACGAGAGAAAAGAACTAGCACGCCTAGTGCAACATTGTTTCTCAAACTAAAGACAACGTCGTGCCGCAACACAAGGTGGAGGCCCTAGTGTCTGCAGTGGAGAGCTTAGCCAAATTTGAGAACTTTTTGAGCTGAAATTGCCCTAACTCAGACACGAAAATGTTGAAAAGTGTCAACAGCCTCCGTTTTCCTAAGGTTAAAGAAGAAGCCATGTGCGAGGCTACTGCACCAAGCAAACAACAAATGCACCAAGCAAACAACAAACCATGCACGCGCCTGCTACCCCACGCAAACAACAAGCCAGAGGCACTATTACAGCCATCAAGCAACAAGATTATGCTTGCTATCAAACTTTTATCAGTCTTGAATAAAGTGATTTCTGTAGCTAGCTAGTGTAACAACTACTTACAAACAATGATCATATTTTAAACCCACAAAAGTCAAATTTTCTTCTACTTTATATGCATCCATGACTAACTGAAATTTTCAACATGCATGATCTATTTCATGATGTGCATCCATGATAAAATTCTCAACATGTATGATTAGACTCACCAAATCGGTTGCTTCTCCATTACTCGCAGGCGAAACCCTAAACGAGCCCGAACCGCAAGAATCCAACCTCGACGAACCAACTTCGAACCGATAACACGCGTTCGGCGAGCAGCTGTGATTGAACCAAGAGAACCACGGCCCATAGACCCCAATCCCCAGCGCCGACCCCTCTCGCTAACCTGCACCTCCAGCGGCGTCTCGTTAGCACAGCCCACAGAACCTCCTCTCCTCCTCCCCTCCCCCTCCTCTCCCTCGCTCTCCTCATCACCGCCGCCCCTTCTCGGATCCTCGGACTCCATATCGGATTCCGGATCCGAGAACCGGCCTCGAGGTTCTCGACGACAGCCCGCGATCCGACGCGGCGGGCCGGGCCAGGGTTTGGCGGAGGCGGAGTGCGGCGCGGAGGTCGGCGGAGTCGTCGGAGTGACACGTTGAGGGGCGCGATGCGAGGAGGCACTCCGGTAGGAGTGGTGGAGGGGCGAGGTCGGAGTGGATGGCACGTGAGGGAGCAGTAGGAGAGGAGTGGCACGTGGGGCAGGAGAAAGCGGGGGTGGTTTGGGAATCGGGAGCAAGCAGGAGGAGGCAGTGGGAGGAGAGAAGGCGGTCGTGGAGGGCGGCGGGAGCGGGGGGTCGAGGGGATCAGGTCTTGGGCCGTCGGCGTGTCGTCGCGGGCTCGCATCTCCATTTCTCTAGCTTGGGGGGTTTCGGCCTCTATCTATCGAGCAGGCCTTGGGATATTGTTTCACCCACTTCTCTCTTATGCCCTGTTTGGATGGAGGGTAGAGAGGGGGAGGGGAAGAGAAATGAGGCTTTCACCTTGTTTGGGAGTTTTTTTTAAGGAGGGTAGAGAGTAGGAAGGAATGGGAAAGGAGGGTAAAATTGCTTGGTTTTCTTCCCCCCCGATTTGGGCGGTAGAGGAGGGTAAAGGAGGGTAAAGGGGTGTAATGACATTCTTACCTCATCAAAACAAATAAAAGGACTGATGTGTTATTAGTATAAAGTCATTTATGTAAATTTACATATATTTACTTCCTTTCACCTTCATTCACCTTACTCAACTCCCAAACAACAAATTACAATTCTCTTCCCTTCCCTTCCCTTCCCGTTGTTTACCTTTCCTTTCCTTCCCAAACACACCATTAAGTACCCTAACTTGTATCTATAGCAAACAGATACCCCGAAAAATTTTAAACTTGTACTTATATACCCTCACTTTTTTGGCGGCACTCAAATACCGTATAACATTTACACCTTGCACTTTAATACCCTAGAGTTTTTGAAACTTGATCATAAATATTTACAGTTATGCGAATTTGATGTATTTACGTGCAAGTTTTTAAAGACTTTAAGGTATTTAAGTGCAAATTTTAAAATTTTTAGAGTATGTAAGTGCTACCAAGAATAAGGGAAGGTATATGAGTGCAAGCTAAAGAAAATTTTAAGGTTTTTTCTTGCTACCAAATACAAGTGGGGTAAGTAAGTGGAAGTAGACAAAAAAATAGGGTATATATATAAGTGCTATTTAGCCCCACTTTTGTAAGTTTTTTTTTTCTAGAAACCATCTTTAAAATAGTATAATTATAATAGTATAATTATAAGGAAATCACCTTTCAATTTCAAATTATACATGAATTATCTGTAGAGTAGATTTTTGTTGCAATTAACCACCTTCCGATCAAGTTTTCACTAAAAAAAAATAAAATAAGCTTAAAAAGATACAAGTTCAGGTTCAAAGTACCTAAGTTGTATTCTAACAAGACTTAATCATAAAACACTTAGTCAAGTGCCTTGAACGTGAGCTTTTAAGGGTAATTTTAGGATTTTTAGTTAAAAAAAGTTGGCAGGAGATGGTTAATTGCAACAAAAATTCATTTTGCGTAGTGTTTATGTATAAACAGAAATTAAGATGTGATTTCCGTATAATTATTTAAGATGGTTTCTAGGGGGGGAAGACCTCTTTGTGAAGAAAAAACTGGACCTACGTTCCAAGCAACATGCACAATATTTGACTTAAATCATATACCCTCTGAACGCCAAGCTGTCCTCAGGCTCCTAGAAGTTGTGATGAATTTAAACAGCCTATCTAATAATGCATCATATTTATTTTTTTAATGTTTATTAATGATGAAATGTGCAATATTTAAACACGTTTTCAAATACTAAGCATCATCAATATTGATTAGTATCGTAATCAGACAGTAACGTTTCCTCCTTTTATTCCGCAACAAGCAGCTGAAACTTTTTAACTCTTGCCTAGCTACTGATTTTAAAGCATGGGTAGGAAAAGAGAGCACAGCTACAACTTACGGATTGGGATCCTCTACTACTAAATAGTGTTCCTAATATCTCCTAATAAATAGATCTTAGCCTTTGATTCATCAATCAAATGCCAAAATCTCATCCTTATCCTCCCCTTACTTTTGCTCATGAGGAGATCTTGGCCTTTGATTGATAAATCAAAGGCCAAGAATCCTTATCCTCCCCTTACTTTTGCTCATGAGGAGATCTTGGCCTTTGATTGATAAATCAAAGGCCAAGATCCCATTAGGAGATATTATTTTGCTCATGAGGAGATCTTGGCCTTTGATTGATAAATCAAAGGCCAAGATCCCATTAGGAGATATTAGTAACCTCCTTATTAGTAGGGGATCCCAATCCGCAACTTACGACCCCGTCGCGTAACAATAAATCATACCGTCGCGGTGATGACAACATTAATTATTCTTGAATGTACTGATTCAGCAGAACTATGTATTTGTCAGCTAATAATGATCTACAATTGAATTAGAGCAAAATGCATGTATTGCGTTTTGTCACAAAAATCCTGCTTCGGATGAAGAATCGACATCCTGTGCTCTTGCGTTTCATCACCCAGCCAATCACCTATCCAACAATCAGAGCACCAGTCATTAGAGCAGGATGGGACAAATTTCATTCCATTAATTGGTGCAAACAGATGAAGTGAATTACATAAAATGAAATAGCTTTTGATATGATCTCTCTAAATAAAGGGTAAATTGCATAAACTCCACCTAAGGCTTTAGAGGTGACAGATTTACTGCTCCATTTCAGTTTCTTTAAATCTAATTTGGATGTAAAATATACTAAATCGGTAATAGAACATGAGTCAAGTGGCAACTACCTCGATACCTGTATAACTAACTAACTATATATATACTTACGTCAAACACATATACACACCGCTCAAACACATTATCCCCCCCCCCCCCCCCACACACACACACACACATGCTCTTCTCAAATTGGAAGTAGATGATTAAATACAATTTTTTTTTAAAAAAAATCTTTCTTTTTCTTTTTCCTTTTTTTTTTGTGTGTGTGTGTTTGTTGTTTTTTTGGGGTGGGTTGGGGTTTTTTAAATTTAATTTAAATTTTATTTTTTGCGTTTTTTTTTTTTTTGCCGGGTTGTTGGGGGGGGGGGGGGGGGGATGGTGTCACTTAAGAACTTGACAGGTTTGCTGCCATTTGCCACATCCATAGGGGATTTTCTGTAATTCACCCTTAAATAAAAGAAGTCATTCAACTTTTAATTGATCAATTAAAAGTGGTTATGAGTACCTTATAGTACGTCAAAATCTAGTGTGCAAATTACTGAGCGACCTTCAGTGCATTCTCAATGCGTTGGATGAGCTGATCAGCCGGAAATGCTCCTTCCTGAAAGGTAACAACAATCATGTATCACATAAGTAAGAAAATATCAACTTCAGGGCTATACTCTAAATGCTTGTGTGAAAAATGGATTGCATTTTTATCTTACAAAGCGTTCACATGGTTTCCCATCCTTGAAAATGATGAATGTAGGCAAAGCAGCAATCTGATAGCGGTCTGCTATCTGTGTGTACTTCTCTGTATCAATCTTCACGACCTGGATTTTGTCTTTCATTTTCTCGCTCACTTGCTCAAGTACTGGTACCATGAATTGGCATGGACCACACCTGGAAACCCTCAAATGGATTAAAAAATGAGAGGGAATTGCAAAAAAAAAAAACTAATTTTGAAAATACTTGAATTCCAAAGGGTAAAGCGGCATCAATATGAAATTAAAAGTTTTAAAGAAAGCTATTGCTATACAGAAATAGAAGTTCAGACTTAAGAGGAAATTAAGCACATATTAGGAAGCAGGAATTTTATGTTGAAATAGAATATCTGCAAAGATGAGCTACAACAAGCAGGAAAAAAGGCGGCACAGTTCATTCTTTCAGAATGTTGAATACTGGAAATAACTTATCGCGACATTTCAGTTATAGAAAAACAAGAGCAAAGACTTGGCAGATATTTCAGGGTGTAAGCTAGTCAGCTAGATGTATAAGAGATAAATGGACAAAATGCTAGAAAATTGCAAAAGCACAAATCGTGATATTAAGGAACTAGATGATAGTCCATCATAAAGTAGGAGTTTCAGAATAACATGAAGACAAGTGATGAGCTTGAACTTGCACGGTTTTGAAGATATGTCATAGTCTATATTTAATTATGGCTCATGAAAGCACATCACACATTATATGTTCTCCTACATGTGCAATATGAACCTTCAAAAGGGAATTCTGAAGTGTCATAACCTACATAAATTTGAGGCTAAACAATTTCCAATTTCATGTATTCGGTAAATCAAGTAATCCTTTCTAGTATGTATCTTTCTCAACGCTAAATGTCCACCTGTTGGCAAATATTCCAAAGATAATTTATCAATAAACAGACTATTTCATAATTAAGCTAAATCACGATGAAGATCACTATAGAACTGTTAAGTACTAATCTGAACCTTAATCAACATTGTTAACCATCTTCATGGGCACATTTTATAGACTAATCTATGATTCATCAAAAGAACATTTTCAAGCAATGAACATGACAGTAACTTGGCATCAACCGGTTGGACAAGGTAGTTGATGACATGAGGGAGAATGTTCCATTGAATTTACGACCGTTCTTGTTACCTATACATGTCGAACTGATGCAACAGCATAACAAGCCAAAAGAAGAGTGAAGAAAATAGGATAGAAGAGGGGAGAAAAGAGAGAGAGAAAATTTTGACATGGGTGCGACCAACCGCTTAGTAAAGCAAGATAGACCAATAATCCTACGCAATATGGAGAAGGGGTAAATTACACAACCCCCCCCCCCCCCCCTAAAGAACTTTCAGCATTTTGCAATAAATTCCAATAAAATTTGAGCCAAAAACAATATACAAACTCATTTTGAAAGTTAAATGGCGGCATTCTAGCGCTGTAATCTACTCAAAAGATTATTTGCGCGTTTTCTACAAAAGTTATTGGGGGTTTAGTTGCGATTTCGAAAGTAATTGAGGGTTTACTACAATAGACTGAAAATTCTACGGGTTTAGTGCAATTTACCCATAGAAAGACCAAAATTATGTTTATCCAACCAGTAATAGAATCATGAATAGGACTACGATATTGCAAACTGGACACAGTTCAATTTGTAGAAACTACTAGCTTCCAAATATATAAGTTTTAGAGGTCCTAAATTTAGGGGCTGTTTGGTTCGTTTCCTAGATACAAGAAAATGCATTTCCATGTACAAAAACACAAGTTTTGAGTTTTCCAAATTTTTCTAAAAAATAGATTATTTCGATTTGGTTCGCACAAAAAAAATGGTGGGAAACCAATGTATTTATTTTTTTCTTGTGTTTGGTTGGCAAGTTGAAAAAGGAAAAACTTTTGTTTATATGGCAAAAAGCCGACGTGGCTGTAGTTTTCGTCGATTTCACAAGGTTGAGGAAGGAATTGGAGGAGATAGAAAAATCTGATGTGACGGCGATTTTCACCGAGTTTTCCTTCTTCAACTCTAGCGAACCAAAAATGAAAAAAAAACGACGGAAAATTTATATCCTACGTGGCCACGAAAAATCTGATGTGGAGACGGTGTAAAACTTTTCCACCGAGTTAAAAAACGAACCAAACAGCCCCTTAGAAGAAATGAAGAATACAAAGGAACTACTTATGTACAAAAGAAATATTAACTACAATAACGAACACATACAGCTTTAATTGCTTACCAAGTTGCATAGAAGTCAACCAAGACTGGCTTATCGCAGTTTTCCAGCAAATCATCAAATGAAGAAAAAGTTCGCTTTTTAGCTTCAACCTGCAAAAATTGATAGAGTAGGGATCAGACCGAGGAACAAATTAATCAAAGAACTTCCCTTTACTAGCTAATAACGTCAATTTTACCTTTGGAGTGATCCGACGTCGAGGAACGGCGGCGAGAACGGAGCAGGAGCGGCGTCGACCTGATCGAACCGACGAGGAGAGCATCGTGAGGGATCGCCGGCGATTCGACGGCCGAGAGCGCACGAGGAAACGGCCGATGAGGTGGAGCAGGCCGCCATTTTTTTTGCTAGGTTTTCCCCCCTTGAAGAAAGCTCCCCGATTTTGTTGGCGATAGCGAGGAGAGATATCGACAGGATTTTTTTCGACAAATTTTCAAAACCAGCCAATTTAGAAAATGAATTGCAAAAATCAACCCATGTCGAATTTAATTGGCAAAATCTATCCAGTGGGTTGATTTTAACAAAATAATCTACGAAACTTTTCACGGGACTTCAAGTCTCATAAAGTTTAAGCGCGTTGTTGAACTTCACGAGACTTCAAGTCCCATGAAGTTTCGTAACTTTTGTATCAAAATCAGTCCAGTTTCAGCCAACTGGCTAAAATTAGATCGATTTTGATAATTAAGTTGTGAATAGATCGTTTTTTATAATTAAGTTTCTAAATATGTTGGTTTTGAAAATTTGTCTAATTTTTTAACTGGATTACGAGCGGTTTGTTTCATGGACCGGGTTTAGTTTTTCGTTATCGCCTCTGTGGCGTGCGTCTAATTTTGGTGGATTAAATGAAACAAATTATTAAACTGACATTTTAACCCCCCCCCTGCTTAAAATATTGGTATCGCGTTGATAACAATGAATTATCCAGTGTACTTTGAATGTTGATCATAACCAGCTTTAGCGATCAGCGTCTAAATTAAAAAGGTAGGAAGATACTTTTTTTAGGTGCATCCAAATTTTTATATGAAGGCAAAATATATTAAATAATAATATATTTGTAATCAAAGAAAATTATGATCCCTTTTCTCAGACGCAATTAGTGTTTATTGTATAGCAAACACTTAGTTTTATTCAACACTTAGTTTTATTCACCAACACTTAGTTTTATTCGCAATTTGAGTGGAAGTTTACTTTTCAGGGGAAGCTATTTGTGTGTGGCTTATTTTGAAAAATTCAGGATATTTTGTAAAGTCCCCAAACTTTAGGGATTTTGCCTAACTTTCAAGTTTAAGGTTGCTTAACGAGAATCTTTCAACCTTCAGGGGGTTTTCTAAAATTTACCTTTGTCTAATGCAAGGCCTCATTCTTTCCTTCATCAGCTCAAATCTGAGACGAAAAAAAAAAGGAAATCAACAATGGCCAAATTCAACTGCGGCCTCGGCCTCGCAGCGCTGTCCTACGTGGGCATCGACTACCTCCGCCACGTGTCCCCCCGTT
>NC_033802.1:2449508-2474451 GCF_001876935.1 Asparagus officinalis
GGCGGCCGCGCGCGCGCCGTTCTATCCTCACTGGCCTCTCGAGATCAGAGCCGCGATCCCCTTTCTCGCGTCGATGGTCTTCATGCTCTGCGCTTTCCTGTGCGAGATGATCTCGGTTCGATTTGTTACTGCCGTTCTTGGCCTCGATTGGCACAGGTGAGGGATTTTGCAAGGAACCCCTCTTTTATTTTTGAAATTGCAACTATTTTTTTGTCCATCGATTCCTCCCATTTTGTTTGAATTTGTAAAGACTTGTTCAGATTAGTTACTTTTGCCATTTTGATTATGACTTGGCTATGGGAATTAGGATAGTTATCACACAGCGAGATGCATAGAAAAAAGATTGATTATTTTGATATTACGTGAGCTTCAATGAATCCATTTTCTGTGTTCAGCACTGCTGAGGACCATTTCATTAGCTGTACGGATCAGATTGGACATCTTTGGAACTAGAAATCAGTGCGAAGACGGAGATGGACAACAGATGGTAAGGGAGAAACATCAAGAATAGAGAGAAGAGAGGAAAACAAAATGTGAGTAATGAAGAAAAAAAGAGAGAGAAACACAGATTTGGGATGAAGTAGCAGCCGTAAACCTTTCCTGCTCCTTGACCCCGCTTGTAATTAGGTTACTAATTAGTCGGGGTTGGCAACCCCGACTAATTAGTACCGCAATTAACTCAAAGTGGGTCGATTTCTATAATTAAAAGTGAATGAGGTCTATTTCTTTTAAAAAAATTCTGTTGAGGCGATTTTGAAAATTTCTTCGAGTACAATAGGTATAGCTGAAGATTTGTAAAGCAGATGAAGGCACTGTTTGGCAACCAAAAAAAGTGTCTTATCTAAGAGCTTGTGTCTTATTGACTTGGTCAATAAGCCAGTAGAGCTGTTTGGTGACCAAAAATAGGAGGAGATTATTTTGGAGATTGTGTCTTTTGCAAGTAACTTTTGGAAAGCTATCTCAAGTAGCGTTTGTCTTTGGAAAGGAGCTGTCAATTTTTTTCTTTCGTTTTTGCCCCTAATAATTCTAATTTTATATCAATAATATTGCATGACCTTTTTAGTCATTTAACAAATTTAAGCTAGTTGTACAGCTTCTTTTGCCAAACAGCTCTAGTCAATTAGCTAGCTACACAGCTATCAGCTTTCAGCTACAATTTCACAGCTTTCAGCTAGCTTGACAGCTTTCAGCTATAATCTCCCAGCTTTCAACTAGTTTTGCCAAACAGAGCAGAAATTTTAGCGGTGTTACGTTTATTAGATGTTAAAGATAACGGTTTGTAAGCTGAGGGGCTTATTTGAACGACTAATGAGATTCGGGGTGACTTATTTATAATATGTGTGTTTTAGGGAACTTATTTTAAAGCGCTGTAGATTCGGGGAACCAAAATTAGCAAAATCGTTCATTGATTAAATTAGTGACCACCTTCTGTTGTTCAGCTTCAATCCGGGGTCATATTGGCCTATCCCTTCCCCTAGTTTTTTTATAACCCTATCGATCTTTGTAAATGTGCACCCATTATTCTCCATTACATAGCACATCTTGTCAAACGGATTTCTTTGATACTATTACCATGCACCTCTAATTTCCCATGAATCTCAACTACTTAAAAAAAGATGCAAATGGATGCAAATAGAGTACATCATTCTATTTGTTAATATGCAAATGATCTTCTGACCTTTTAGTTTACAATCCATGCAATCTGAAAATTTCAAAATTTTCATGAGATAGGATTTTGTTAGTGAGCGTTGAGTTTATATCCTGGGACTATTTTATATTGACAGATCTGCATCTCCTCTTCCTGATACTGGCCAGTGGCTCCTTTTAGCACTTAACGAGAAGCTTCCTCAGATGGTGGTTGACGTATTACGAGCACAAGTCGTTGAGCTTCATCATTATTTGATGATGTTTATGATGCTGGGTTTCTCTGTGCTTTTCAAGTCTGTTAAAGCTCCTGGCCTTGGTCTCGCAGCAAGGTATATGTTCACTATGGCTATAGGTCGTCTACTTCGGGTCCTAACATTTGTTTCTACGATCCTTCCATCACCCCGACCTTGGTGTTCTTATTCCCGATATCAAGTTCCTTCGCATCCTCACCCTTGGGCTCAAAAGTACTTCATGCCATATGCTTCTGATTCTTGGGCCATTCGCAAACTAATACAAAGTGATTTGCATTATGGTCAGTTATATTCACAATACACTAAAGAATATATGTTTCTAGCCAACTATACGTACTGATTTAGATATTTATGTCTTTGGTGGTTACTTAGCACCTGTAGAGGAATATCCTGATGAATTCCTGCCAGATTGGGGTAGAATGAGCTTCCTCATAGATATATTGAGGCCTGCTGTTTCTGATAGATCATCATGGTATCAATTGTTGAAGAGGGCCAGTGGCGGATGCAATGACCTCATGTACAGTGGCCACATGTTTGTTGCTGTACTGACTGCGATGGCATGGACAGTATGTATTCTAACCTAGTTAATTGGCATGTCACTTGAGGCTGATATATCCTGCATGATTTTTATCTAGATTTCTTTCTATTAAGGTTGAATTTTGGGTTAAGTTCAATCAACGAGTATCAGTTTGGTTATAGATTGATGCTGCTGAGTGCTGACACAATAGTATCTAAGAGCCTAAACTGTTGGCTGATGTGAATGTCAGCTAGCAGAGTGATAGGGGCTAATATTCGACATCTCCGGTTTCTCTTAATTTTCGAATAATTTGTCTAGGTTTTTACCCCTAGCTTATCTTATGGACCATCATGTACCAGCACTTTTCAGATTCAGATATTGAATCTTCTATAACTAAATGAAATGATATTACAATCTTGATTTTCGTAAATGCAGCACGGCCATCTGAAAGTAGGTGTTTTCCCCATCTCTCTTGAAGCTATAGCCTTAGGAGTAATTCAGAACAATCTTCTTATAAAAATATGCATCCCATGTATGCATCCTTTCATGGAATTTTATTCCGTGAAAGCAACTTATTTCCTTTTTTCTAGGTTTCAGAATGCTAGTTGAAGACTGCATTTGGTAGGTTAAAATGCTATTGCTGGACCAGTTCTTTTTCCACTGGATAATCTGTAAAATTTTCAATTTTTTCCTCATTAATTTGTAGAATACTGGACAGTCATTAATGGGCGTGTGCACTCGTTTCGAAGGGAAGTGTTTCATGTCATAATCTCCTATGTCTTTTATTATTATTGTCTCCTTTTCATGCTCTTACGTGGAAATTTCTATTTGTTTTAAGCATCAATAAAGGATACAGAGGTAAGGGAATGTTTATTTCCCTTCAACGATCCTAGACAGTTAATCAGATAAATCATACGGAGGATGGATAAAGAATATTGAAGGTGAAAGCTGGGTCAGAAATATGCAATTTGCCCATTTCCTTATGGCCAATCTAACCCCAGCAAGCAAACACGTACAAATATAAAAGGGGAAAAAACCTCACCACCACAAGAAAGAGGAAGGAGTAAACTCTTTGAATCCACATGGTAGGGAGTAAAGAAAAAGAAATACTATATTGATTAAATGGATGATTAATGCTCTGTTGGCCTTAACTGTATCGTACGGATAGAAATATCATTCAGAAATTCCCCTCTAAGATATAGCAAAACGTGGTAATAGTGATGACATATGACTTGTCATAATTTCACCACCCGTGATATTGTCCTAATATCCGGTGAAATCTAGTTTCAATATAAGCATTACCATAGTCATGACTGACTGAATTAACATTCATCTGAGCCTATGAACGCTTCTGTCTAAGTAGTTCTATTGCAGAATTTATTTTACAAAGAAATGACAAACTATACAATATTCAATCTTTAAAACTTTGAACTGAACATTTTTTCTCCTTGATCAGGAAGCATATGGGGGTTGGACCTCTGCTTTCATATGGATCCTCGTAATGCACAGCGCTCAAAGGGAGATTCGAGAGCGCCACCATTACAGTGTCGATTGTGTTGCAGCAATCTATGTCGGTATCCTTTTGTGGAAGATGACGGGTTTTATATGGTCATCTAAAGACACCTCCAGAGCTAGAAGATCTGCCAAACTCGAGGAGGTCCAGGGAAGACTGATGCACGCTGCAAAGGATTCTGACATAGATGAGATCAGAAAGGTGTTGGATGAAGTGGAGTCGGCTGGCCAAGACAAGCAGAGATCTTCGCAATGGGTTATCTGGGCGTTTGCAGGGCTTACCATTACTTTTTCTCTCACTGTTGTGGTCTTAGCTTTTGTTTTGACGAATGATGGTTGATTTTTTACGGCTTTTTTTTCTTCTTTTTTGTCGGGAAAATTGCAGGGTGAATGCAGTGTTGTATGTTGTATTGATTGTGGAGGTACAGGAATCAGGGAAATTAAGTCCCTTAATTTAAAGAATTTTTTTTTTTAGTTTGCTCTCTGGGATGAACTGTTTCTTGGTGTAGAAAAACATTGTTGATTCTATCTTTTACCCATCCAGACTTATGCTACTTTTTTGTGTAACCCCCAAACTATCACAAATTTTTATAGGGCTGATAATATGTACTTACTCTTTGTAATGTTCGTTGGGAAATGTTTCATTTACATTAAAGAGAAAAAAAAATAGAAGGATCAAACTTGTAAAATGAGTTTCTTGAGGTAAATTATACAGATAGTTTTAAATTTATTTGAAACTTACGTCTAAAATATGACAAGCATCAATTAACCACTCGTTTTTGGGCAATGTCTGTAGAAATAACCTACGTCCGTGTGCTTGCATGCGTGCTGAGGATGAGGGGGTGCTTGTTGGCGCAAGAAAAGTAACAAATTTGGGTTTGGAGCAACTTAAACAAAAGAGTATAACCGACCACTAAGGATCATACGTAGGGGATTTGAGCTATAAAGGGCAGTGAAATACCCAAATTACCCCCACCTGCTTGATATCTTAAGGGCTCGGAGTCTCGCGCACTGTGCGGAAGGTTCTAATAGGATTCATACTCTAATCATAAATCAAATTATAGCTAACTACATAGATAAACGATAGCTAACTACATAGCAATGTGCGGAAGGTTCAATAGGATTCATACTCTAATCATAAATCAAACTATTGCTAACTACATAGATAAACGATAGCTAACTACATAGATGAGTGATTTGCGGGGTTGAGCCGTTACTGTAAAGATTCTAGGCCTGATTTGGAAGCATTTAAGATTTAAGGGACCAAGATAGAAAAATCCCTTTTACTTTTTCCACCTGTGACAGATCTTAAAATTACAGGTCATAATAAGCAAAACCATTTCCCAAGGGGCCCAAAACCAACACCAAAAAATAATTAGTGCATCTCCAAGGGCCGGAAAAATCTGACCCCTCAGCTTAATTAAGGGACTTCGGAGGGGAAGCTGCTCCAACGAGCCGAAAAAAACGCCCATTCACCCCAAAACCCTTAACTCTCTCCCCAAATTAAGGGGAAGGTTAAAATCTCTTAATCTTTTCCTTATAATTTTACTAGTTTTTATGCACGTGCAATGCACGTGGTAAATTTTTTAATATTATTTTAAAATATAATTTTATTTAGGAATGTAAACAATATAGCCAGCATATGAATTGAAGCTAAAAATTCACAATTAGCGACCTTCAATTTCTCTGTTAGGAAGTGGCATCATTTGAGGTGAGTTAAAAAATTTGCCAGCCTATAAGATGGGGAAAAATATTACTCATTTGTTACACAAACAAATTGCATTCTAGGTATATTTCCATTGTTCATATTCTAAAAAGACTAATGTTTTAAATGGAAATTCATAATTTTTGTCATTATCCTATTTTTTTCAAAATATTCACTTTATATTCTTGAACTCAAAAGCAAATGAAAACATACAAAAAGAGAATTGTATGCACACGTCAACTGATAAATAAAAATAAACAAATACCTTCTGTAGAACAAGCATACACTCCAATAGCTCATTACTATTGACCAGAGATTCTCAATAGTAATCTATTCGTCTCAATTCCTACTATCTCACATGCTTTATTTTCACCATCAACAAAGATCATCTGAAGACATATATTACACATTGCAAGTTTTTGCTCCTGACATCTCATAGTATCCCACGAAAGTATTAAAATAATTTTCTAAGATGCAAGTCAGTTGCGGCAACACTCCTAGGTACTACGTGGAAAGAGTATAGTCCTAAAAATGGCTTAACAACGGTTATGCTTTTGCCCATAGATGGACAAGCATTTCCTGGTTCAAGCAGGTATTCCACACACCATAATTTTGGCATATCTCACATGGTGTACCTTTGATATCAACTTTCTGACACAATAAATTAGATTGTCTTGCTCTTTACAAACGTGAAAGAGTTAAAATAAATCACAGGACAACTACCTGTAACAATAATTTTTTTAGCATTTACAAAGCTAAGAGGCTAATCTCTAACAATATCTTTCTGACACTAATTATATATTGTTGCATTAATGGCCTCACAAACAACTAAGTAACAGTTATAAAATACACAAATATTGCTGCTTTCATCATGAACATATAACAGATGACAATGGCATATTGAAAAGACATTTGGCGATGGAAAACAAACAATAGATTGATGTGTGATTACAATACCTGAAAATCAGACATTGTAACATTATTGCTGGCTAAATCTTCAGGGGACAATGGTTGCCGCAACCAGTCATCTGTTTTTCCCTCTTGAAATCCAGATTTCCTCTTCTCCATTATTCTTCTCATTGCCAGATTGCCGGCTTTGTTCACCAGTGCGTTCAAATGAACTCCCACAAAACCTGGAGTAGCCCTTGCTATCTTCATAAGATTGAATTCACCCTCAAGATTGCATTTTCGAGTAAGAACTGACAGGATCTCTAGACCCATATGATAGGAGAATTACATAATCCTGATGTTGTAAAAAAGGTTTTCTCTGTAGGAATTAATCCTATGTAATTTATACATAAATATTCAAAACTGTAATGACTTTTCATAATTTTCTTAGTTAATTATGGGCCACATTTTATTGTTTCAGCTATTAAATTGAAGAAATAAAAGCAAAATAAATGTACACACGGAACTTCCTCCCTTCTGGCCCGAAAAGTGAGATTACAACCAAACTCAATTAAGTTCTGCATTTCTCCTAAAAAGGTGAACTGCAAAAAATGCTCCGTTTTATTGAGTAGGAAAACAATTAGCAAAAAGAGCACGAAAATACCCCATCTTATGCATAGTACATTAGCTTTCTGGAAATTTCTTAAATTTTAATAGGCTGCATATCGTGTGACCAAAAATGCTAGTTACAAACCATGTCACATGATAATGCTTTCTAAACATATTAGACCAATCATACCTAATATGTCGACTTTTCCATCATTTACTTATTCATTTCTGCATACAAAAACTTCTTTAAGAGTATATACACTAAAAGAAGCTGTCAGGTCCCCTTATAAGTTCCCCTTATCTGATTCGTAACTCTATAAATATTTTAAAGAATTGTTATTTCTTAGTTCTCGGGAAAACATCCTTGATACAAACTCAGAACTCCATTACTTGTCCCCATCTTTGATACAAACTCAGAACTCCCACCAGAATCGGTTTCCTCCTATGCCATGTAAGTTTCCTCGCCTTTTGAGTGTATTTTGAAACCTACATTTAACAGTGGTCTACTATATCTTTTCCAGTGGCAAACTTCATTAGCTATACTCAAGGGGCTTAAAGGAAACACTGAAAACTTGAAGGATTCACACTGTTGTGTCAAAATATTACATTTTTCTTTATCAGTCATCATGGAATCATGCAATATATGATATATGAAAACTCAATAACAGTGAAGGAGACATATTCCAGCTTTACAATTTAGAAAGAGAACTGATTTGATGGAGACGACGCAAAACAAAAAAACCTCAACATGCAGTGGAAAAGATAGCATTTTCTCTTTTTCTTTCCATCATACAAAATGAAAGCAATAATAGTAAAAGGAAGCAGCAAAGTGAGCCAAAACCATAAAACTATCAAATATCTGTTCAAACCAATTTCTCATCATAGGGCATCAAAGGTATTATATGTATCATTACAGCATACTCCTTGTTTGCCCCCACAGTAACAGTCTGATACTGATACTATTTTTAGGCAAAGAGGCAAGAAATATGTTCAAGGTGCTGAGTTCAACAAGGTTTTGGGATTTATTACCAAGTCAATAAACAATCTACAAGTAATCATCGATATAATACCTACAACGACTACTTATATGAATTAAAGAGACAAATGCAGATGTATAACAAACCTCCTCAGCAGCAATTTTCAAACCGTTCTGAAGTGAAACCTTACGCAAATAGTTCTCCGGCCGATAATAATTCCCCTGTGAATTCACACAATTACCTGTCCCCATCTTTGATACAAACTCAGAACTCCCACCAGAATCGGTTTCCTCCTCTTCCCCCTCAGTGTACCCACTAACAAACCCCGGCTTCCTTTGCTGTGGCTGTTGACTCCCTGACATCCCTGTCTCCCTGGACGAGCTGAATTCAGAATACCCCGAGTACCCGTCGCTCGAATACTGGTTATTTCCAAACTTAGAGTTCACATTTGGGTTCTTCCGTCTCAAAATATCATCTTGAGGGGATGAATCCAAAGAGTAACTCCCTCTGTAGATCTCCTCCCCCTCACTGTAATTCTCCACGACCGTTATTGTCCTCGATGGATGGATCACTCCACGAGGAAACTGCCCCAAATTTCTCCGGTGGTGGAATCCTTAATCCCCCGCTACCGCTTCTTACTGCTCGAAGATGATCCATCCGTTGCTACAAAAACCCCCAAAATTAGAAGAAGAAGGGGAAAAAAGCAATTTTTTTCCTGATGCCTAAAATCTGATATTTGATGAGAAGATGGAAGGGAACGTTTGTGGATGATGAGGATAATAACAAGCTACTTGATGACTATAATAATCATCTTTGCAATTTGATAACCGACAAGGAAATTCGTAACAGATGGAACGGAGAACGAAAGGAACGAAGGCTTTACAACTTCTGATTTTTGAGTAACGAAAAAATTAATTAAAAATGTTAATGAAATGAAAGATAAGGATAATTTTGTTATATTTACAATAGTTGAAGGGTAATTTGGGGTAGGAAAAGTTTTTCTAGGACTTCCTCTTTTAAAGGGTAGATAGATATTAATATTTTTTACTGGAGTTAATGTATAGTTAATCAAATTTAGTTAATGTATAATTAATTCAAAATAAAATAATAGAGTTAATGTATAGTTAAATGAAATTATTATTAAAATAATATGAATTTAAATTTAAAATAATATTTAACTTTTAACATGATTTATATGAATTAAGTATTATATAAATTAATTATATGTTAAATTTTAACATGATTAATTAATTTAATGATTATATAAGGTAATTTCTTAATTTAAATTAATTAATTAATTATTTCTAGTTATTAATATTTATTTACTTATAAATAAATCATACACCAAAAAAATAAAATCTCGATTCAAAGATGCAGCACGACGACGTGATATGGCAAGTCATCAGGCACGACCACTGCAGTTTCATGGCCAAGTACTCATTTCTATCTCTCATTCAAAGTCTAGGGCTTAGTCTAACGTTCAGTAAACTAATTTTCTTTTCTTTTTTGTTTTTGTAGAATTACCACCGGAATATTTTGCAGAAACCCTTATAATGTTACGGGCATCTGCAATCGGAGCTCCTGTCCTCTGGCCAACAGCCGGTATGCTACGATTCGAGATCATGAGGGTATTTAATCCATTAATTATGTTGTTCTTTTTTAAAGCTTAAGTTAAGATTAGCATGATTGAGTTGCTAATGACTTTTGAAGTTGGAAGCTTGGCGTGTATTGGGTTGCGAACGGCTTGAATGATTGCAATTTGTTCTGATAATCAGTAAAGTGCAGTGGTGTTCATGTTTTTCTGTAAGTCGAAAGGAGGTCTTGATAATGTGACGGTCAGAGATACTCTTTTTGGAGGGGCTTTTTCGGAGAGAGGAAATAAATTAGGAAACGTTAGCAAATTGTAAAGAGGAATTGGAAATGAAAGATGTGGTTTTGAAATTTACCGAAACGGTGGTCTGTGACACTTCCTCCTGCACTGTAATATGACATACTACTCCCCCCCTCCCCCCCCCCTCCTGATCTTTCTATTTGGGTATGGCAACGATGGACCTTATATAAATGTATATGCCTGTGATGTTTAGTTTGCGCCCTCTTATGTAATCGATGAGTTATTTTGATTTCCCACTTCATTATTACATCTTTTTGAGGGTTATGATTGTTGTCTACTCATACATAATCATTTACTCTTGATTCTCTATGCAGGCGTGTTCTACCTATATATGATAATACTATTGAAAAGGGCTCTATGCAAACAAGCTGTGCGGAAAGAGTTAAGCTTCCCAGAAGACTATGAAAAATACGGCATATTAGAGCATATTGGACAAACCATTTGGTATGCTACTCTTGAGTCAAACTAACTTGAAAAATATGTCCAGGTTGTATCTTGGAAGAGATAATATAACACAATCCTTTTTTCTTCTTCAGGAATTCTGGCCGAAGCTTCTTGTTCACAAGATCAAGCAACGACTAACGAAAATGACACAATATCGCATACGCATGAGGAAGCTTGAATTGAAAGTGAGGTAAGGATTTATGTTGTCTTTCATTGGTGCATCACATTCTGCATATGGTTCGGTAAATGGCAATCACATCTCTGCCAGATTATTTCATGGTGTAAACTCTGAAGAATGATAATCACTAGGAATGGATGAATTTATGTAATGCAACCAGTGGCGGAGCCACATTAGCCTTGCCCTGGGCAGTTGCCCAGGGCAAGATTTGAAAATATATATAACATCGTCGGTATATAATTTGAGCTGAATTCATAGAATGTTTGGAATTAGTTTATAGTTAACTGTAGAGATTATGTCAAGGACTAAGAAAGAGAATTTATTGTGATAATTAATCATTTATGATGCATAATTAAATCGGCACACAACCTTGAAAAATTACTCTCGGATGAGTCTAGCAGTGTCGATACATAATTAAGGAGGAGGTTTTCTTTTTTTCCCCTGAGGAAGTTGAGGGCGGCGAACATGTCGACGATGTAGAGGAAGGCGTTGTAATACACTCGTGAGGTCTTTTAGACAACCTTTATTTTTCACCCAGGGAAAAAAATAATCCTGGCTACGCCACTGAATGCAACTAATATTATCTATGTTACCTTGGTATCAGACTCTTAGGCTGATGTTTTTGTAATGTAACAGCAACAAAACAACAACAATGGAGCCCTTCAAATTTTCTTTTGTTCTATCCCTCAGGGCCTCAACCTATTAAATTGTGTTGATATGCTAACCCTATGGGTTTCCATAATTGTTCTTTCACATACTGCGTATCTTCATAACACTAGCACCAACGTCTTTCACTGTCTTTTTAAGTGAGTAATTGCTTTTGGTCTTGTAATTTAGTTTGCATGTTTTTACTTGAGCTATTTATCTTCCAAATGAAGACCGTTAAACTTAATAAAATATTTGTGCTTAAAACTTGGATTCTTCACCTGGCTTCTATTTTTAGAGTATGAGACTAGGTGATGGGGAACGGCGCGAGGGCTTCGATCTAGAGGCGAGAAATCATCGACGGCTTGGCAGAATGATGTTGAAGTCCATGACAGAGCGGTAACTGATGTTACTGTTCACAGAATGGACAGTAATCTGAACGGTAGAATTGGGCTGTTTTGTGAGGTTTTAGGGCTATATGTTGGGAGGACAGAGTGAGAGATTGCAATCTATGGATCAAGACGAGAGGGCGTTGGGATTTGTAGATAACTAGCTAGGCCTCACACCTAGAGGTCTCACACTCGAGGGCTTCATATCCCAAAATGGCAAATCACGTGCCAAGAACATCTCACATGCTCAAGAGAGATTTCTCAAACTCAAAATTTTATTTATCAATGTCTATTTCTCATGGAGGATTACATCTCTTATTTGTAGAAAAGAAAGGATCCTGTTGAGGAAGCAAATCAAAATCCTAATCAAATCAAAACCTAACAAAACTAAAAGATGCAATCAAATAAAATCCTAATTGAAGTAGAAAGAGATCTTAAAAATCAAATCCTAAAGAAATCCTAACTAAAAATAAGATGACATATAATTAAATAAAATCCTACCGAAAAAGGAAATATTCAAATAAATCCTAATCGTATAATATGGAATGTCCACGATCGTTCTGCATCACTGGGCATTTCCTCTAGTTATCATACATGAATCGATAAGTTTTCTAAGACAAATTCTACGAGTCTATGACTTAGCTTATCGCAGTACATGAGTATGCTCTTTCGCAGTCTGTTGTCACTTCAACACTTGTAAACATTCTGTAGATTGTTTCCACCTCACTTGCTTCCTTGTGCAATAACACAATTGTCTTCTCTCCATCTGTTTCCTCATTGATTTTTGCTGTTCGCCTAAATCAAATCTCGTCTTCTTCTTTAACTTCTTGTCAAAGTTATATGTACATATCTAGCTTGCACTGCATTATAGTCTGTTACACTTGCTGTAAGGGCTTGTTATGATAGCCTTGCAGAATGCAATTAGGCGTTACTATTCTTGCCATGGTGCTCTTCCTCTTAGTTTTCAAAATTTCCTTCAGCTTCTCGTCATATGGACCATACATTCAGCAACTTATAGTAGTTCTCCTGGTTTACATTCCCTGCCTCCTTGCTCTATTTAAGTTCATGTGCAACTTTTCAGTGTCTTGTTCTCTTTTTTCCTTTCTTTTTTCTCTTTTTTCTTCTCTTTTTCTCTTTGGTGTATGTGGCATGCCAACCTACATGAAAAATTTTCTGATGGATAATGATTGCGGAAAATTTGTTATTTTTCCTGGCGGCATTGGCATTACACAATTAGGAATGCTTCAAGTATGATATATTTGTTATGGAGGCTACTGTTTCAAGGGCTTTCATTGGTAATAATTTATTGATTCTTAGAAATATGTATATGTACTACTAGTCATGTGAATAATCTATTGCTAATTGGCACGCATTTCACTTGAAGGCATTTCTTTTTTCATCTTAGTATTCATGTGATGCTGGTTAATTAAGGATGTATGTACTTTTTTTATTCCCGGCTATCTATGTTACTACATCACCCAGTTTATGTTAGAAGTAACTGGATGCAAGTTTGCTCCTTGCATCCTAATATCAAGTGCCTTCCAATTCCAGGGAGAAGATAATGACAGTTCCTAGAAAAGAGAAAAAGAGAGAAGCTAGGAGGGAGGAAAAGGCTGAAAAAGCTGCAATTTTGGAAAAGGTTGGCCTTTATCCCCTTGAGGTTATACTTCCATGATTCTTCCTGTTTCAGCTATTGATCTGGTAAGATGTTTTGTAGAGTATTGAGAAAGAACTGTTGGAACGATTGAAGAAAGGTGTTTATGGTGACATATATAACTATCCTGTACTAGAGTATAATAAAGTTCTTGACATGGAAGGTGGTGAAGAGAAAGAAGTTGAGGAAGAAGATGAAGAGGTATGCAAGCGATTTTATTGATCAACTGGGTTACTTCAGTTATTGGCAATTAAGTGAAAATTTCTCTTGTTCTGAATTAACCAGGAGCCTGAAATAGAATATGTCGAAGGTTATGATGAACTTGAAGAAGAACAAGAGGAAGAAGATATAGAAGATTTTACTGGTTTTATGAAGGACGTGTCTCTAAAGGGAAATGATTTTGGTAAAGATTCCTCAACACATTAATCTGTTGATTCTTAACATGATTTTGTTCTTATGTGGTTGCTCTTTTTATGTTTGTGACTTGAATGTTATTTTCTGGCATCTGTTACATTGATGAAGATGATGATGAGGCAGAGCCATCCGAAAAATCAACCGTGAGGAAAAGAACTAAAGGATCAGATTTAGATAAGGTCGATGATGATGCTCGTGCTACCAAGTTGAAAAGAAAGGGAAGAGTGACTATAGAGGTAAAACTTTATTGCTCGTCACCTTTGTAATGTATGCAGTATGCCTTTCAACATTTAATCTCACACACACATACACACTGCGAGGAAAATCAAAGAGGAAAATGAAAGCTGAAATAGTCTCATGATTTGCTGTTATTGTTGACAGCTAAAGGTAAATAGTAAGATTATCAGACACATATGTATTCCTGTTAAAGAGAATTCCCTGTGAAACTTTTTGTGGATTCTCCACCCTAAGGGATAACAGGTACTTAATTTAACCCTTCAACTAGCATGATCCTTCACAATCCAAATTTTGTATTGCAACCCACTTCGATATCTTTAATACCCCTGCTGCAGTGTTGAACGCAATTATTTTTGTATAAAGGTTTAAATGAACAGAGCTTGAGCGAGCCAGTCCTGTCTGAGATTCTGTTCAAAATTCAATATGGCTAGCTCGAGTTCACCTCACTTGCCTTTCAAACTTCGGTTGGGTCAAACTCATCTTGCTTTGAATTTAAAACTTTTAAATTCGGTTTGGTAAAGGTCAAAATTTGTAAATGAGATGCAGTTGAGCAATTTTTTGCTTTACCATTACGAGCTTGATTTTGCTCGATATTGTTCAATAAGCTTCTGAAAAATTATGTTCACTTAATTATCAATTTATTAGGAGTCAAAAGGTCTCTAGCACCCATTTGAAAAGCTCCCACAACTTTTCTTGTATTTCATCGTATAAGTATCCATCAACAAGTTGTATAAAAATGTGCTTCTAATAGATGTTTGTTATATTTAAAATTTTTTGCAGGGTTAGTTATAAAAAGGGGCTAGTGTTTATTTCAGCAACTTCTATAAAAATAAATGACCAATATGCGTAAGCAAATAAATGGGTGTTAAATATTTCACTAAGAGTTGAAAATATGAGAATGTCAACCAGCACATAGCATAAAATCATTCTAACATAAAACATGCACGCGCGCACAGGATCTTATTTGACCCCAACATGAGCCTGCTCAATTTTGGCGCATCGTTTAATCCAGCTAGCCAACATCAAGCAAATCACCAAGCACAACATGGGTTATGTGCTCGTTACTTGATACTTTGATACATGAACTGGGTTTACCTTTTTAACTGTTTATGTGTAGAATCTATTTCTGCAACAGTCATGACTTGATGTTTATGGGGAAAGAAAATGTTTTAGAATTCTCCAATTGAGAAATAGGTTTTTCTCTCTCCGTTGGTCGCGACCAAAAAGTTCAACTGTATACTTGTCACTTACGTTCGACAATCCTAGCCACACATTAGTTACGCTCTCTGATCAAATTTTTGTCAATTGAAATCAATAGCTAACCGGCAATCCTCAACTTAATGTTGCAGTTTGAACACGATGAAGATTTGGGAGATAAACAATCTGCTTGTTTGAGAGCCTGATGTGGTTACTGTATGTCCAAGTGATGATCAAATTAGTCGACAGCCTGTGCTTCATGGCGGCCGCAAGGGATGGATGAGTTCTGCAAGCGACCTACTTAGATCGACCTTTGAAGGACAATTTTGTAGTTGATGTAGTGTGCTAAAATGTACTGGTCTATATTACTGTTCTTTGTTTAGTTTTGGACAGTTCTCGTTGAAGATATTTTCATTATTTCTTATTTGATTGGGTATTTCGTTATTTCCCACCTTTATAAGGAAATATGCTATATTCTTTATAGTAATAAAAAAAATTCCCCGCTCTTGGGCTAGTAATGTAATGTCGTTTATCCGTTTAACATTAATAGTTAAAGAGGAAAAATGCCTTTTTCCCCCCTTGGTCACCTAATGTGCATGGCTTCCCTAAATAAAATAGGTGCCTTTTATATCAAAAAGAAATACAAAACTTGTATTACTAAGAACAGAGAAAGCAAACGAGAGCTCTCACCCATTTATGAATTATCGAGCATACACATTTGTTTATGCTCAAAGATGGATGAAGATCATACACATTTGTTTCTTAATTGTGAGCTTGTTTACTCAATTTGGAGATCAGTTCAATTTAAGCTGAAAACTGATGATGATTTTAAATTGAATTCTTTGAAGGGGGTATGGTTAAATTGGAACAGTAGTAATGTTGGGGAATCTAGTATGAAGAAGAATGTTTTCATTTGCTCTCTTGTTTGGTGTGTGTGGCAAAAACGCAATGATAGATTATTCTCTAATAAACAGAAGGGTTTAGGCTTTGGCGTTCATTCATATTTATGTTCATATCTTATATCGCCTTTGTCATTAGCTCTTATCTATATCATCCACTATCTTGTTTAGATTGTTTACCTCTTGTGTTAGTTTATATATCCTTACATATATATATTTCATCATATAGGATATATCTCATTGTTTACATTGCTTATCCTAGCTCATATATCTTGTGGTATTTTATTCTTGCTAGGATAACTCATTAATTAATTTTAATTGGCATTTAATCGGATTAGATTAGCATAAGACCCTAATCCCCCCCCCCTCTAGGGTCTAACAATTGGTATCAGAGCTTGGTGCTCTTTGATTTAAAGGTCTAACCGCCTTGAGTTAAAGATCCAAGTTATCTTATTTGTGCTAATCTTATTTTAAACCAATAATGTTAGTATTCTTATTTTTCCTCAATCTGCAGTGAAAACTTCCTCCTTTGTAAACAGAAACACAATCTTTAAACAAACAATAAAACCCTAAACCCTTGTTTAAAACACTTCTTAATATCTTGAAAAGACATCAGCAATGGGGTATTTATACCCTCTAAGAAACTCAGCAAAAACACCCAAAACAAAAGACAAAAGTAGCTGTTTAAAAATATCAAATAAATTCCAAAAAATGTAAAACTTTGGGGAATGATTGTAGACATGATAATAAACATGCTACAACGACTGGTTTCGAAAAAGGACTTCCCAAATAAAAAATATCATCATTTTGCAAAATAGTCCAAAACACGAAAATGTAAACATGTGAATTTTGATATTTTGGCTAAACCAACTTTTGAAACTTTACAAAATGATTTTATAGACTTGAAGAAAGATATAAACTATTGTTATGAAGTCTATAAACAATGAATGTAGTATTTTATCAAAATACACATATAATGCACTAAAACATGATTTCATTTAACTAACTAAAATTGATATTGATGAAATCATATATATGCATATGAGTATGAAACAAAAATATGTTTTCTAATTATATTCAATTGTTTCATAGTAAAACTTGAAAACTATCAAACCAAAACATATATGTATATATATAACTATATATATACAAAAACCAAAACGTGTATGTGTGTATATGATTGAGCTTAAAGTACTAACACACATAATATAAATTCCTAAACTAAATTACCCAAGCAATGATCTTGATCTTCAATAAGCTTGACTTGGTAATCTCGCGGATGAAGCTTGAACTTGGATCTTGAACTTTGAATAGCAAGGCTTCACCGACATTCCGCCAACCTCCTTTGAATATGATCGTTGAAGCTCTATTCCATCCATCCTCCAACTCGTTGTTTGTCTACAATGAATAGATAACACAAGCACTAGACAAACAACATTAGTTATAAATTGTTTGTTAAACATCATCAAAACAAGAAGGCCAACAATTTAATGAATTTATATGGTAATTTAGAACTATCTCTCTGTGTGCCTTTTAAGATCCAAACTTTTTCCATATAAAAGGGGTGAATTATGTTCATGTTATTTTCTTAGAATATAAAAATGATGAAGATCTTTTTCAATAAGTTGGTAAGCGGTGATGACCCAATCACTCCGCTCTTTGTTGTTTATTCCAATTTTAAGGACTAGTTTATAGTTATGTGGGATTCCATTGTTAACTTGAAAACCATTATTGTCTTACTATTAAAAAAACCACTTTTGTGATTGTAAAAATTCTACATGGGCTCATCTTGTCCCTTGAAATAGAAATGGAGTAAAACGATAACTTTTAAAATCTTTGGTGCCATTTTCTAGGGGAATGTTAGTCAATCAGAACTTTTCAAGTACAATTGAGATAATTGTTCAAGTTAGATAGATAATTTTATAAAGTAATATTAATTATAAATCTAATAAAAGAGTAACTATTAGTTATAAATTAAATTATATATGACCTTGTTCTCCTTGATAGGTGCCTTGGGGATGTAGCCGACCCGACCCGATCCGCTCCCATTTATTCTCCTAATCTGCCTTCTTCAGTTGATCTTCACCCCGCTATCATCACCGGAGCGAAAGCGGAGCTCCGACTGTGAAATTCCAGTAACCTCTCTCGCTCTCCTCTTATTTTGCCCTAATTTCTCATTGCTGCTCCCAAATTTCATCCCAATTTTTACTCGATTTTTCCCAAATCTTTTTGATCTCGCTCGGTTTACCGAGAGATCTAACAACCGTTTCCTTCATCTCGCAGGATCGCGGTCGTTATTTCCCCGAGATCTGTTGTTCGACGACGAGAATGAGCTCCGCTCAAGACCCGTTTTATATAGTTAAAGAAGAGATTCAGGAATCAGTGAGTTTGAATTTTTACTCAACCACACGTGAGAAAACTAGCTTAGATCTGGGATTAGACTGTTCATTTGGTTTAGTTATAAAGATTATTTGAGGGGATTTTTTTTTTTTTTGACCCTGTCATGTTGTTACGAATTAAGGATGTTTATGGCTGCATGGCAGCGTCGTAAATAACCTGATAATGTTTGGATGAACTTGCTGCATGGGTGGGAGGAGCTGCGGTGCATGTTGTTTTCTCGCTACGTTGTATTACTTGGAATATATTGAGTGCAGGTCTTAAAGTAGTTTATGGAGAGAAAAGAGGATTTATTCCGCATTGATGATGAGCAAGTGCTTAATAGTGAACGGCTTCCACTGTTTAAGATTTGTAATGTATCGATGCGTCATGCATCTATAACATGCTATGGGTTTATGGGTAGGGATGTGCCCTGAGAGTAATGATAGCAGACACGCGTGTTTTTCGCTTGTGCACTGACGCGAACCTTTGTCTATAACGTGTCTTATCTTGTGTACTTTTTGTTAACCCAATAATTAGGGATCAAGATTTGGTCCTTCTTATGTGCTATTTTCTGCTGGTACCGTATATATCTAAATCATAAATCTAGAAATCCACTGACGTTGGATATTGGGGAGAAAAACTTCTGGATAAAGTAGTTGGATTGATAGCGAATAGGCGAATACATTTTCATCATAAATGTTTTTGGAAGTGGGAAGGTTCATATATGATCACGAGATTTTCGAAGCAGGCCTATCCTCTACCAGAATACCCAAAATAAATAATAAGTAAAGAAAAGATAATTTGATGGTGATGCTCAGTAGGATCAAGGCAATTTAAAGATGCTTTTTTGCAGAGTAGGATCAAGGTAAGTGTAACATAATAGGAAGGTCGCCTAAAATATGACCTGAAAGCAAGAGTTTGAAGAACAAACGGTTGTTTGTTGGGTTGCGAAAAAGGGCTCAGCAGCATACGATGGTAGCAAATAGAAGACTGGCTAGTTAGATATGGGCTTAATCTCATGTAACTTCCTCTTACAATTATGAACTGATGGAATCATTGTAGCAGTAGTAATAAAGGGTAAGGTAGGGGTCTGGATAGGGCCTAAATCCTACAGAACTGCGAAACATGGGTAAGTGGAATCTTTGGTGGCATGAATGGAGATGAAGTAGACTCATCTGAGAAATTTGTGCCATGTTGAGCTTGGCTAAAAACAGGCAGGGGCTCATTCATTACAAGGATTTGAAGCTTTTAGTAAATCAGTGGACAAAGCCAAAGAAAATTATGATAGATAGACAGTAAGACGAGAGTATCATGATCTTACAGTTTAGACGAATGGTATTAGAAAACTAGTGAATTAGGAATCATGGACCTGTATATCTTATACTAATTGTTCTTTAGTGAATTGGAGTTGCAAAAACCATCAGAACTGTAGATCATGATATGTATGTTATGGTTTGATTTTTTTCTGGCACTGTAAAACTTTTGAATGAGCTACTTGCGGGAAAATGCATATAGCATTTACTGTTTCATATTTAGAGGTTCTAAGTATGTAAGTCCTAGGAAAATGACTCACCAAATACACTATTGTATGATAACAAATTCCTGCTCAGTTTACAGCAAAACTAAATTTCTCTGCCAATATACAAAATGCATTCCTATACATATTTTCCAGCAAAAAAACATGTCTTTTTTTCCATATATCCCTAGCTGACATCATCATGCATTACACTAAAACTAGCTTTATCTTTCACCGTTTCTTGATGGCCTGTATGGAGAGCACTAAATTCTTTGACTGTGCTGCAGATCATATGAATGATTGAATTCATGGAAGAAAACTAGCTTTATCTTTTTATGTTTCTTCATAATGCAAAGCTAAGTACACATTATTTCTTGTGTAGATTGACAATCTGCAAGCTACTTTCCGACAGTGGGAACGAACTCAATCAAACACTGGGGAGTATGTTCATCTAACCAAAGAAATTATTGCAAGCTGTGAAAGCATCGCTTGGCAGGTAGTATATTAAAGGATAATGAAGTTCTCTTCTATTTCATTTCATCTTATGTAGTTTAGAAGGTCTCCATCAACTTTAGATGATGTGTATCATGATAAGACCATGAGTGCTGGCCAAACGAAGTGCTGGAAGGGTACATTTTCTGGTTTATGCATGTGTCCGTGCATGTGTGTGCATTTTTTTATTCTTTTGGAGGGGTATCTTATGATTTCTTTCATTGTCCTTCAGCTGATTTTTGAAAAGCTCTTCCCTATTCCAGTTTGTTTATATTTCATCACTTACCCAGGTGGATGAACTGAACAAGACAATCACAGTAGCTGCACAAGATCCGGCATTCTATGGACTTGATGAAATTGAGCTTGAAAAACGTAGGAAATGGACTGCTACAGCTCGTAACCAGGTATTATCTACAGAACCCAAACACATGAATGACCCAGCACACAAAGACATACAACTAACATAATAAGGCACATGTCATGTCAATTTCCCGATAATGTTTGTCAATTTAACTTTGCACTTTGATGGGGGTAGTGGTGTTGTTTTGGAGGTTATTTCTAGCCTGTATTAGATAAGCTCTTGCCATGTGAAGATGCCATTTATATAAAGAATTCTTTGCATATTATTCTTCGTCGCATTCCATTCATGTTTCATATTTTCTTCTTTGCAATGGAAGGTTTAAGTTTGAATCTTGACAAGTTTACTACTTTGTGCAGGTGAACACTGTGAGGAAAGCAACAGAATCTGGCAAGGAAAATGGTAGTTCAGTAGGTTATGGTCTCAGTGGAATGCGCCAAGACCTAATGAGGCTTCCAAATGATTATGCTCTTCAGTCTGGCATATCAAACCACCGTGTTGCTAATGACAATGATGATTTCATCTCATCAGAATCCGATAGACAACAACTTCTTATAAGGTACTTGTTTTTCACTTGATATTCCTGTTTTTTTTGTTTTTTTCCCAAATCAATTTATATTATTTAGTTATTGCTAGTTACCTATGAACATCAATTATAAATATATAATACCGGCAACTAAGTGAAGTTTGTTCACCCATGTACAAATAGGGCGTTCCATCACCTTGAAATGAGATCCAGATTCATTCTTGGGTTTCCAGTTTTGGGTGGTATGGATGAGGACCGCCATGAATGAGGATGCACAAACTGCATTGTAATTCAAGAGGATTGAATGTTAGATAACACAGTTCAAAAAGAAAATGAAAAGAAAAAAAAAAGTAAAAAGGAGAATTAACTAACTTAGCTATGATAAACGAAAAACATTAGAAAGCTATGCAGTGCTGCAGTTCATTTCTTTTTACTTATCACTTCTGTTGCAAGAGCTTTAGATGCATGCCATAGACATGCTTGTGTTATCATAATAATAGTGGACTTATGGCCTTATGGGACCTTAATTTACCTCTTGATCCTGTCTTATTTACATCATACTGAATAATGTTGAAAGCTCCCTTCAGAGGTATCAATGATAATATTGTCTTGCTCATAGCAGCCACTTTTATTCTTTAGGCAGCAAGATGAGGAGTTGGACGAGCTTAGTGCAAGTGTTCAGAGAATTGGAGGTGTAGGGCTTACTATACATGAAGAGCTCTCTGGGCAGGTATTATGATATAAAATTATCATTAAGTGGTAAATTATGGGGAATTAGTTGCTACTTTAGACTATGCATGTATTCTGACTTCATAACTCACATTCTAACTTTTTGTGTACACATTTGAAAATTTCTACGCCCTCATATTTCTAATGCACTATCTCGCGTGCTATCATTCTCTTATGATGCTCCAGGATAGGATTTTGGGTGACCTGAGTATAGAGATGGAAACCGCATCAAATAGGTTGGACTTTGTGCAGGTGTGTTGTCAGCTAATCCATGTATTTTGTTTTACCATCTCTATCGTCTAGACGCATTGATTATGGATATTATTTAAGTCTTGTACTGATGAATAGACTGAGGAAATCTAAATTT
Source organism: Asparagus officinalis (assembly GCF_001876935.1). Classification (NCBI taxonomy): domain Eukaryota; kingdom Viridiplantae; phylum Streptophyta; class Magnoliopsida; order Asparagales; family Asparagaceae; genus Asparagus; species Asparagus officinalis. Next base: position 2,471,930 of record NC_033802.1, read on the forward strand.
GGAAAGGAGAGGGAAATTTCTGTTTTAATTTTTGTTGCGATAACTCTCATCAGTAAGTATAAGCTGAAAATATCATACCTTAGTCTATTCGATAAGTTTCCAGTTTCGGCTTCTGATTGTGCTAACTTACTTTTCTGTGCAGAAAAAAGTGGCTATGGTCATGAAGAAAGCTAGCGCAAAGGGACAGTTAATGATGATAGTATTCTTGGTGGTTCTCTTTATCATTCTTTTTATCTTGGTTTTCTTCACATAGAAGAGGCATAGGAGTATATAGCGGTCTAGCTTGTTACTTTCAGTGTAAACATTTGTGGATCGCTTGCATTTGTTTTACTATCAAAATATGTTTTGGTCTACACAGTGATTCTTAAAACTGTAAATTTAGAACATCGAATATCAAGTTTTGCTGAATGATAAGTATTGAAGGCAATGTGAATAATGAGGAGTTCTAATGATGAGAGTTCTCAATATCAAGTGAACGTCTTAGAAAAGTTCTTCAATTTAGGCTCTAGGTAATGTGACGCAGTTGACGGCAATCATCAAAAGCATTTTCCCCCCTTCCAGTTTATGTACTTGGTATGCCGTTCACTATGAATAATATCTGTCCTATTCTCTCCAAAATGAGAATCCCAATGTCTCCTTTCCTGTGGACTTCGTCTTTTCTTCTTGCAATTTCGCCTCCTAAAAGCTCCAAAGCCACCTCCTCTTTGTCTCAGTCTCCAAAGTTTTCACCGCGTTAGCAGGACATATAATATGCACACGGCCAACAATCCTTGACTTAACAAAAGTCGAAACGGCTATAAATAAAAGTGCTCTACTCAGAGTTTCGACGCCCATCTTTGTACATTTGCAATGGCCAGCTCCATGGCTGCAACGCACGTGCAAGCAGCGAGACAACTGGTTCAGATGAGCAAAGGAGAAGGAGAAGAAGAAGACACCGAGGGAAAGGAGAAGCTGGTAATAAGGAGAGTAGATCGTGCAACGAAGAGAAAGGAAGTCGAAAAGAAAGAAGAAAGCGAGGAGCGTAGATGGTTAAAGAGACGACGAGTTCGGTCTACTGCTCACATTTATATGATAACCCAACCCATCGGTGCTCATGCACGAAGAGAGTAGCCATGAATATAAACAGAGAGAGGTCACTGAAAGCGAGAGGGAAAGCGCAGGTACCTGCACATTGAAGGTACGTGACTATTGACATTAAGCCCTGTGGGTTCAAGATGAAGGCAAACGGTATTATTGAAGTTGTAGCCAGGAAAGGCCTCATCACCTTCCAATAAATGAACAATAATATATACAAGAATACCTCTGCAAAAATTAGCTCCCGCCCATCTGCTCACATGTTCATGCGAACTCTCTCATCCAACATCAGGACATTTTTTTGAAATTTCCAGCAGGAGGCAAGATTTTTTTTGGAGCGATAACCAATTATGTCAGCAAAAGAAAGTCACAACAAATCAGAAGACTGCATGTTTAATATATAACACTGGAAATTTGTTGCCAAGACATAACAAATCAGCCTGCTTACATAGTTCGAACGTCGACCAATCTTTTCACAGACACGCAAACATAAAAAATTATAAAAACTACACTACACGCATTAGAGTTCATCTTTAGTTCTTCGCAAGCTCTGTAGAGGCCGCCGACTAGAATCAGATATTGGCTTCTCAATGTGATTTCGGGAGCTGTCCACCTTCAGACCCACTGCGTTCTCTTTGTTTCTTATTACATCATCAATTAAAGGATAGGATTGCATTGGTGTACTATGAACACTTTCCTTAGTCTCTTCAATCTGATTAAGCTCACTGCCCTTATTTTGCTCTGAAGAGACATAATACTTACAGTCATAAACCACAGATGAAAAAGGTGAAGAAAACCTGTAGAAGCATATTGCCAACTAATTTAGAAACTTACCCTGGCTCATATCAAAGCCAGATTTTGAATGTTCAGGTGACTTCCCTATTGTTGATTCCATGGGAAGTTGAGAATTTACTTCCCGAACCTCAAGATTGGAATCATCAAAATCAGCAAATGACCGATCAAAATCGTCAAAATATTCATCAGGTGCCATGAGTTCATCTTTGTTACCTATACTTTCATCATGCATTGCTGTACCAGTATCCCTAAAAGCTCCAGTATCCAGAGAAACCGACGACTGTTGAGCAGTAAAAATTCCCTGGTATGTGGAATACTCGAATTCATTTTCAATAGACCTCTTCACTCCTGAATTCTCCTTGAAGAAAACTTGATCAGCAAAATTTGTGCAGTTTCTAGCATTCAGCTCTTCTTGATTAGCAACTGTTGCCATTGTTATAGTTTCAGTTTGATCAAATGTGCAGTCTCTTGTAGCTGAACCTTCAATTTTTGTACCATCTAAACCATCAGCATTTTGATCTTCGGTAAATCTAGATATATCTAAAGCTTCCTGAATATATACTCTTCTTTCTTCCTGACCCCCAGATTGCTCAGCAGAGTATGTAGCTGAAGATCAAACAGTAAATAGAACTTCTACGAAAATCTACCTAAGA
>NC_033802.1:2474473-2515802 GCF_001876935.1 Asparagus officinalis
AAAAAGATAAACTTGTTTTCTTTTGGAGGATACAATATGGCTATGCCTATTGCTTTAATATATAACTAAATATCCATAGTAATGAAAGCAAAAGCAAGATTGGAACAGAGCGAAAATTCAGGAAATCGGGTCATCAAAAATTGGGCAGTATGGAAACTCAATATAAATGACGTGGAAACTGAAGTGAAAATTGGGTAGGAGCATTAATTTAGGTCACTTGTTAACATTAAAGCAATGGAATTTTTTTTACACCAGATCCATTTTCTTGGACTTAATCAAGCTGTTGCAAGATGTATTATTGGATACTTTAAGACACATTATATAGGCAATTAGGCATTAAGGATGTATCTGACCATTCAAATTTTAATTCTTCAGATGTTCTCTGAATAGCTTACACTCGCATTTCAACATGGAAATTGATGGCAGTATTAGACAGTGTTAAGGATCAGTTCGTTTATATTTGTTTACATCCTAATATTCACACAGCTGTATGAACATTTTTGACTGAACTGAATATGTGAAACAAGCAAAACAAATAACAAAATATTGAAGAGTACATTTTCAGCCTTCATGAATAAATTAAGAACCAAGTATCATGACAAATAGTTAACAAATAACGATTAACAACGTCAAATTAAAGAACTATATTGGCTACTCAGGGAGTTGGCTCCTGTTCACATAAATTTGTCAAATTTTGTGTTAATTAGGACAACTCACTTTATGGTTTATGAGTTTTTATGAGAATGCTATTGCTAAATCTTCAAAAATGATGTTAGTTTCTTGCCCAAGCTATTTTTCAGGAACTAGACCAGAATCTGAAGTATAGTTTATAGGTAACAATCAGCTTTGAAATATCAAAAACACGAGAAGCATAAAGAAAAACTGTACAAAAGAAACTTAAAGTCACCTTCAGAGTCCATTTCTGCACAAGGTTTGTTAGAGCCGCTCAAGAAGTTTTCAGCTTCAGGAGACATTTCACATTCATAAGCCTCTTCCTTTTCTGCGTCAGAATTTCCTGATACAGCTACAGCCTTCATTTTACCGTCTCCCATTTCTAGTGCCTCAGCAATACTTAATTCTGAAAAACGTCCACTATGGTGAGATAAGTTATCTTCATGATGTCCCCATTGACTCACTTGAGCACTACCGTTGCTGTCCATACCAAACAAGTCATCTACAAACATTGAATGTGCACCACGTGCCACCCACGCTTCTTCAACATTAGAAGCCTGTTCAAAGCTTTCAGGTATATCTGCAAGTATATAAGATCATTCACTTGTTCAATGGTAATGAATTTACAGACTTGCAAGAGTGAACTCCAAACCAGAGAAAGTAACCTACCTCACTCACAGATTACTGAGTTTAGACACAGAAAAGAACTGATATGTAAATACACACCTTGGTACTTATCTGATTTTTCATCTTGCGTGTGGGCTTTGATGCTTGAATCATTGCCTATTCTTGCCAAACTTTCTCTACTGCTTGACTTGCTAAGATCTTCTGAGCCAACTACTGATCGATTTGCGGCAGGTGAACATTCATTGTTTTCGAAAATCCCTGTGGTTCCGGAAGCTAGGGTCATCCCACAGACAGACAAGTTAAGACCTTGATCCACACCTTGTTTTCTAGAACTAGCAATTATTGTGTTGTCATCTGAATTCTCTCTAAGCTCTACACGATTGTCGCTGTTGGGATCATCAGCATCCTCACTTCCAGGTTCAGAAATTGCAATGGTATGAACTACATTCAGGGTATTATCTGCCAACAAGCAAAATATAAAATTTAGAACTTCAAATTTTGCATATGAAAAAAATATATACTTTAGCCTGTTTTGCAAAGTGCAGCTTCTACAAGCCACGAGCACTCTGTTTGATTTATCTTACCTTCACATTCAAAAGCATCTGCGAGTACTAGAGACACTCCCTCCCGGGTTGAGGATGCTGTCTGTTTTTCCACATTCATAGCTGCTTCCAGGTTGATTTCAGGCTCAATCGAAGAACCATGTACTCTTTCTTCCTCCCTAGGTTCTCCTAATCCAGAAAATGAATCTTCAAGGGCATTGCAGGACAAACTCAATTCTGTTTTCACTTCAGCTTCCTTCTCACCATCTGACTCTGCAAAAGTAATAATTTCAAAAGGCTAGTATAAGAACCCAAAACTAACATACCCGTTATCATGCATTTAGAACTGAATTTGGTTTCTTTCTAGCATGATTCATCATTTAAAAAACAAAGACTGGATATTGTTAATCGGCCATGATCGAGATTTCTCGAGGTCCAGTGACTTAATTTTTAGCTTCTGATATGAAAATACAAAATTTTCACAAGATAGTCCAAGTATATATTTATCGCAAGGGAATCCTATTCAACACTCCTTTAGAAAATCATTTGAAAAAACTGTGCACAGAAAGTTTGGCAAAAAATTTCAAATGAAACTAACAGAAGAGGGAAGTTCTTCACTACTCGGATTCTCCTTTTCTGCAGAAGCTTTTTCCATATTATCTTCTTCTAATTGTGGTTTACCAGAGAATACAACATCCATCTTTGACAAAACTGGAACCGCTGAAAAACAGAACTTACTTTAAAATGCAGGTAAATAAATAAACTATAGTATTGAAATTAAAAGGGACATAAGTATCCTAGATTTTCAAACAGAGGAAGCAATAATGGCAACATAAAACTATTACTTGAAGAAAGAGCAAGGTCACAAACAAGCCACTTACCATTTTCAGCATATGTTGTTTCAAAATTCTCAAGTGACAAGACGTTCTCCCCTCCTGCAATGGAGGCTGCCAATGCAAGTACACACCATAAGCTCCAGATAATAACGCAAAAAAAATCCCGAATATAACAGAAACAATCTATGCACATTAAATACCAGATTTTTCTACTGATAGGTGAGAACCAATGTCGTGAGCATGGAACTCCTGACCACCTTCATCAAAATGATCAGATTTACCTTGTCCAATGCCATCTATATTCTCGATAGCATTATTCCCGGCTTCTTCAATATTGGCCTCACTTTCCAAGGACTCAATTGTCTCCATTTCTTCTTCAACTACTGCACCTAGTTCAAGGCTTCTTTCGATATTGACAGCAGTAAGTTTCTTTGTAGTATCAGCCACTTCTGCTAGAACATCAGCAACCACATCTAGTGGTTTTGCATCGTCATGTACTTTAGCAGTTGATTTCAGACTCCTGTCAACAGCATCTACATGAACATGTTCTGTTGTATCTACTCCAACTCCCTGCTGGTCCGTAAGATGTCTTAAATCCTCCTTATCTATTAGCATTAACAAAAAGCAACAAGTCAAAAAGATGTCAGAATCTGAAGTCAACGTTAACACATGTACATGTGAAGTAATTAAAATCAGAATGGTTTGCCCTACCATGGGACCGAAGAGTTGTTGAGCCATTCTCAACCTCTTCCGGTGATGACATACTTCTGTCTCCCCTCAGATGCTGACCTGAGCACAGATCCAATGCAGGACTTTCACTTGGTAAAGATGGTTTCAGCTCATCTTCATTGTTGTCACGATCATTTTGGCCACCATCATCATTTACTGTATCTGTTGAAGTGGACGATACCCAGGTTTCCTTAATTACTTCTAGACTTGCTTTGCATGAATAAGAATCAGTATCCTCTCCAAGAGCTTTAATCTTCCCAACAACCTCCAAAGTTTCACCTGCAAAGAATTATTAAAATACATAAGAGTTAATTCGGAATATGTAAGGAAACATGAAAATCATAAAAGAATATAAAGATCATCTGACTTACTGTGCAAGTCACTTGCTTCACCAATAAGAGCATTAGAATGGGAAGTCACTTTGCTCATATCACAACTATCCACTTTCAGACAAGGTTCCCCAACATTAATGCTGGGACATACTTCATTGAATAAGGTTGGCAATAAGCTTGGTGATAGTACTCCAGTTGACTTGCAAGAAAAAGGTGAACCAGCAGTGTTCATGTCTTCGGAGTTCACCATGCCACCCTTGGCCATAACATGATCTTCCACTTCTGAATCAGGCCCTTCAATGTTAAGATCACAAAGTGCTCTCGGACTATTTTCAGTGTTAGTTATTATCCGATCAATCATCTTGGTTGCTTCACCGCCTACCATGACATCCTCACTGGGAACATCAACTTTCGAATCAGGTTCTTCAGCATACAGAGCAGCATCAGATATAGGTGAAAGTCCTTCAGAGCTTTTGTCAACAATAGTTGTTTCACCAATATCTGTTGTTTCATTACCTTCCAAGTCTTCCCCAGTAGAATCATGAATTTCTGCTTTCAATTTAGGCATTTCATGATCAACTTCAGCAGAAGTTTCAGCATCAGATGTCAATAATAGTTCTTCAGAACTTTTGAATGGCAACTGAGGACTTGAGATCTGTGTTGCTTCTTTGCTTCTTAAGACATCTTCATGGTCAATATCGACTTCCACTTGTGCATTTGGCTCTTTACATTGAAACACAGCAGAAGTTTTGGTATGAAATGCTTTTGGTTTATCAGAGCTTTTTAGAGGTATTGCTGGACCCGTGGTGTTTTGCGATTCCATACCTACTATGTTGTCCACGTCATCAAGTGCACCAACAGAAGTTCCCATGCTTCTACTAACTTCCATAGTGGAAGAAACAAACTCAGCAGGAGCCAAATCCTTATCTTTGTCATACCCATGTGACTCCTCTGTACCTTCAGCCTCCACAGGTAAATCAACATTTGAAGATGCTACTTTTCGTGAAACACTCTCCAGCAGCTTTGAAGAATCATTGATAAAACCTGAGAACAATGCATCACCACCCTCATTTGTCATCTCCAGAAAAGAAGATTGTTTTTCTTTGAAATGGGAGTCAAAACACACATCATCTAGATCCTTAGGCCCCAATGAGACGTCATTTTCAACTTTCTGTAACTGAGAATTCACAGGAGATTGTGCAACTTCAGGAACATTTCGTTCATCTTCCAACAAACCTGAAGCTGGAGCTAAGGAGCAATGCCCCTGCACTACGTCATCATCAGCAGAAACCTTCATTGAACTCTTTCTTAGTGAACTTGTGGAGCTTGCTTGCAGAGCATCTCTACTGACAGATCCTCCGACAGTCTCACTTTCCACAACCAGCATATCTTCTTTAGAAGCTGTTATCCTCATGCTCTTCTTTTTCTGTTTTGTTTCAATAATCTCACTGGATGGAGTAAACAAAACAGAAACACGTGATTTGTCCAAATTAGAAGCACTTCGTGACAATCTCCTTGAAACCTCTTCACATTGTTCAAATACTCCAAGAGCTTCTGTTTGAGCAGCTGCCTTGAAACCAAAACCAGTGGCAGCTGATCCTTGTCCTTTCAAATCATCCTCTATTTGATCCTTCCGAGTTTTCTTCCTCTTCACTGTCTCCGACTCCACTCGAGGGTTGCTTTTCTCGATAGAATCATCATCATTGTCTAGTTTTGAAGTCAGTGACAGAGATGTTTCAACTTTCAAAGAATCATGATTCAAAGAACTCCGTGTTGATCTCCTTAGAGATTCAGGTACAACTGGGCTACACAATACTGATGCTGTTGAACCTCTCTGTTTTGAAGCATGATTCTTTGGTTTCCTTCCTGATTTATCCTCACTGACAGCTTCATTGTATATGCCCAAACTTTCAACTTGTAGTGAAATTCCATCCCCCAAAGACTTCGAGGAACTGTGTGTCGATCTCCTTGCAGATGTACTCACAGATTCCTCCTCCTCAGGCACTGGAGGTGTTGAATCTCCAAGGTTTGACTCACTATTATTAGATAGCCTCACTGATTTGTTATTCTTGATTTCATTGTCATTGTCTGATGCTTTGACTTTTCGTAAAGTATCATATTCCAATGACTTTGATAGACTGTGTTTTGATCTCATTGGCGTTCGGACAGCTACATTATTTGGCATCTCACCCTCAAACAACTTCGAAGAACTGTGTGTCGATCTCCTCGTTGGAGTAATGGCAAATTCACTATTTGGCGATGAGACTGCCCAATCTCTCCGTTTAGAAGCATGGACACTTGCTATCGGTGAAAGAATCGTATCTTCCGACAATTTTGAGGAACTGCGAGTTGATCTCCTTGCACTGTGAACTGATGTTGGATCTTCTGGTTTTGGATCACTCTCTCCTTGTTTTTTCCCAGGTGTGTCATTTGGAATCACTTCGTCAACACTGGCTAATTTTCCAACTGCGGGGAAGAGAGCTTCATTTCCCGACGACCTTGAAGAACTGCGTGTCAATCTCCTTGCAGATTCAGTTATGGTTTCATTAACCGATAATCCGGCTGTTGGGACTCCTTTAGAAGCACGAGCCCCACCTTGCTTCTGTGATTTGCCCTTCCTGATAGCTTCATCTTCTTCTACTGAGTGTCTGCCAACTGGTAAAGAAGTTTTATTTTCCAACAAAGACGAAGAATTGCGGGTTGATCTCCTTGTAAGTGCTGCTACAACTTCAGCATCCGGGAATGAGATTTCTGAGCCTCCTCCCTCCAAGCCATGGTCATTTGCTTGCTTCTTCATTTCGCCTTTCTTGACTGCCTTACCTCCTCTCGCCGACTTCCCAGCAGCAGGTAGAGAAGACTCATCTTCCAACACAGCCGAAGAACTACGTGTTGATCTCCTTACAGGCTCAGGTTGAGCTTCACTCACCGGCAATATGCTTGCTGAATCTCCTCCTTTCAGAACACGGTCTTCCGATTGCTTCTGAGATTTGCCCTTCACAACTGCATCACCTTTTTTATCGGATTTCCCAACAGCTGATACAGATGAAGCACTGCGTGTTGATCTCCTTGTCGGCCCAGCTACAGCTTCACCATCAAATTTCACGCCTTCAGAGTCTCCTTGCTTGGAAGCACGAGGCCTTCCTCGGCTCTGTGCCTTTTTAACCACAGCTGCATCGCTTATGTTTCCTCCTAGGTTTGTGTCTTCAATCTCCTTTTCTACTGCCTTTTTCCGCTTATTGGCCCCGCCAACATCAACGTCCTCAATAGCTACTGTTTCCTCCAAAGTTGCATGGCTACGAGTAGACCTTCTACGAGGAGGCTCATCTTCAACAGTGTCTTCATCTCGAGTCCTTTTACGAAGATTCTTCCTCCCTGCTGACTCATCTTCCACCATTGAAGCAGCTGTGTTCTCATTTTCTCCCTTATCGCTAAATTTCCTCTTTTGGGTCTTACCCGGCTTCTGACCAGTCACCACCTCTTCATCTCTTCCAGCCACAACAACCCTATTCCTCAACGATCTGATCGAAGGAACCCCACCAGAAACTTTATTCTTTTCTTTTCCAGAAACCACCTTGGAATTTTCTCGAACACCTTCTGCGCCATCAGCTGCTTTCTTCTTCTGCTTCTTCTCAATAACAGGGGACCACACCACAGCCTCAGCCAACCCACGAGACCTCGTACTTCTCCGCGGCACTTCAACAACATTCCGTGAACTCTCAAAACTGCTATCTTCCTTAATCTCTCCCCCACTTTTGGCGGGTTCAGGCGCAACACTAGACCTCCTCCCAATTGACTTCCTCTTAGATTTCCCAACTGCCTTCACAACAAACTCCTCGTCCTCATCCTTCTCCTCATCTTGATGCACAAAAGTAACTTTCTTCGCCCGTCCTCGAACAAACCCTAATTCCTCACCACTGCTCCCTCCAGAGCCCTTCAAGCAACCTTTAAGCTTGCCCTTCACCTAAATTTTTTCCCCAAATTATTCAAATTTACACTTAGAAGAACAATACCCACAAAAAAATTCTCTAAAATGGATTGTAAAAAAAAACAAAAATGAGATTGTGATACATGCGCTGTTACCAGTAAAATCGAAGAGAGACTCTCAATCATTTGAGAATTCGTGGTATTTGCAGGAATCCCATGCTCCTTGCAAAGGGCTTGGAGCTCCTTCCTCTTCATCGATTCGAGATCCATCTCCAAAACCCTAATTTCGAGCAGTTCCTTCAGATAAAGGGGAGAAATTAGTAGCCGACTTCGTAAACTGAAACATTTATTGGGGATTTTTTTGGGGGGGAAACAAAAATTAAACTCTCATGAGCGAGAGGTTTTGATTTAGATCGAGATCGGGGAGAGAGAGAGAGAGAGAGAGTGATGGAATTTGAAATTTTTCGAATTTGGGGATGGTTGCAGTTAAACTTTAGGTATAGTTGCCGCTCAGTGAAAACGAGGGGACACGTGGAGGAGGATGGTTGGCTGCTTTAACGATTGACTGTTGTGTTCTGTGCCTGCGGTTTTTGACCGTCCGATTTGGGGGTGTCACAGAGATTTGACGGTTGGGATTGATGAGACGTGAGCTTTAGAAACTGGACGTCGGCGTCTTTGAATTTCGTTTTACTGGGCCTTTAAGGCTTAGACTAAAGCACAATAATTGCACTGGGGTGGACTGTTATAAATGGGCCGCACGCTAGTTAGCCCACATACTGTCGTCATGGGCTCAATTGACTTAACTATCTAGTAGTTTCACCGCTTATTAACCTCAATTGTGTTTCATAGCACTTAATATCCAAAGTTTAAAATTGACACATTAGTAATTTTTATTATGCAAACGTGAAAATTTTCATCCGACTATACGTATACAACACTCACATTCTAATTTAAGATCTTTTTAGTTTATAATAAGTTGCTTATATAAGTAGGTTATAGAAGAAATTTATATAAGTTGGTGAAAATTATCATTTAGTAATCATATATCTAAAACTGCTTCTAAAAGCAGTTAAGCGTGAAAGAAATGGTATATAAAATAAAAAACAAAAGATACTTTTAAAAGCATCTTTATAAAATGACCTCTTAAAAGTGGAAGCAATTTTTAACAAACATATAAAAAATTTCACCCAACACAGAAGCACCACCCAAAAAATGGCCCCGATATTGTTAATTTTACTTTTACTCCACCTGAATTCTATTTTGAACATACTACATTCTATTTTAAAATAGATCATCTCCAATTAGGGGGTAGTCGAAGAGTGTTTAATTATCTCAATCATATTCCTCTATTTTAATTCCAACGCTTGAGATGAAGCCACATAGGATTTCCACCATCGCAAATACTGTTTTTCACAACAGTGGTTTTAACGACAATAGCGGTTTTAAAATAATATTTAGAGTACTGCATGGCTTCATCTCAAACATTTGAAATTAGAATAAGAGTTTTGCTTCGGTGTTCCTATAATATTTGTATTTAATTTTTTATTTAAAAGGGTAAAAAGGTATTTGTAACACTTTGGAATCATCATACCTAACAAAACTCATTTCCCGCAAAACCAATCCACTCATTTCATCTGCATCCCCTTTCCTTCCCAAATCAAATCCATACAAATAATTCCTCCTCTTCTAATTTTTTACTTTTTTTTATTTCAATCAAGCAATGATTTCGCTACTTAGATTGATGGCTAAACAATAGTCAAGTCACTTTTATTTCAATCAAGCAATGATTTCGCTACTTAGATTGATGGCTAAACAATAGTCAAGTCACACGAAGCAGTGATTTCATAGAGGATTGATGGCTAAACAATAGTCAAGTCACACGAAGCAGTGATTTCATAGAGGAAGAACTTAGAATGAACGGAATCAAAAATAACAAAAATTCATATCAAAATCAATCAGCCTTCCCAATTAACCAATGAGTAGGAAGATCCACGTACTCTCAAAAAATCAACTGATTTTATGAAGGAAAAATTAAAAAGAAAAGAAAGTGATTATATCTTTGATTTAAAGGCGAAGATGATTTAAAAACAGAAAAAGCAGATTATTAGACTATTGACATAGTGGTGAAAATAACAAGTAATTAAAGGTTAGCTAAATTGACAATGTTAGTAAGGAGGAATTAAAGAGAAAAGGGGGTACTATTCTTACTGGCCATGATTTTTTTAGGCTTAAATGTTAGGAATTAAAGAGAAAAGGGGGTACTATTCTTACTGGCCATGATTTTTTTAGGCTTAAATGTTAGGCATCAATTTTCAAGATATTTACAAAAGTGTATTCTTACTGGCCATGATTTTTTTAGGCTTAAATGTTAGGCATCAATTTTCAAGATATTTACAAAAGTGGCAGTAGAAAGAGTAATATTTTTCAGTTCGACATTAGATTGATTGTGAGAGCGAAATGATCAGAATTATTTACATTGATGCCTAATCATAAATTTTGTTTCTCTCCTAAATTGTATTTTCTAAAATAACATTTTTACCTAATTCAAATTATAGATAATTACAATTTTGGGTGTGGAACACCTCCTAACCGTCAAATCTATCTATCTAAAAATGTGAGAGCTATTTTTAAGAAATTTATTTACAGATATGCCACCGGTGCCCCCAACAAATTATCATGGAGTACCGAAGCTGTAGGCTTAGATTAAAAGATAAAAACTGGGATAGGCGAACACTCTTTAATTAGCACATAATTAAAAGAAGATCATGATAACAAAAAAATCCCACAGATATTGATGGTTAAAAGATCTATTTTAAAAAATAGTCACGATAAGTTTAGGGGTTGTTTGTTTGTTTTCCACAAAAAAAAGCGGTAATGGAAAACTCACATTTCAACTAATTTAAGACATTCCCCGCATTTCTTTTTTTCGCAATGAAATCACCGTCACGTCACCGCCGCTTCACATAAGTAACAAATCCAGCCACAATAGTAACAGTGTTTCGATTTTCATTTATTGTGTTTGTTTAAACATAAAAAAAAGAAATGGAAATTAGCTGCAATAGTAATAGTGTTTTTAGCAATTACATAATCTGTTTTATTCACAGTAACTGTTTTCAACAGTGCTTTTAGTAATTAAAAATTCATGAGCCAAGTATTTTCAAATATTTTTGATGTGAAAATATTTTTCTCAAAAATCTGACGTGGCATCCTACGCGGCACCCTCATTTCTTTAAATCACAAAACGAACAAACATGTGGTTTGGAAATCGGTTGCAACCAAAATCCTATGTGGCAGAATGGGATATCTAACGTGGCGAGCGGTTTTCTCATTTTTTTTAACAAACAAACAGTTGCCTCTTTTAGAGGCTGAATCCCTGTCAAAACTGACAAAAACTGTCAGTTTTGGCAGGGAATCTTGCAAAAACGCCTTTTTTAGATGCATTTTTTGGTGATTTCCTGTCAAAACTGACAGTTTTTGTCAGTTTTGGCAGGGATCCAGCCTCTAAAAAAGACAACCAAACAGCCCCCTAACAGAAAACTCAACAAATTTTCAACGGTTAAAAATTTCAAAAATTAGCATAGGAGTGTAACGTTGGAACGTTCTGAACCGAAATTTGCACGTTCACACGATAGAAAATATTAACATGGGGCGTATAAATAAATAAATGTTGTAAAAATCAATTGAGGATATAATAATAATATATAATAGGGTGATCACCGGCGGGTGGGGCAACCGGTTAGCAGCTCCCCATGGAGGAAGAGATTGCCTGTTGCGACTGGGTTCGAATCCCCGCTACCGCATTCACCTGGCTCCTGTGGGTTTAAGGGTGGGGACAGGATCCCGGGGTTTTACTGGTCACTCAGGCTTAGCACAGCCCGTTGTATGCTCACCAGGTCGCGTCCTTGTGGTCCACTGCCTGTTCGCACACACTGTGAAGTTGAGCCCATGGTAGTAAGGGTAGCTCCTTGCAAAAAATTGAGGACCGTGGGGAATGGATCAATGGCCGCTGGCGGGACTCCCAAAGGGAGTTAAAATTGAGCTGGGGTGAGGAAAATTCCAAAAGGACCCAGGAATATGGGACAGGGGAGGGGACAGGTGAGCTGTCCCCTCCATATTGCTCCATGCACTGTTCATGAACAGTGCATGGAGCAATAGTGCTACAGTGCAGGGGCCCACAGGAGATTTTAAAAAAAATCTCCTGTGGGCCCCTCTATACTGTAGCATGTGGGAATCTCCTGTGGGCCCTATACTGTAGCAGGGGGAGTGTGACCGCAAAAATCTCCTATAGGGCCCCTGTACTGTAGCAGAACGGAGTGTGACCGGAGAAGTCCCTCGTGGTGTGCCTCTAACACCGCTCATATATATATTAGGTGTTCATGAGCGTGACAGATCTCTCTCTCTCTCTCTCTCCTCTCTCTAAATTCTTCACAAAGCTGAGATTTATGAAACGAACTATAAAGCTCCCAAATTCCACAAACAGCAAGAGATCATCAAAGAGAAAACGAGCTTCCTTTCTCAACCTCCTCCTCCTCCTCCATTGATTCTGCGGCATTCAAGGTCAACAGCCTCCGCCTCGACGCCGAGGCTCGAGATTCCATGGTGGCCACCGCTTCGGAGGAGGAGGTCGCCGGCGATCCCAAGGCTTGGAAGTGGAGGGTTCGGAAGAGGATCTGGGATCTGATGGAGAGGGAGAACATAGCTCAGAACCCTAGGCCTGTTCGCCATCGGATCCCCAACTTCGTCGGCGCCGCTAAAGCTGCTGACTTGGTCCGTTGGTTCGATGCTTTACTTCTTCTAATGTGTTGTTATTATTTTTGGCAAGCGTTGATTTTGATCCAATTGGCGCTTAAACACCTCGAAAGTTTCACATGCTCATATTATAGAGTCTGTACTCTTTAACTCTATTGAGAAAGGCCAGGACGAAAGTGAAAAAGGGGGCAGTTTTCACCGCGGGGCTGAAAAATAATCGCCGGTTATACCGAAAAAACTAACAGCGGTTAATGAATTTGCAATGCGATGCGAGTGATATAGCTAGCCTTTAGTTTTGAGTCCTTTTTTTTATGTGTTGCAGTTGGGGGGATTAGAGGCGTTCAAAAAGGCGCAGTGCGTGAAGGTCAACCCTGACTCTCCCCAGAAGCAAGTCAGATTCCTGACGCTGACAGGTCGGATCGATTTTCGTTTTGTTTCGGCCAAATCTTTTGGTTAAGTAGGTATTGAGCTGGAGAAGTTGCATGCAGATGAGCAAACTGTTTTCTGAAAATTTATTGAAAGCATGATTGTCTCATAGTGATGTCAGTGGAAGTGAACAACTTGCTTCTGGCAAAACAATTTTATTGGGGTTCATAACTTTTGGTGGGATTATTTGAACAGAAATTTATGCAGGAACTAGATGAAACATTGTTCGGTTTGCATTTCATCATCTCATAATTGTCATAACAAAGCTAGGTGCACAATCAAGAGGGAATGAATATTCGGCTGGTGTTTGCTTTTAGATTGTGCAATGTGCAATAATGTAGTTGAGATTAGATTTTTTTTTTTAAATAACAGTTAGGTAGTTGACTTAGGTGAAACTGATATAGAGAAATTGGTGAATGCAGCATTTGGTGAGAGCAGCAACTAAGTTTAGTTGTCATAAGGTCTGTCTATGGATATGCGGGAGAGAAACTTCTAAGGAATTAAATTATTTTAACAGATGTATGATGGTTTTCAGAGATTTTTTACAGATGGTCTGTTGGAATATCTATTACTTAGAGTGGATTCAATTCCTCGTATGTGATGGTTTGCCTTCTCTAGATTCTTTCCTAATCAAATCAACGAGAATTTCAGAGAGCTGGTCTTGTTTGCAAGACCTTAAACCAGTAGTCTACTGTAATCAGATCGACAGCAGCCATCAAATTTTGTCAACTCTTCAGTATAGCCTCGTGATGCATAATAGCCAAATCCATTTTTTCCTTTTCAAATTTCAGGACAAGTTCCATTTTTGCAATTTAATTAAGACTATGATGACTGCATATGTTGCTTTGTGAATACTTGTTTATTATCTCATCTGCTGACTTCAACCTTTTCTAATTTTAGGACAACTTCCATTTTTTCCTTCAGGTGGGAAAAAGTTGTTGACTCCTCAACCACGTCTTAGGACTGGATTCTTTTCTGTGTTGGAATCTGAAATGTTGCCTCCTGGTGCAATAAAGGAGGCATGCACTTCTGTTGGAGTTGCGAAATATGGTAGACCAATCGGTTTGGATGAAAAATTCAAAGTAGATTTGATTGTTATTGGATCAGTTGCAGTTGATCCAACAACAGGATCCAGACTTGGGAAGGGCGAGGTATTACTATTGATACATCATTCCCTTTGCATCTCAACTATTAACAAATTGTTTGACACTTATCTGAATTAGACTGCGGTGAATTAAGAAAGTTTAGATACATTTCGACATGAGGCCCAGTTTTGTAAGGTGAATTAGTTTTCACTTTGCCAAAGTTTGGCTAGAGTAGCATGTGTGACGAGCCTAGAAGAGGAAAATTCAAACATAGAATTACTTTCAAATTGCTTAAGAAGATAATCACTTGAAAAGTAAAGAGGGGAGAGGGATTCAGATTGAGTAGGAGGAAACAACATGGAACTAGGGAGATTGATTCAACCAGTTAAGGGAAAGTAGACGGTAGAGTTAAAAGAAAATAGAAGGTACAATTTAGGCATTCGACTAAATTTTGGAGGACTTTTGGAGATAAACGTGATTTTGTTTTTTCTTTTGTTTTGTTTTAGAGGATTATCCATGAGTAAAATCTAGCTGCGGCATTTTGCAGATACTAAGATTATTTAAAGAATGGGAATTTGTTTATCATGTTTACCTGTCCAGCATTGTGTTGTTAATTTTCCTATGAATTCAGATCAGCAGCTAATTATCTTGCCTGTAGTATCATGAATGCTTATATGTTTTAATCACGCTATTTCAGTTGATATATTGTTGCTTTCTGGCCTCTGTTGTGTTCTTCAATTCATACGATAATAAGAGACTCAGTTGCTGTAGGGCTTTGCTGAACTTGAGTATGGAATGTTGCGTTACATGGGAGCTATAGACGACGATACATTGGTGGTCACATCGGGTACGTAGCATTATATTCTCAATTCTTCGTCATTGTATATCATGTTCATGTAATTTCTCTTACTGGTTTTTATATTTTCATGTCCCAGTCCACGACAAGCAGTTGGTAGACGACATCCCAGTTGAAAAGCTCTTAGTTCATGATGTTCCAGTCGATATCATCTGCACTCCAACTCAAATCATCTTCACCAACACGACAATCCCGAAACCCCAAGGTCATCCTTATTCGATGTTCATGTACAAACTTGGTGCTGTTTTTGCTTATAATTTTGGTCATGCAGGAATATATTGGGAGAAATTGTCACCCGAGAAGTTAGCTCAGATTCGCATACTGAGAGAGCTGAAGAAGAGGATAGAGAGGGAGGCCGGTCAGAAACTCCCGTGTGGGCCTTCAGAGAAGCTCCCACCCACTGCTCGGAGGAGACGGTGATTCGTTATACTTTTCGAAGATTATTACAAAGGTTTTAATTTTATGGCTATATTTTTATTTTTAGCCATATTTTTTTGCATAATGCACACTATTGTCTAGAAAAGGTATAATTGGTGTGTAAGAGCAGTGATAAGTTTTTTACTGTCAGTTGAGATTATACATCTCGGGGTCTCAATTGTAATTTTCACGGTTGCATGGTGATTATGTGTAGATAATGCTAATGTAGTACAAGTCTTGTGGTATTTGGTAGTATAATACGCAAGCATGTAGGTTTTTCCTCATGAGTTGTAATACGCTTGCATTTTGTGTGCATGATTAAACGAACGGTTAAAACTTTTGAGAGAGGAAAAAGAAAATTGTGATTCTCTTTATAGGGACGATCGTCATGAAAAAAAAAGAAAAACACCATTTACCAGTAGATTTTCTAATTAACTCCCTAACTCGAGCACAAAATTGCAATTTAGCCACAGCAGAAAGATTACATTTCGCATCTTAAAGTGGCCTCGTGACTAGCACCACAAAAATAATACATATATGACCTCATGACTTATTTATCTATAGATATAGATAACGAGTGAAAACTACAATTTATATCCAACGGTGATAGTTTGTTATAAAGCTTTCTTAAGATGATTTCCCCCCCAAATAATTTTAAGACTGGAAAAACCCAAATTTAATGAGTTCCCCAAAATGCAGAGTAGATGGGTTCCTCTTAGTCATTTATTTACACGCCTACAAGGAATTGGGAATAAAAAATTGTAAACCAGTTTTGAATAAACTATATTGGATTGATTTCTATTTTAGATCTAAAATTTTCCTAAACTTCTTCTTTGGCGGGTAGGGTTGGCCGCGGGCCGGGTTGACCAGCGGGCTAACCTAGCCCACCCCAGCATGGATCAAGACCAGACCCGGTCCGACCTGTAATGGGCTGGGTCTGACCCGGCTCGTGACATACGTGGATCACGGGCCGGGCTAGGTCCAACTCCAAACTCGAGGCGAGACAAATCGACCCAACCTAACTTGACCCGGCTCGACTCACAACTACTCTGTTTTATCTACGGGGTCAAGAGATATATTAACTCCCCATGCTTCTACTATCGCATCAGAAAGTGCCTTTTCAGCATGCGGGAGAATCCTTTTCGAATGGAGAACATAACTGACAGCAGCACACATGGAGATGTGTGTGTGCTTAAAGGACTGGCCCGATGCATAAGAATGGTCACAAGGACAGCAAACAAGACTTTTCCTTGAAGAATTTGACTAATATAACTTGATGGAATTCGACTCCTTAAATATTAATGGTTAACACTTTTTCCTTTTTTTCATCTTATAGTTACAATTTAAATTTAAACTAAAGGAAAGTTATTAACTTCCCGTGGACGTAGGTCTTCCATCGAAGTCTGAACCACGTGTATCTTTGTATTTAAGATGTTTTTATCTTTGTACATTGTGTGTCACTGTGTGTGTGTGTATATTATTTTATATAAGTAGTAAAATAAAAAACAATTTAAATTTTATTTGATAGATACAAATATAAAGTTAATATAGTTTATAAATTAAAAAAAAAGTTTTCGTTGCATTCAAATATTTAAATGTTGAAATGAAAAGAGCTTTTTCTGTAAATAGTGTTAGCAATTATAATGTGACACAAATACCATTTTACAACTAGCTCATGAAAGTTGTGAAAATAACAAACACCTGGCTGAAAATTTTAAAATATTACAGCCAACTACATAAAAATATTACAAGAAACCCCATGAAAGTTTCAAAAAATAAAAACACCTTTCAAATCATTCACAAAGAGCCCCTAAAAGTTTTTAAAATTACAAAGAACCCTAAGAAAATTTTATAAAACAGTTGTAACCATTCCCTTGAAAGTTTTGAAAATTACAACACTCTGAAAACTTCGGAAAACTACAAGCAACCCCTTAACAGTTTCAAAGGCCACAAAGAGCCGTCTAGAACATTACTACAAATATTTCTAAAATTACAAATAGCCTCCTAATTTAATAGATTATATTATACTATTATATCAATGGTGTGAAGAAGCCATTAGGGGGAGGGTATAATGGTCATGGGAAGTCCCGTATTGTTAATATTAGAGGACGGTGAAACTTCCTACTATCTATTTTAGGGATTAGAAGAAAGTACTAATCTCATTCATGACCCAATCTCTAGCGAATTAAACATGTGACTTGATTGTAAATCCCGGGACATTGAAATCTAAACCCCTTTCTCATATAGGACTAAACGATGCCTATGTTCTTTTTTCTAGTTATCTCTCTTTATAATGATACTAAATATGGCCACATATCATGTTCTTTAGGTTTTAAAAAACACAAATTTTTATTTATATTTACAAAATAGTGATTGATAGTTAAGCTATTTAAATTTTAATTTCAAACTTTAAATTTTAATTTTTCTAAGAAAAATCCTAGCATTTAAATTATCTACTTTAACTGATTAAGAAAATAACTAATCTCTTTTTCTCATAACAAATAGATTTTCATTCTCTTCTCTTCATAAATATTTAATGTATTAATTAATAGATGATTTGTAATTTATAGCCTTTTATTACACTAAGGTCGCTTAACACATTCGAATGTGTATGAACCAACATATATAAATCAAAAGAATTAAGAAACAATCCATGTAATAAGCATGGGTATAATACTTGTTGTAAATAATGTTTAATGGACGCATTTGATAAAGAAATTCAGTAACAAGAGAACTCGAAAATAACAAAAATAGAGGACCAGTTTGTTTCACCTATTACGTATTATTATTTAAAGTATTTAATGTCGCCCAATTTAATGTCGCCCATCTATATATTTCGCGAAACTTTTGACTCTAAAATCCCATATAATCCCGTCACATCAATTATAAATTGCGAAGGAAAAATCAGTAAGCCATTGAGGGCATAAATTGACTAATTTTCTTCGAAATCATCCGAGGTAAAACTCTCGATGACATAAACAATACAATACTCAGTTAAAACCCTAATACCAACAAGAACGCAATTTATCACTCCGCGTACGCACACCTCACAAGCAAAATTCCCTTTCTGCCTAGACACATGCTGTACATTTATAGTATTTTGATCTCTAAAATTTCAGCAAGTGCCACAGCAAGAAAATAAATAATAATAATAATAATAATAATAATAAAGACGAAATAAACAATCCCCCCGAACAATATTTTAAATACTGGAGAAGCGACAAACAAGAAATGTAAACAAAGAAAACGAGATAATAACTTTTTCAGATAATAAGAAATAATAACAAAACAGTAAAAGTTGAAGTTTACAGTAATACAATTTCTGCTCCAAAACCGACAGGGTAAAGGATCCATTTCAACCTCCTTAACAAGCTTCAAACTCCACAATACATCAAGCAACCAAACAAGCCCTGGAAGGAAATAGAATATTTCCGTGCTTACAGCTGCAACACCTCAAGCTCCACCCGCAAATTTGGCCTCGTACTCGTAAGGTTGCTGCGAACAGTCAGAAAAAAGAAATTATTCAACTATAACTTCGTTCCTATCGGCATGACATTAAGCTGTGTAGTTGGTTGAAACCATACTGTTACTAGGATAGGTTTTCACGCGAAGTGGTGTCCAATCAAGAAGTTCCAACACAATTAGGCTATGTTTCCTCTCTTTAATATTCAGCTCAACAACATACTTTTTTTTTTTTATCAAATCGCTCAACAACATACTTGGAAGCAAAGTAAAGTCTGACTCGTTTACATCATGAATAGTGAACCATTGACTCTTTTTCGCATAAAAGGTTGAATTAAAAGACATTTAAGTTTTGGTCGTGTTCACATATTATGGAACCAATGACTCTCATTTACCTAAACAAGATGGTTATGGAATATGTGAGACCTGCAGACAAGACACGGTTAAGGATAAATATGAAAAATTTGTACATCATTGAATAAACCTGAACAACGAGAAGCATGAAGGGGGAAAGAACGACATACTAAAAATTTTATTGAACTTATAGCATAATAGTACGAAATAGTCAGGTACTCAGGTTCTACGGAGGAGTGTCCAAAGCGCATCAAGAATGCTGGTCACACGGTGTAGGTATAGAGAGGGAATCACCAATGTAAAACCCCGAAAATTTGAATAGTAAGTGATAAAAAATAATAAATATGTTATATGGTGATAAATAACATATTTTTATGTTTGAGTATGCTAGGAATTGATTTGAGATCAAATCAATGTATATGTGTGAATATGAGTGCAAATGCACAAATCATGCACGAAGAAGAAATCTGGAAAAAAAACGTCCAGTTAAGAGTTTATAATTTTTGCACACCAATACAGTTAAAATCTAGAAAAACTCAAAAGACAAAAGTTGTAGGTCTCTTCAACAGCTTTCCAACAAATCTTAAATCACCTCACTCTGAGGTCGGATGTGAAAGTTACAGCCAAAATACTAAATACAATTTACAGGAATACAGAGGAGTTTTCTAGCCAGAAGCATACCATGAAGGTGGCACATATTGCCCTTCCAGCAAACCATCTCATATGCATTGCATGCTGACAGCTAGCTGCTGCTGTCACAGTCTCAAATCGTAGATACACATGTCCATCACTGTGTCTATAAAAGAGAGCAATAGACAAAAGTAAATTGTAAATCACTATAAAAAGGAGTCTTAAACTGAATTCAAATACGAAAACTCTAAACCCCAAAGGTCTGCCACTGGAGATTCTCTAAGATTCTGAATTCAATATCTGCAACCTTAAAGCTAACAAAGCATATATAATATTTCTTTGTTGCTTATATACATTTAAAACAAAATAAACAGAAATTAACTTCCGAAAACCTTGACAATGACTGGCTATGAGGGCAATGTCTGCATCCCCATCAATATCAAACATTTTAATCTTGTTCTACAAAATGACAGAAAAAGATGCAATCCAAATGTGTGTTTGGTATCACCCATCAGACTCATAAAGAAGGAAGCAACAAGTTCCCTTGCAATCACAAGTCGATAACTAAGGATAATAGAAGAAGAAATCATGCATCACAAGAAGGAAGCAACAAGTTCCTTTGCAAGCACACATCGGTAACTGAGGATAATAGAAGCAGAAAAAACTTACTTGTCCACATAAATATGCTTCACTGGGCCAAACTTGGAGCATTCATCTTGCACTTCATCTCTGATATCCAAATCAAAATCCGGGTCCGTCTGCATACAAAACCCAAATCTAAGCAACTAAACTGAAAATAACTTACTAAAATACAGAATGAAAGAACCAACCTCAGTCCTCGGATCAAACATATTCTTTAGTTGAATGCATTCACTAGGTTCTCCAATTGGCACGGAAGCATGCGGATTAGTAACTAATGCAGGAGCTACAGGTAGTATAGCTTGCCCATTTGCCGGCAAGGGTAATGCCTGCTGATTTGGTTGGGCAACCCCATTAACCAAGGGTACTCCAAGTGACTCAGCAATACTACATAAAATAAGCACAAATCAGCCTTCATAAGTACATAAATTTCAAGAAATTCTATGGAAGCTGAAACCAACCTTGAAGCTGTTCCTGTGCGATCAAGTTTCTGCATAAGCATGGCTCTTGACCGAGCATTCAAGGACTGCATTTAGAAACAAAGAAAAATCAAATTTCCCACATATAAGAAACAAGTTAACAAAAAACCCAAACAAGTTAACAAAAAACCCAAATGCATTTGTTTTAGTTTTTGCTCTGTGATAATTATGTTTAGAATGAACAAATAAAAGATCAGGCTCAACTTCTGTGAAAATAAAACCATGAAATAAGGAGAAGATTTGAAATTAAAAAATCTTATCAGCCTGAGATATTAAACCGGTAAAGGAGGTAATACAGGGCCAATTATATCTAGATGTCATAGAAACCAGACCACCAATCTCTCATTGAAAAAAGCCCGGTAACACAACACTTTGCACGGTTACAGACCATGAAAAAGATGTAACCCACAACTGATACCATCTTATGTAAGACCCCACTAGATGAAAAGCACATTTCTAACTCACCAAACCACCACCATCGTCATCATCAAAATCAGCGGTGTTTGCTCCAGTTTCCTGCACAGCGACATGATCTGTGACAGCTGACACCTGTCATGCAAAAATCATTTATTTAATCTTGTAAACTGAATATCACAAAAAGTAATCACCAAGCACACAAGCTGCAACACAAAGACCACAATAGAGTCATTACCTTAATGACCCGCCCAGCTATCTCTAGCTTTCCATTCAAACTTTGAGCTGCCTTCGCATGTTCCATTTGGGCAAACTAACAAAACACACACACACATGACATTAGACATAAAAAGCTAAGGAAACAAATGGTAAATTGAAATTATACTTACTTGAACAAAACCATAACCTTTGCACTGTCCTGTCTCCAGATCCAGAGGTAGTTGTACAAGTTCAACAGGACCAAACGGTTCAAAGACCTGATAAAGGAAAAGGAGAGAGGGGAATCTTATAGATGTGTACTTGTATATTCAATAGATCTTGTTCAGAATAAAAATCTAGGTCTAAAGAGAAAGTATGACTATGCACTAAAAAATGGAAAGGCAAATTTGCTGGACCGCAATTGCAATTATAAACTTGATATAAGCTCAGGATCTGCAAATTATGGACAAAAGATATTCAGTTACAAAAGGATGTTTCACCAGTAATAACAAAATCTAAAAAACATAACGTCTTCTGGATAATATTTTACAGATAGAAAGGATTAGATATCACCTAACATTGGTAGTGCACTGAGTATCTTTGGGTGTCACCACCCAACTGCAATATAAAAACAATCAGCCTGGGTGGAGAGTTTAAATAGTGAAAGTACAAAGTGCCCCTAGCAATCAGGACCTATGCCAGACAAACATGAGTTTTAGTTAACGTCCAAATGCTAGATGAAAACATTGTAGATACAGACAAAAGGAAATTGATCTCAGTTGGGTAAATTGCTGATAATTACCAAAATAATTTATGGCCATGAAAAACCTGCAATTAAACACGGCCAGCTTCCGTTTGAAGTCAATGTTGCGAATGAATATGCAGTTCCATAGTCCAGACTGATGTGAAAAAAAGAATATTAAACTTCACAAAATGAATTTCCGAAAGACTCACTCATAGTACTTGATTCAGCACACTTGAGAGATTATTTTCTCTTACTAATAATATTATGAGAAAGAACAAAATTAGAAGCTTGCAAGACACTACATAACTAATGCATAAAGGCAATATGTACTGATCTTTTTACTCGAAGGACTACGATGAACTTGAGTTTTTACTAGTTAAACAACTGATCACTGTTTACAATTTATTTGGTTTTGTTTACTTTGAGAAGTCTTTTAACTCATTATGATGGCTCTGATTCAGATAGGTCTTCAATTTATTTTTAAGAATATATACTTTTTTTGGGTTAGATGACCTGCGAAGAACTATTATGTATTAGTTAATAAACATAACCACCGTTCATGATTTCTTTAGTGGTGCTTACTTTGTTTAGCTATCCAGCTCATGCTGATGGGTCTGATCCAGATAGGTCCATAATTATAATACTCATCGAGGACTTGACAAATTAAGGACTTGGCAAATTAAGTGTTGGGTCATCTGACCTTTTATCACCCCTTCTTTCTGCTGTCAACACATTTTCTCTCCAAGAATGTAACCGCTAACAGGCAGCAACCTTAATAGAATTCCAGGCATTTTGTTGCTGACATACCAGATCCAAACTCCTTTCTCGGTACAACAACATGGTCTTTATCCCGAATTTTTGGGGTCAGATAAACAAGCCCTTTTCTTCTAAACTCCCTCATATGCAACCATCAAACATGTGACGAACTTATGCACACAAATCTTTGCAAGTGCATTCGACTGATTGACCCGTCCACATTTTCAGGACCAAGTCACCCACCAATTACCATAAAATATTTACGTGTTTCTCCACTTAAAACAAATAGAGAAAAATGCTAAATAACGTAAGTTGTGGACCTCAGTAAGGAGTACTAATTAATTTTTATTCCTCGTATCTAGGAAATATTATCTGAAGAAATATGGCAGGATTTCCATAAAAGGTAGTAAAGGCAGAAAACAGACGAAGTGCGGAAAAAACTTGGTGATGGTGTGAACATGAACCATGAAATACATATGTTCTTCAGCACGGAGAAGAAATAGATAATTAACTGCTCTCAATTTATTAGCGATGCTTCAAAAATAAAAAACAATCATGCAATACATACTGCAGAATCCTTTATTCTCACTAGAGACAAGTGTGATGCAATACATATCCTAGGACATATGGCAGTTATTGGGTATGCTAATTGCTACCAAACAGACTGAACGCCAGCAAATAAATAAATCATCACAACATTCAAGGAGTAGATAATTGATTCAAATTTACAGTTGAAACTTACAAGTTTGTCAATGGCTCCCCCGCCCCCTAAAAAAAAACCCACCCCTGTTTCCTCGCTCCCACCCTTTTCCAACCGCTTCCAGAAATTGAAGGCAAAAAAACATTTTAACAGTTACAACAACGTATCATTTTTTTTCTCTTCCTCTCTAGGATCCTAACAGCACTGCCAGAAGTCCTAGGAGACACAACCAAAAGGCTGCTCCCTCCAGGAAACTTACTATTTGTCCAAGGGCTCCCCCCCCCCACCACCACCACCACCACACACCCAACATGCGCGCGGTTCCTCCTTCCCTACCTTTTCCAACCACTTTGAGAAATTTAAGGCAAAAAAACATTTTAACAGTTACGACAACCTATCATTTTTCCCCCTCTTCACTCTGGGATCCTAACAGCACCGCCAGAAGTCCTAGAAGACACAACCAAAAGGCTGCTCCCTCCAGGTTCAACAAGCATGTCTTTTAAAACTTTGCAACCCTTGTGGGGAACGATGTATGGTTGCTTCAAGTAATTACAGACTTACAGTCTACTAAGAAAACAGGGGATTGAACAGCCTAGAACATCTATAAATGGGGAAATGTTATATATAATACATGTTCAGACGAAGATTGAAGTATAGTTCCATATGTCTAGTAACTTCGAACAAACTTTGAACCAAAATAAGCACCGAAAACATGACGTTTTAGTAACAGAAAAGACAATCTTTATGAAGAAATCTAGATGGCATCCAGTTTCTCACGACAATCATATGTGAATTAAGGTTCTAGAGTTAATAATTGACAACATATGATTATAACGTCAAACTTACCCAACAAAAGGAAACAACAAGAATACAAATGAACTTTAGAATTACCCAAAGTGAATACACTTAATCAGATCATAGAGAATGCACTAAATGGTCATGTCATTCACATGCAAATTAATCTTCAAGAGTTAATAGCGGACAGTAGTTGAATACACTGTCAAATTTACACGACAAAAGTAAACAACACCTATAGCAAGTAAACTCTAAAATTACCCTGTTAATATGAATACACTTAATAGAATCACAGTGCATCAAGCTTGTGACATGTTTATTCCGGTGGACAAGTCAGTAGAATAGTTTTTAAACTTATACGCAGGGATGTGCTATGATATGGCAAGCTTTAAACTGTGAGTTTTGCATAAGATGGAAATACACTTATAAGTAAAAAACCATTCCCTATCAGCTCTTAAAATCATTTAACTACTTTAGTTATATATGAAACAAAATGAATGCAAATCTCTTTTAAAAGCATGATCAGCCTTGGCAAACACTGATTGGCCAAATGCAAGTTAAATACCATTGAACTTTATGGATTATAAGACAAACCTGACGAAGTTGATCTTCTGAAATGTTGAAATGCAGATTGCCAACATAAATTTTCCTAGCAGCTCCAGCTCCTGTAACACCTGTACCTCCTGTTGCGGTAGATTGAACAAGATTCTTTTCTGCTTCTGATGGTTTGACCATCACAGGTTGACCTAAAAGAAGTTGACCACTCAAAGCTATTGCCATCGGCACTGACATTGCATCATAAAACTCAATATACCTGTAAAAATTCCAAATATGCTCAATTAAAATTTTTAAAAATTTCAAGAAAATCTTTCTAGTTCTAAAGGCAATTGAAGAAATAAGCTGCTCAGATACTGGTAAGGAAAAATTTCTAGCTAAAACATCTAGCTATTCCAGCTGGTGGTGGAAGCTAAATCAGCAGAATACAAGGGTAGCAATTCCTTAAGATAACACTCAAGAATAAGAGAAAACTCTCTATAAGAGAGTGAATGGAGGTCAGATTCCTTTATCAAGAATCATATAATTCTACCTTTTTTCTAGAGCCTTTGAAGGTGTAGTGGAAATTGGAGGGCTGATAATTGGTCATATAACCAGAACCTCATGATCAGTATTATCTATCTGCCAAAACTTGCAGTAAATTACAGTCAAGACTTAATATCTTGACTCATTTACCGCTACTTTCCAGGGCCAAAATAATACTGTTACAGCAAGTATGAAGTATGAAGACAAAACAAGATTTTTTTTCTAGAGCCTTTGAAGGTGTAGTGGAAATTGGAGGGCTGATAATTGGTCATATAACCAGAACCTCATGACCAGTATTATCTATCTGCCAAAACTTGCAGTAAATTACAGTCAAGACTTAATACTTGACTCTTTTACCACTACTTTCCAGGGCCAAAATAATACTGTTACAGCAAGTATGAAGTATGAAGACAAAACAAGATTTTTAATCAACCTGTATCTATTTACCCTCAGTGATACACTCAATTAATTTGCTTTTTTCCTTTAAGACTGTACACGTTATTGCAGAAATTTATAAAGAATGCAAGCATATTTACTGCACGCTCTGCGCCTGCATTGAATCGGTCATGTACACATCAGCTAAGTCTAGAACATTGCTTGCATGTGATACAATCAAATGATGGAATAAGCAAGCTTGATAAATGTTGAAAAACTCTCAGAAAATAGGAATTCAACTGAGACAAAGTTAGCATGATCAACATGACAGGATTTCTATGAGCTTTGCCACAGAAACAAGCCATGAGTCATCAAAGATGAGTGGCTTTGAAGAGACACAAAATACCAGTTGGTTTTGGCTAAGGGGCTGTTTGGTTGGTTTCCTATTAAAAAAAGGTTTAAAAAATAAAGTAGATTTTCATGAAACTTACAAATAAATGGTTTCCACCTCTTTTTGAAATGGGTTTCTTAAAATAGAGGTCAAATCAAACCAATAATACTCTGACACGTCACCTCTTCCCTTTTCAAAGTTGCATTCAAACAACTAAAAGTAGAAAAGGGAATGTGGACCCCACATTCATACTTTTTCAACCCTTTTCCACAGAAGAGGTAGTAACTAAACAGCCCCTAAGATTGGATGACATGTAAGAATCCGATATGATATGACATTATGACTTGACTCATATTGGTGTCAATTGTCACATCAATCCTTGCTTTTGACTTTTGTTTCTGGTAAGTCTAAGTAGATAAGGGGTGGGCAGCGGGCCATGTTGGCTCGTCCCGCGAGCTGGCTCATGTGGGATTAGTGGCAAGACAAACCAGCTCGTGACTCACAGCGAGTTGAACGAGCCATCTTTTGCCACTTGTTCTTGGGCCTACAGCTCAGCACAGAATGCTCGCGGGCCCGAGAACTGGACGAGCCATGACACGGGTAGGCCCACCTGGCCCACTTAATTATTTTTTTGTTATTTTTTAGTATTTAAATTGTTTTAAATAGGTTTTTCTCAGTATTTTTTAACGGTTAAAAACGATATATAAATAGCAAACTAACAATGACATGATTACAAAAATTGAAAAAAATTATTTAGTAAAATTGTATATTTGCATACCATGACACAGAGAACCATAAAAAACACAGAGATTTAATGCGGTTAGGCACAAGTTCTACATCAATGAATAGCAAATTATTGTTCCCCTAGTTAAAAAATATAAAAATAAAAGATATTACTATAAACTTTATGAAGAAAAGATAGTAATACCAGCCAAATGCAAGCCCACGAACCGGGACAATTGAGCCAGCCTGTTCACATGTAGGCCCAACCCGCTCAATGGGCCTTGTGAGCCGAGCGGGTTGTTAGCTCGCTTGTGGCTTAGGCAAACCCAGCACGGTCCCATGGCCTACTGCAACGGGCCAAGTCGGGCCCGTCCCACACCAAGTCGGGTCAAGCCAAGCTCGAGACCAGGGCGAGCAAGCGGGCTTGTGGGCCGCCCCAACCCAGTGCCCACACCCAGATTACATCAGTCTAGATCCACTTTGGTTGATCTATCATGCAATTTGAAGTGGAAGCAATTGCTTTCCAAAAGTAGCTCATATCAAGTCAAATATATTAAAAATGAAGACACCCAAAACATGTGGTATAAAGTGACTTCCCCATCACCTTATTTGCCATAACACAATCACGAAATCTACCAATCACAGTATTCTCTTAAGATTATAGAGTTAAATTTCTTTCTCACTTCACTGTTTGAGCAACCTCAGTTCAACATGTCAAAAATTGTATCATGTATGCATGATAAATAAAGAAGTCAAGAAAGCATACCCAACTCCTTTAGATCGTCTTGAGTTTCGATCCATGATCAACCGTACATCTCTAACCTGGAAGCATAAAAGTTCAACACATGAAATTTAATTTCTTCAAGAAATCATAATGCACAGAGCTTGCAGCTTAAAAATGCAACAGCATGCTTACAACGGATAAAACCACCAATGTATTGCAGCCTAGATATTTAGCAATCAACTTTTCCAGTCATTATTACACTCGCCCAATAAAAGAATGTTGGGTCAGACAAAAAGTCACTATAATAGGTCTCATTGAAGGCAGAGGAGCATTTACTGCAATAAGAAGCAAATGTATCTCAATGCGCACGCAAATTGGAAAGGTGAATTGCTTACTTAAAAGTTTTAAGTATTTGTACAGATATCAAGTGATCAAACAAAAAGAAAACCTGGACAAGGGAGATAAGTATAGTATACTAACAGTAGTACTATGTAAGGCAAGATACCTGTGTTTGCATTAAAGGTAGAACTTTGTCTCAATAGGAAAATTGATGTTTTTAAACGTGTTGAAATCCAAAGAGTAACTACTAATCCTATGATATATATAAATATAAGAACACTTTATTAGATAGTGTCTTACGTTAAAACATAATGCTAAACCTAACGAACTCAAAATGAATATAGACCTTGTATGCTGAGTCAAAAAGGAAGAGCAGGAAATTTATTTCACAAACCTTTCCGGCTTTCGAGAAGAACTCATAAACATCTCTTTCAGTAGCCTTCAAGGGCATCTGTAATCATAAAGAAAAGAAATGTAAAAGCAAGTATAGTAAAAATGGATAAGGTTGTACCCTGTTAATAATAAAAGGAAAAAAAAGAAGAAGAAGATAAACAATTTAATATCTTACCTGATAAGCAAAAACAGTCCTCTGGTCCCTTTCTGGATCAGCTTCTGGTTCAGCTTCTTTTTTCTCTTTGAATCTCCTGCACAGGAATACATGTTACTAGAAGCAGTAATATAAAGAAAGTTGTGCTAATGTTGTAACTGCGCATAAGCTAAAAGGAAGAATATGAAAAGTTATAGACATTAGAAACCTACTCAGTAATTCAAGTAAATCATAGAACACTTCAACAATACAAATATGAATTACTTAAAGGCAGCAGTTTATACTTCCAAAGCTTATCTTCTTTAAAGATATAATAATAAGCATGATTTCCCCTAACATAACAAGTTTGAACCATAAAACTTCCCGGGTTTCCCTTACTCTTAAAAAAATATAGACATGAAGATAACAAGAAAGTCTAGGCTACAATTCTTCTGCTTATGTAAACTCCATTGCTTATGAACTAAAATTAGCTTTTGGACAAATGCTGTAAAGGGCCTAGGAGAACAGTATAAGGTAGCAATTAGAAGAATGGAAGGGAACCCCAACAATCCCACAATCGAAACCCCAATTAGTCAAGGCTGGACTAAATAAACCCTAACATACCACCAGGCTTCCGCAACACCAGAGCCCATACAGGTTAACTACGCACTAGTCTAGTCATGATCGAACACTTCAATCCTGATGTCACCGTTCGGCTTTGCACTCGCCTTGTCCTAAGCAAACAAGCAATGCCACTCACTTACGACTGGGAAGGTGGGTGGGCTCACATACCATTTGTAAGAGACCTAGGGGAACTCGACTGTAAAAGCTAGTTGTTGAGAGGGAGGGAGCTCACATGCCTTCTAAACTCACAATTGACACCACATTTACTTAATGTGAGACTAAATGGACCATAACAAAAGTACATCTAAAAATCAACTAGTTTTAGTAGTGAAGACAAGAAAATCTGGAGGAGGAATAGCATTAGCCATCCATTCCCCTACTTAAAATCGATAACCTACACGCACAAAAATCAAGTTTTGAAATTTATAACAAGCAATGCAAAGGGATGAACTATACCTGCTCTCCCTTTCCCTAATCTCGCGCTCCAGCTCCCTCTCTCGAACCGCCCTCTCCCTGCTCCTCGCCCTCTCCATCTCCCTCTCGGCCTCATGCCTCGATCTACTGCTGCTCCTCCTCGACCTCGACGTCTCCCTCTCCCTCTCCGTTTCCCTCTCCCTATCCTTCTCTCTATCCCTCTCTCTATCCCTCCCCTTATCCTTATCCTTATAATCCCTATCCCTACTCCTGCGCTCTCGGTCCCTATCCTTCTCCCGCTCGCGCTCGCGGTCTCTCCGACGGTCTCTGCCCTCGTCCCTATCCTTGTCTCTGCTGCGATCGGATCGGTCCCGGTCCTCGCGCTTGCTATCGCCGTTCTCTTCCCCCGACCTCGACGACTTCCTCTCCGATCTGCTCTCTCCGGCGTCCCTCTCCCGGTGGCGGGAGCCCTTCTCGTCCTTTCTGTAGTCGTCCTTCCTCTTCTCCTTGGGGATCTCGACGTCCTCCACTGTTTTCTCCAAGTAATCGTACTCGTCGAAGTCCATCTCTCTTGATGGAATCGGTTGGAAGTACGAAACCCTAACCCTAGAAATATTTGAGAAGAAAAGAGGCGGAGATTTAGGCGGTTTAGGGCTTATGTTGAAGCTTCTAGTGGAGCAGTAGGTTTGGATTTGGGGTTTTATCGATTTAACTAAACATTTGTTGAATGGGCCGTAAGGCCAGCCCATTTCCATTGTCTTACCGTTTTAAAGAAAACGGTCTGGGCTCAGGCTTTTGCGCCATATTATTGGGCTAAACATGCCCGACCCGTATTCCCAACTACCGTTTTGGTCCGCCCGCGTTTTATTTTATTATTTCACAAAGGGAGGGGCTTTTGAGGGCTTATTTGTAGGGAGCTTATTTAGATAGAATGGTTATTTGTTTGGTCAATTCGAGCTTATTTATATGAACTTATAAGCTAGTTTTTCAAAAACTGTGAAATCCTAATTTTTCTAAGTGGGACTTAAAAGTCAGCTTATTGATGGTTTACCAGACAGATAGATAAAAAAAGCTAGTTTAAAAATCTAATTGACCAAGAAATAAGCTCTCATAGACACACTTTTAGAAGTTAAAGTTGGACAACAATAATTTTAAAGTTGGTGGTTGTAAGTTGCTATAGAATAAATCAGTGTTTTATTAGATTTTTGGGCTAAAAAGAGATTAAATAACCTATGGTTTGAGTCACTTTGCACTTGTATGCCTTCGGTTGTTTTATTAGCATTCGTGTATGTTAAGCTATTTAAACTTGACGAGCTCGTCTTCTTTATGAAATCATGAAAATTCCCTTCTGAATAATCTCATATTTGACAGTTAAATGCTGATTTTATAAGCTTTTGATCGTTAGTTTGTCGAATTTTACTATTAAATCTACCCTCGACTCTATTTTTAAACTTACGTTGTCGGAGTTAATATTAAAATAGAATTTGTATAGGATTAATGGTAAATTGAACAAACATTAATGGTCAAAAAGTTTAAATGTTAGCATGCGATTGTCATAAACTTATGTGGGGATATTTGGGAGAAAATATTCACGTTTATCTTACAGAAGATACACATTGAGATGCCTTGTTTTTTTTTTCAATTGAGGGTGTACAAGGAAAGTAAAAGTATGGGGGTATCAAAGCGCTATTGAGCCTTGTTTTTTTTCCCCCTTTTTTTGCTTGTGGGGTATCAAAGCGCTGTTTTTTTCTTTCCTTTTTTGCTTATTTTTTTTATTTATGAAAAGTGAACTATTAAAAAAGGGGAAAAAACTATTACACATGTGATTATGACAAGCGGACAACAAGCTGCGCCGCTAATCCTTTCTGAATTGTAAAACCCAACCTACGAAATACATACTCAGCAGACCCTGCTGTCGTCACATTCTTATTCTTGAATTTTTGTACTCTCGAACTCCACCGCATCAGCTGCAAGGAAACCAAACGTATCGAAAACGAACGGGATGAAAACGTCAGATGATCCTTTATTTATTGTTTTTTTTATAAGCTTTTTTATGTTAGCCGTCATCCTGTGTACTGCAGGGGGCCAAGCCCTTAGATAAATGATTTTTCTTTGCATGGCACACGTGTAAGATTATGGAGCGCACACTTACCCATCAAACGTCAGATGATCCAATGACGTAGGCGTCCATCTCAAGCAACTTTCGGATTTATTAAAGGGCAGGTTGATATCTTGATGATCTAATTAAAATACCGTACCATCCCAGGCTTTGCTTCTCTTTTTTGAGACAACCTCTCTGCTCACAAATCTCTGTTTATTACAAGAGAAAAAATAAAGAAAATTTGTGTTAATGGTTCAAAAGCAAAAACTTCATGTTGCAGTCTCATTGACTTTTTTTTCCATGTGTTTTTAGCCCTTAAATTGGAGATCTATGTTCTGTAGTCCTTTAGCAATTATTATCTGCCAACTAAGCATAGAGAGAGAATAAAAAATAAATAATCCCAAAATGACATTATCTACTCTATTCTTTCATGTTAAGTCTTAAAGCAATTTGAATTAGACTTAACATGAAAGTCTAATTTAATTCCTTTTGGCCTCGTTTGGCAACGAGTTAAGGAATAGGGGTTAAAAAGATGATTAATGTACTTAGCTCATTCAATAATCTGAAGGACTAAATTATTAACCCGTTAAATAAGTTTTATTTTAGTCCTTATAATTAGTTTTAGTGTTTCGGAATAACAATGATTTTGACTATTTTCTTTATAATTAGAAGGGTTAACTCTTAATCATTCTAAATAGGACTATTAGTAAATCCCTCATTTTGAGGGGTTAACTCATTTTAATCCCTCTAGATGGGTTAGTTTAACCCTTCTATATTTTTTATGTTTGGCAAATTATGGAGGGTTAACTCATTTTAACCATTGTATAGATTTTTTATGTTTGCCGGGTTAAGAAGGGGTTAAGTCTCCTTAACCCCTCACTTAACCCTTTGCCAATCGGTACCTTTAAGTCTAATTTAATTCATTTTAAATCTAATTTAAATTATATTATGTCTAATTCAACTTGTTTCAAGTCTAATTTAATTCATGTTAAGTCTAATACAACTTTTTTTAAGTCTAATTTCATGTTAAGTCTAATTTAAATTATGTTATGTCTAATTCAATCAACTTGTTTTAAGTCTAATTTAATTAGACTTAATATAAAATTAGACTTAAAAAGTTGAATTAGATTTAACATGATTTAAATTTTACTTAAAATGAATTTAACATGATTGAAATTAGACTTAAAATAAGTTAAAATAGACTTAACATGATTCATGTTAAGTATGATTTAACTTATTTTTAGACTTAAAATAAGTTGAATTAGACATAACATGATATAAATTAGACTTAAAAGAAAGTAAATTAGACTTAGCATGAACCAAATTAGACTTAACATTTACCAAAATGGACTTAACATTAATCAAATTGGACTTAATATGAAATTAGACTTAAAACAAGTTTAATTAGATTGAACGTGATTCATGTTAAGTCTAATTCAACTTATTTTTAGACTTGAAATAAGTTAAATTAGACATACCATTGTTTAAATTAGACTTAAAATGAATTAAATTAGACTTAACTTGAACTAAATTGGATTTAACATGAATTTAGGCTTAAAACAAGTTAACTTAGACCTAAGATGATTTAAATTTTTGACTTAATATAAACCGAATTGGACTTAACATGAACCGAATTGGACTTAACATATAATCCATGTTAAGTCTATTTCATTTTATTTTAAGTTTAATTTCATATTAAGTTTAATTTAATATAAACTTAAAATGATTTAAATTAGACTTAACAAGATTTTAATTAGACTTAAAACGATTTAAATTAGACTTAAAATGATGTAAAATAAACTTAACACGAACCAAACTGGATTTAACATGAATCAAACTGGACTTAACATAGACTAAAATGGACTCAACACTAAATTGGATTAAAATTAGACTTAAAAGGAATAAAATTAGATTTAACATGAATTAAATTGGCCTTAACATGAAGTAAAATTGGACTTGACATGAAATTAGACTTAAAATAAGTTGAATTAGACATAACATGTTTTAAATTAGACTTAAAAGTTATTAAATTAGACTTAACATGAATAAAATTTTGAATTAATATAAACCGAATTGGACTTAACATATAATCCATGTTAAGTCTATTTTATTTTATTTTAAGTCTAATTTCATATTAAATCCAATTTAAATTAGACTTAAAATGATTTAAATTAGACT
Organism: Asparagus officinalis; assembly: GCF_001876935.1. Classification (NCBI taxonomy): domain Eukaryota; kingdom Viridiplantae; phylum Streptophyta; class Magnoliopsida; order Asparagales; family Asparagaceae; genus Asparagus; species Asparagus officinalis. The sequence continues at coordinate 2,508,316 of NC_033802.1, forward strand.
TAACAAGATTTAAATTAGACTTAAAATGATGTAAACAAAACTTAACACGAACCAAACTGGACTTAACATGAATCAAACTAGACTTAACATAAACTAAAATGGACTCAACACTAAATTGGATTAAAATTAGACTTAAAAGGAATAAAATTAGATTTAACATGAATCAAATTGGCCTTAACATGAAGTAAAATTGAACTTGACATAAAATTAGACTTAAAATAAGTTAAATTAGACATAACATGATTTAAATTAGACTTAAAATTTATTAAATTAGACATAACATGAATCAAACTGGACTTAATATGAATCAAATTGGACTTAACATAAAATTAGACTTAAATCATGTTAAATTAGACTTAACATGATTCATATTAACTCTAATTCAATTTATTTCTAGACCTAAAACAAGTTGAATTAGACTTATCTTGATTTAAATTAGACTTAAAAGAAATTAAATTAGACTTAACATGAATCAAACTCGACCTAACATGATAGATCCGGAGAGAACGAAGAGGGAGGAGGACATGAGGGTATTTTGGGATTTTATATTTGTTTCTCTCTCTTTGTGCTTAGTTGACATTATAATTATATGAAAAAAGGGCTGCAGCACATGAGTGATATTTTTTGGGGCTGAACCACATGGAAAAAAAATGAAAGGCTGCAACACATCAAAGTTTTACTTTTGGGGTCTTGACACAATTTCCCAAAAAAATATACATAAAATTATGAATATCTTCTTTATTTTAAAGAGCTAGCTAGGATTGATGTGACAATATCCTAAATTATTCGAATATATTTGTGAGTTGATGTCAATTAGAGTGTTGGGCCATGGCCTTTCTCCTAACTTTAGTGTGACAATGTCCGAAAAGTTAAGTGTTCTCTATATAATTCTCTAACTATTTATTGATGAAGTTTGGTTAAAACCAAGAAATGAATAGAAAGGAGATATTTGGATTATGACCAAACAAGAGTTAGTGAAAAAAAAGGAAACTAAAGAGATAAAGATGAGATAAAGTGTTTTTTTAAATGATGGTATCTCATGAAAATATCTCTTTTATTGTACTTTTAGGGAATGAATTCCAAACGTTTTATGTCTTCTATTCAACACCTTGTCATTTTATGCATGTGATATTCGACATGTCATAAATCTGAAGCACATAATCGACAAGGATGTGCGCATCGTACATAGATAAATATTTAGGAAAACAGAGTTAATCTTAAGGTATTCAAGGAATTATAAAAGTTATGGGATATCGTCACATGACAAAATCGTATCGCTTTCTCGTAAGAGTCGTGTGTTCGATTCCTGTCTGCGTCAAAAGCCCCATCAAAAAAAAGAAGAAGGGGGGAATTGCAAAAGTTGCGAGCCTCCAAACAACTAAGCCCACATGCAATATTACACTTGTGTAACAAGGAGCAAATGCTTGACATAGAGCGCACATATTTATGCACAAAATGAAACGGCGTTTTCAAAAAAATTAGTACAAGATGTATATAAGTAAAAGTTTTAAAAACTTATAGACTACATAAATACTCTAAAAAATAAGTAAAGATATATAAGGGCAACCTAGTTGAGACGATAGGGGCATTTAAGCGCAATTAAGCCATTGGGGGGGGAAAGTTCATAAAACCCATGATAAAATAAGAAGAGTTAAGGTCTTTCACCCTCTCAACCCCCATTTTGCCACCAAACTTTTCTTTTATATTATTTGACCTGTTCATGGTCAAAAACATAACTAACATTATAATGGGCAAATATCAATACAAGTGGCCCACAAGAACTGCATGTTCTTTCAGTCACCGTCATCGAATCAAATCCTTCAAGTTCAAAGCGTCTTCGTTCAAAATTTGACTATATTTTATTTTATTTTATTTTATTGTTTTTTTTTTTAAAAGAGCAGCAATTTAAAAAGTTTCATGCTTTCCTTTTTTGTTTTTTCTTCCTAAACCTGATCACGATTCACAAGCACAAGCAACTTGCTTGGTAGGTCAGGAACTACAATTCAACCAAACAAATGAACACATATTTATTAATTAATTAACAACATTTTCAACAAATCAAATGCAGCCCATGTTTGTCCTCCACTTTGCTTTTCTTTTTAATAAATTTACAAAGTAGACCTATTTTGTTAAATATTTAGCAAAACAGACCGTTTTTAGTTTTGCTAAATATTTAACAAAACACACCTCTTTTTGGTCAACAGGCCAAAAAGATGTCGATTTTGCTGAACAGACCATTCGAAACATACGAGGCTAATGACTACTAGTCTCGTATGTTTCGAATGGTCTGTTCAGCAAAATCGACCTCTTTTTGGTCTGTTAGCCAAAAAGAGATATGTTTTGCTAAATATTTAGCAAATCGGTTTGTTTTGGTAAATATTTAGCAAAATAGGTATATTTTACAAATTTTTATTTTTATTTTCTCTGTCTCTCTCGTAGCTCAATCATGATTCACAAGCATAAGCAACTTAGTAGGCACGCAAGCAAGTGCCATTGAACAAAACAAATGAAACAAATGTCAAATAACAACATTCAACAAATCAAATACAAACCCTCATCTATTATTCCCTTCTCTTATGAGCAACAAAGAATACAAGCAAATAACTCAAAAAGTTTCAAAAAAAATAAAAATAAAAGTGTATGGTATGAGATATAGTATAGAAGGGGGAGAAAAGTATAGAACTAAGGAAACAATTTATTATCCAGAGGAAGCGGGAGGGGGTTGATTTCTATTAGGATCAGTCCATGGAGGAGCCTGATCCAGATGCAACCGCTGTTGCTGTTGCTGTCGATGTCGCTGTTGCTGTTGCTGTTGCTGCCTAAAATAAGCCATCTGCTGCTGTTGCTGCTGGTGTTGCTGCTGCTGCTGAGTCGAGTAAAACAGGGGAAAAACAGAGGAGGAGGAGGAGGAGGAAGAGGGAGCAGAAACAGAGGACGCAGAAGAAACAGAGGAGGTTGCATACATAAGCCTGACCCAGCAGCCGACGCCGCCGGCATCATCTGGTACCTCTCCGGCCCTGCCAGCAACCTCCGAATACTCCAAGTAGTCCCTCGACATCGCCTGCGACCCCAAGCAGGGTCGCCGGAGAGGGGACGCCGCCGGAGCCGGCGCAGCGGCGGCCGGAGGCGGCGACCGGAGCGCGGGCGTTCTCGGGAAGTTGAGCTTGGCTCCGTTGCCGCGAAGCGGAGGGCGGCCTCGTCGTAGGCGCGCCGCGGCGGCCTCCGCCGCGTCTCGAAGGTGCCGAGCCAGACGCGCGGCGGCCTTGTGCGGCGTCCCGGATCTCGGCGGCCCATTTGCCCCAGGGGCGTTGCGGACGCCGGTAGCGGCGGCGGGCTCCTCGCGCTGCTTTGCTCTGTTCCGCTTGCAGAACCGAAGGGCGATTGGCGCCTCCTCTGCTTTTCGCGCGGCTGGCCGTGGAGGAAACGGTCGCTTGGCCTTGCTCTGTTCCTGTTTCATTCATGGTTGTTGACACTTTAAAAGCGTGAGTTCAGATAAATACTCTCTCTGTTAGTAGCTCATTTGGCAAAATAAGAACGGATATTCATTTTTTAATACGTGACAAGTTAAATGTGCACTATCTGTCTTATCTATATACTAATAAAATAACTAGCAAATGTGTACTATCGTTCGATGGTCCGCTCTGTTGTGCATCATTGTCAACCCGTACTTACACAAATCTATTGAGATTAGGATATAACAAGCAAAAGAAATTAAATTGATTTGATGGTTTCGTGTATCGTCTTCCGTGTGATTGAGTAAGAACCTAAACGAAGCAATTAATTTATATGACACGAAGAACCGGTTAACTACACCAAGATATACATGCATGATGCCTATATTTAATCAACACACCATATACTAAAAATAGGATGGCCATTTTGATTGTGGACCTCTTCCATGCCCTCAGGAGATGAACCCTGCTCTGTCTTTCCTTCTCGTTTTTTTTTAAAAAAAAAGAGAGGAAAGATGACCATGATGATGATGATGATGATGATGATGACATTGGTGGAGGATCTACCAAAATGACAAACGGATGAGCTACTATTAATCAATGAGCGAAAACAGGGGACAGGTGGTAAGTTGTGACCATTAGAAAAACACCTAGGAAAACGGAAACAAAAAAAAAAAAAAAGGCCTTATCTTGTACCGAGGTAGCTAACTTAGCCGCCCGCACCGCCCCGCAAAACGACAAATCTGATCTCTCTTTCCCGCTTCTACCAATCTTCCATCCGCCTACTTCTCCTTTGCCCTTTCTTTATGCACAAAGCACAACAGAAAGATCTCTTAGCTAGACCCCCCCCCGCCCCCCCCTGTTGCTCTCATTTTCATTATTTCAAGCCGTTTTCCTAGGTGTTTTTCTAATGGTCACAATTACCACCCTGTCCCCTGTTTTTCGCTCATTGATTAATAGTAGCTGCATCCGTTTGTCATTTTGGTAGATCCTCCACCAATGTCATCATCATCATCATCATCATCATCATGGTCATCTTTCGCTCTCTTTTTTTTTAAAAAAAAACGAGAAGGAAAGACAGAGCAGGGTTCATCTCCCTGAGGGCATGGAAGAGGTCCACAATCAAAATGCGCATCTATTTTTAGTATATGGTGTGTTGATTAAATATAGCATCATGCATGTATATCTTGGTGTAGTTAACGGCGTTCTTCGTGTCATATAAATTAATTGCTTCGTTTAGGTTCTTACTCAATCACAGGACAGACGATACACGCAACCAATCAAATCAATTTAATTTCTTTTGCTTGTTATATCTAATCTCAAATAGATTTGTGTAAGTACGGGTTGACAATGATGCACAACAGAGCGGACCATCGAACGATAGTACACCATTTGCTAGTTATTTTATTAGTATATAGATAAGACAGCAATAGTGCAACATTTAACTTGTCACGTATTAAAAAATGAATATCCGTTCTTATTTTTGCCAAATGAGCTACTAACAGAGAGAGTATTTATCTGAACTCACGCTTTTAAAGTGTCAACAACCATCATGAATGAAAACAGGAACAGAGGCAAGGCCAACGACCGCTCCACGCCACCCCGAAACAGAGGAGCCCTCCCCTTCGTTCTCAACGAAACAGAGCAAGCAGAGCCCCGCCGCCGCTACCGCGGCGTCCGCGAACGCCCCTGGGGCAAATGGGCCGCCGAGATCCGGGACGCCGCACAAGGCCGCCCGCGTCTGGCTCGGCACCTTCGAGACGCGGAGGCCGCCGCGCGCGCCTACGACGAGGCCGCCCTCCGCTTCGCGGCAACCGAGCCAAAGCTCAACTTCCCCGAGAACGCCCGCCTCCGGCGCCGCCTCCGGCCGCCGCTGCGCCGGCTCCGGCGGCGTCCCCTTCTCCGGCGACCCTGCTTGGGGTCGCAGGCGATGTCGAGGCTACTTGGAGTATTCCGAGGTTGCTGGCAGGGGGCCGGAGAGGTACCAGATGATGGCCGGCGGCGTCGCTGCTGGTCAGGTTATGTATGCAACCTCCTCTGTTTCTTCTGCGTCCTCTGTTTCTGCTCCCTCTTCCTCCTCCTCTCCTCCTCTGTTTTTCCCCTGTTTTTACTCGACTCAGCAGCAGCAGCAACACCCAGCAGCAACAGCAGCAGATGGCTTTATTTTAGGGCATGCAACAAGCAACAGGCAACAGCGACATCGACAGCAAGCCAGCAACAGCGTTGCATCTGGATCAGGCTCGCTCCATGGACTGATCCTAATAGAAATCAACCGCCTCCCGTTCCTCTGGATAATAAATTGTTTCCTTTTAGTTCTATACTTTTCTCCCCTTCTATACTATATCTCATACGCATACACTTTATTTTTTATTTTTTTTTGAAACTTTTTGAGTTATTTGCTGTATTCTTTGTTGCTCATAAGAGAAGGGAAATAATAGATGAGGGTTTGTATTTGATTTGTTGAATGTTGTTATTTGACATTTGTTTCATTTGTTTTGTTCAATGGCAGCTTGCTTGCGTGCCTACTAAGTTGCTTATGCTTGTGAATATTGATTGAGCTAGCGAGAGAGACAGAGAAAATAAAAAAAAAATTTGTAAAATATACTCTATTTTGCTAAATATTTACCAAAACAAACCGATTTGCTAAATATTTAGGCAAAACCATATCTCTTTTTGGCTAACAGACCAAAAAGAGGTCGATTTTGCTGAACAGACCATTCGAAACATACGAGAACTAGTAGTCATTAGCCTCGTATGTTTCGAATGGTCTGTTCGCAAAAATCGACTATCTTTTGCCTTGTTGACCAAAAAGAGGTGTGTTTTGTTAAATATTTAGCAAAACTAAAAACGGTCTGTTTTGCTAAATATTTAACAAAATAGGTCTACTTTGTAAATTTATTAAAAAGAAAAGCAAAGTGGAGGACAAACATGGGCTGCATTTGATTTGTTGAAAATGTTGTTAATTAATTAATAAATATGTGTTCATTTGTTTGGGTTTGCTCTCATTTTCATTATTTCAAGCTAGTCCGCGGTTATCTTTATCTTGTACAAAATGTAAAATAAAAAAAAACAGCGGTCACATTAAAACCAAGATCAGAGATTAACTAACTTACCTAGTAATAAAAATGCCAAAAAAAATGGGGAATCTATGCCAGCTAGATATTATACATGTAGATATCATTGTACTTGAGCTAGGTTCTAAATAACTATATCTCTCTCTTTAGCTTTGTCTCCTACCTCGCCAACTCATTTCTCGTGGTTCCAAGAAATTAACCTGGCCAATATATTTAATTAAAAACCTTCTAATAATTATTAAGACCATCGGCTTCTTCTAAAAATCAAAATACTAGTCTAAAATAACAATCTAGAAAACATATATACAAAAGAACACGATGAAGCAACAAGATTAAGAGGAGAAACCTGAAAAAATAGAACGAATATAGAAAACTAAAATAAAACAAAAAGAAAAGGATAATATATGTATATATGATCATGAGATAACTATACCATAATATATATAAAAAATAGTAATCAAGCGGTTCAAGCCCAAGCAAAAATCTAAATATATCATGATAAGAGGAGAACATTTAAACAATCTAGAAAACATAGTAACGGCTAGGGTATAATTAATGATTAACAAGCACAAGATGGAAGAAGGAGCCTAGCTTGAAAATGAAAGAAAAGGAAAACTATATCGTGTTCGAAAAAAAAAAACCAAATATTGAAGAAGAGTATCTAAGACAAGCTTTTAGTTAGTCCAATGGTTAATAATAATAATAATAATACATGCTACAAATCCAAAACTGCATATAAAGTATCATTCAATCACCTGTAAGGGTTGAAGAAGCCTCTCCATGAACCGAGCCCCCAAACTGATCCCCAAACCCTCTATAATACCTCGCCGCTGACATCTCCGGCGGCGGCTCCTCCCTCTCTCTCTTAACCCCACCACCATAAGAAGAAGAAGAAGAAGAACCATAACTAATTACACTTTGCCCCCTTTGCTCTCCGGCCATGACATGAGTCAAAGCCGAA
>NC_033802.1:2516802-2518249 GCF_001876935.1 Asparagus officinalis
GCATGAATATGATAAAAGAACAAACAAATATTAATTTTTATTTAGATTAATTAGAATGAGCATCTAGGAGAATAATTGGCCCAAATTAAAAACACCATGTAGGGATTAAAATCTAATCAATTTAGTTGAATAAAAAATATAAAAGAAAAAAATTAAAACACAAAATACAGAATATATTCTCTCTCTCTCTCTATATATATATATAGAGAGAGAGAGAGGGAGAATATATATTTTTGGGCCCCAATAAAATGACGGTGCTAGGCATATGTCTTAGTGGCCTATGCCATCAACCGGACCGGCCCTGACTGTATATATAGTCAACCGTCTTAACTACAATAATAAGTTTTAGTAAACCAAGTAAGTAAACAAATTTAGAATGTGTACGGGTTTGACCTATTCATGAATCTAGATCCATATTTCATACGCTTGGTACAAAACGCAATCATTTCCGACAATTTGGTGCGCGCGTGATTCATACACCCACGGACCAGAGCTTACCCACGCGCGTCACATCCACAGCTCACATGCTTACGTGGCGCATCACACGTGTGAGCATGGCTCAAAATATTCAATTAGGACCACGTACCTAAAAATCCATATTAGCTTCTTTCTTTTTTCTTTTTTTTTTCTCCTTCCTCAAAAGACAATCGTGATTCATACATTTGTAGCTTGTAAGTTGGTCCCAATAATAATAATCGGTAGCCTAACAACATCATAACTCATTTAAATAACAAGTATCAATGTAAATTAGGGCACCTGCTTTGGACAAGTACAGAAAGGGAATGTTTGAGTCATAGCTTTGATAAACGTGCTAAGCCCTTTAATTAGATTTATGGGTAGATTAAGTTTTGTGAACAATGAGATTAATTAAAACATAGATTAGGGTATGTATATCCATCTAAGACTACACGTGTCACCGGTCGAAAGGAAAGGCGTACCCACGATTTTTCCTACTCCCGTGCGTACTGTGCGCGTGCGCCACATTCAGATGGCCACGTCAGCGAGCTAATGTAAGAATCAAAGCTCTAATGAGTAATAAAAAGATATTAAGATGCAGGAAAGAAAGCGACGATCACAAAAAAAAATAATAATCTTGATAATACACACACGAACGCTGTTCCAAGGAGGAGTGGCTTTCTATGGAGAGTACACGTTGAGATAATGATTTGAGTAAAATCAATCATTAATAGTAAGTTAAAATTTAGAAGTTACACAAAGCTCAAATATCAGTTAATTTAGAAGACAATAAGGGTATTTTAAATTAAATACCTCTCATAAATAAATAAGGAAATTGCATTACATAAAAAAGCACTGTAATAGCTTACGTGCTGTTGACTAAGGGGCTGTTTGGTTCGTTTCCTTGATATAGGGAAATGCTATTCCATGTAAAGAAATATAAGTTTTGAGTTTTCCAAACTTTTCCAAGAAATAGATTGTTTTGCTTTGG
>NC_033802.1:2519249-2577079 GCF_001876935.1 Asparagus officinalis
GTCAACAAGGCAAAAGATGTCGATTTTTGCTGAAACAGGACCATTCGAAACATACGAGGCTAATACGACTACTAGTTCTCGGCTATGGTTTCGGAATGTCTGTCAGCCCAAAATCGACCTCTTTATGGTCTGTTAGCCAAAAGCAGATATGGTTTGCCTAAATAATTTAGCAAATCGGTTTGTTTTGGTAAATATTTAGCAAAAATAGCGTATATTTTACAAATTTTTATTTTTATTTCCTGTCTTCTCTCGCTAGCTGCAATCATATATTCACAATGCATAAGCAACTTAGTAGCGCACGCAAGCAAGTGCCATGAACAAAACAAATGAACACCAAATGTCAAATAACACACATTCAAACAAATCAAATACAAACCCTACATCTATTATTTCCCTTCCTCTTATTGACCAACAAAGAATCAACAGCCAAAAACTCAAAAAGTTCAAAAAAATACAAAAGAAAAGGTGCTTATGCGTATCGAGATATAGTATAGAAGGGGGAGAAAATAATAGAACTAAAAGGAAACATTTATTATCCAGAGGAACGCGGAGGCGGTTGCATTTCTATTAGGATCAGTCCATGAGGCGAGCCTGATCCAGACTGCAACGCTTGCTGTGCTGCTCGCGATGTCGCCTTTCCTGTTGCTTGCTTTGCTGCCCTAAAATCAAGCCATCGTGCCTGCTGTTCCTGCTGTGTTGCCTGCTGCTGCTGTCGAGTAAAACAGGGAAAAACAGAGAGCAGGAGAGTGAGGAGAAGAGGGGCAGAAACAGAGCGACGGCAGAAGAACACAGAGCGAGGTTGCATACATAAGCCTGACCAGCAGCCACGCCGCCGGCCATCATCTGGTACCTCTCCGGCCCCTGCCAGCAACCTCCGTGAATACTCCAAGTAGCCCTCGACCATCGCCTGCGACCCAAGCAGGCGTTCGCCGGAGAGCGGCGACGCCGCCGGAGCCGCGCGCAGCGCGGCCGGAGGCGGCGTTCCGGAGCGCGGGCGTTCCTCGCGGGAAGTTGAGCTTTGGCTCGTTGCCGCGAGCGGAGGGTCGGCCTCGTCGCTAAGGCGCGCCGCGGCGGCCTTCCCCGCGTCTCGAAAGGTGCCGAGCCAAGACGCGGGCGGCCTTGTGCGCGTTTTTCCCGGATCTCGGCGGCCCCATTTGCCCCAGGGGCGTTCGCGGACGCGCGTAGCGGCGGCGGGCTCGCTCTGCTTGCTCTGTTTCGCTTGAGAACCGAAGGGATGGCGCCTCCTCTGCTATTTCGGGGTGGCGTGGAGGAACGGTCGCTTGCCTTGCCTCTGTTCCTGTTTCATTCATGCTGCTGTTGTTGACACTTTATAAGCGTGATTCAGATAAATACGTCTCTCTGTTAGTAGCTCATTTGCGCCAAAATAAAGAACGGATATTCATTTTTTAATACGTGACAAGTTAAATGACCTGCACTATCTTGCTTCTTATCTATAGACTAATAAATAACTAGCAAATGGTGTTACTATCGTCTCGATGGTCCGCTCTGTTGTGCATCATTGTCACCCGTACTTACCCACAAATCTATTGAGATTATGGATATAACAAGCCAAAAGAAATTAAATTGATTTGATGGTGTTCGCTGTATCGTCTTCCGCTGATGATTGAGTAAGAACCTAAAACGAAGCAATTTAATTTATATGCACACGAAGAACGCGTCTAACTACACCAAGATATACATGCATGATGCTATATTTAATCAACACACCATATACTAAGAAATAGGATGGCCATTTTGATGTGGACCTCTTCCATGCCCTCAGGAGATGAACCCCTGCTCTGTCTTTCCTTCTCGTTTTTTTTAAAAAAAAAGAGAGCGAAGAGACCATGATGAATGATGATGATGATGACTGATGACAATGGTGGGAGGATCTACAAAATGACAAACGGATGCAGCTACTATTAATCAATGCAGCGAAACAACAGGGCGACAGGGCTGGTAAGTTGTGACCACTTAGAAAAACACCTAGGAAACGCCGCTTGAATAATGAAAATGAGAGCCCAACGTCGGGGGGGGGGCGGGGGGGGGTCTAGTAAGCAGATCTTCGTTGCTGCTTTGCATAAAGAAAGGCAAAGGAGAAGTCAGGCGATGGAGATTTGTTAGAAGCGGCGAAAGAGAATCAGATTTGTCGTTTTGCGGGGGTCGGCGCGGCCTAAGTCAGCTACCTCGGCTACAAGATAAGGCCTTTTTTTTTTTTTTTTGTTTCTAGTCCGCGGTTATCTGATTATCTTGCCGTACAAAAATGCTAAAATAAAAAAAAACCAGCGGTCACATTAAAACCAAGCATCAGAGATTTAACTAACTTACCTAGTTAATCAAAAAAATGCCAAAAAAAATGGGGCAATCTATGCCCAACTAGATCGATTATACATGGTAGTATCATGTGTACTGAGCTAGCTTTCTAAATAACTATATACTCTCTCTCTTTAACTTTGTCTCCTACCTCGCCAACTCATTTCTCGTGCGCTTCCAAGAAATTAACCTGCGCCAATATATTTAATTAAAAACCTTCTAAATAATATATTAAGACCATCGGCCTTCTTCTAAAAATCAAATACTAGTCTAAAATAACAATCTAGAAAAACAACATATACAAAGACACCGATGAGAGAGCAACAAGAATAAGAGGAGAAACCTGAAAAAATAGAACGAATATAGAAAACTAAAATAAACAAAAAGAAAAGGATAAATTAATGTATATATGATCATAGATATAACTATACCATAATATATATAAAAAATAGTAATCAAGCGCGTTCAAGCCCAAGCAAAAATCAAAATATTATCATGATAAGAGGAGAACATTAAAACAATCTAGAAAACATAGTAACGGCTAGGCGTATAATTAATGATTAACAAGCACAAGATGGAAGAAGGAGCCTAGCTTGAAAATGAAAGAAAAGGCAAAACTATATCGTGTTCGAAAAAAAAAAACCAAATATTGAAGAAGAGTATCTAAGACAAGCTTTAGTTAGTCCAATGGTTAATAATAATAATAATAATACATGCTACAAATCCAAAACTGCATATAAAGTATCATTCAATCACCTGTAAAGGGTTGAAGAAGCCCTCTTCGCTACCATGAACGAGCCCCCAAACTGATCCCCAAACCCTCTTATATACCTCGCCGCTGACATCTCCGGCGGCGGCTCCTCCCTCTTCTCTCTAACCCCACCACCATAAGAAGAAGAAGAAGAAGAACCATAACTAATTACACTTGCCCCTTTGCTCTCCGGCCATGACATGAGTCCAAAGCCGAAACCATCGCCCGACATCTCTCGGTCCTGCCGAAACCCGCACGACCCGGGACCATCCGCCTCGCGCCGCCGCTCGCCGCGCTGGCCCCTCCTCCTCCTCCTCGTTGGAAAAGAACTGAGCAATCTCATCGGAGTCGCCTGGGTTCGCCACCTTGAAGTTGAAGCACATGTATCATGCACAAGTTTTGGACCAGAAAGTTAACCCTTTGAATGTCAAGGTCTAAAATGGGTTTATATAGAGGTGGGATAAGCAAAATTGGAACGTGCAACTTAGCCGCCTGATAAATAAAAATAAAGTTGTACACATTGGATAGGGGGAGGTACGCACCTTCTTGCAAAAAAGGAAATTGTTTGGGGGGTTGGCCGTACTTTTTGAGGTATGCGTTTCACACTAATTTGACCGACTTAAATTTGTGGGTGCGGGCATTTTGGGTCGGTCGTGGGTTTGGGCTTGTCGGTTTTGGGTCGATGACTGTTGAATTACAGGCTAAGATACGAAAGAAAGTTTGAAGTTGGATTTCTCTGTTGTGGTTGTTAATTATTATTATTAATAATAATAGTCTTGTTGTGAGTATTTTCATGCCGACAAGGAAAAATCCTAAATAGATATCATCGGGTCGCTCCATTTACGTATGTTTCTTCATCATGCTAATGATTATGGGGTTAGCAAATAATCGGGGTGCTAACTAGTCATTTTAGATAATTAATCTTTGCATTTTATGAGCTAGGTATTTATCTTCTTCTTTTTTTTTTTCCTTTTTGATAACGCAACCCGAATTCGAACAAAGCACTGTGGGAGCCATATTGAAATCTTTCACCGTCCGGATCATCCGTAGTGGGCTATGTATCTCCACTATTTAAATTTTAGATATTCTTCTTCATTTTAATTAGGAGAGTATATTTAGTTTATCCCTGGCATATTTTATGAACAATTGGTGCGTAACATGAGTCTTTTAGTACTCATATAATTCAGATGGGTGTTAGTTAGCTAGTCATTTCCTGATAATGTCAGTACTTATTTAATTCACATGAAGATCATGTTTTATATTATCAAAAAAAGACTTTGTTTACTAAGGGTGTGTTAGTCAATTGAGATACTTTCATGCAAAATGGGATAATTGTTAAAATGGAATAATTTTTCGCTAGTGGGATATTTTAGTGGGATAAATAGGAACAATTTTGTGAAGCGGGATATTTTGATAAAATAACGCAGGATAAATTTTTATAATCATGAAATATACATTTATGCATTTTAAAGATATAAATACTATTTATGTATTTTAAACTTACTATTATTGATTGATAATTGCTTACAAGAATGTTCTTTACTATTAAATAACTTTTGATTAGACTATAATATATTAACAATTATTATCATAATGAAGGTGATAACCATAGTAGGAAAGAAGTAAAGGAAAAAAGAGATATAAAAAATAAAAAATAACAAAATAAATATGAGTTCTAGTTTTTTACCACCTAGTCCCAAGCTAAAACTTGAAATAATTTGAGAGACTAGAACTCACATTTTTTTGTATAGAAAAATAAAAAAAAGTGGGATAATTTTGTACCATTATTATCCCAATTCTAGTTTTGTTAGAGTTCTACTTGACTAACACGGTAAAATTTTGTTTTATTTTTAGTTTTATATGACTGACTAACACCTTAAAAATTTATCCCACAGCTTATCCCAATTCCAATTTTAAGTTCTAGTTGACCAACCCCCTTTATGAAAATTCCACTTGATTTTTGCGTCTTCGCCGTGCTCGGAAGAGTATATAATCTATCGTATCTTGTAGCAGAAGGACATTCCAATTTCGTCTTTGTATATACATTGTCACAAAAAAGGACATTCCAATTTCGTCTTTGTATATCATCCTATAACGTCTCTGTCATTTCACAAGTCTATTTTTCTATACCATGTTTAATAATTTCGTTTATAGCATTCTTAATGTGGTTCAAATATACCGACAAGGAGATCCGATACTGTAATTCATATTTTTATTCAACACCTAATTAGAGAGGATCTGAATCTTTAAAAGTAGTTAGTTAAAACTTTTACAGTGCTTTTTAGTTCGCTATTATAAGGGGTGGAAAACTCAGAAAACTCCTCAACGTCAGATTTTTAGCCCTCCACGTTAGTTTTTTTGTTTCCGTCCATTTCTTTGTGCCGCTTTGGTTCGCTCGGATGGAAGAGGGAAAACTCTGTTGAAATCGCCGCCAGCTCAGATTTTTTTCCTTCTCCGATTTCCTTCCCCAACCGAGTGAAATTGATGAAAACTCTGTCACGTCAGATTTTTTCCTTTTTTGCTTTGTTTACAAAAGTTTTCATTTTTTTCTATGCGAACCAAACACAAGAAAAAAAATACATTGGTTTCTCACCATTTTTTATGTGCGAACCAAAGCAAAACAATCTATTTCTTGGAAAAGTTTGGAAAACTCAAAACTTATATTTCTTTACATGGAATAGCATTTCCCTATATCAAGGAAACGAACCAAACAGCCCCTAAGACAACAGCACGTAAGCTATTACAGTGCTTTTTTATGTAATGCAATTTCCTTATTTATTTATGAGAGGTATTTAATTTTTAAAAATACGCTTATTGGTCTTCTAAATTAACTGATATTTTGAGGCTTTGTGTAAGCTTGCTAAATTTACTTACTATTAATGATTGATTTTACTTCAATCCATTATCTCAACGTTGGTAACTCTCCATAGAAAGCCACTCACTCCTTGGAACAGCGTTGAACAGGTGTGTGGTATTATCAAGGATTATTATTTTTTTTGTGATGCGTCGCTTTCTTTCCTTGCATCGTTAATATCTTTTATTACTCATTAGCAGGCTTTGATTCTTACATTAGCTTCGCTGACGTTGCGCCATGCTGAATTGCTGAGCGCAGCACGCCGCCACGTACGCACGGGAGTATAGGAATAAATCGTGGGTACGCTTTCCTTTCGACCGCGGTGACCACGTTGTCTTAGATGGATTATACCATACTCCTAATCTATGTTTTAATTAATTCATTGTTCAGGCGAGGTGAAACCTTAATCTACCTCATAAATCTAATTAAGGGCTTACACGTTTATCAAACAGGCTTTAATGGGCATCAATACATTCCTTATCTGTACTTGTCCAAAGCAGGTTGCTCGTAATTTACATGTACTTGTTATTTAAATGATTATTGATGTTGTTAGGCGGACCGATTATTATTATTGGACCAACTTAGCAAGCTACAAATGTATGCATCACGATTGTCTTGTTGAGGAAGGAGAAAAAAAAAAGAAAAAGAAAGAAGCTAATATTGGATTTTTTAGTACGTGAGTCCATATTGAATATTTTGAGCACTGCTCACACGTGTGATGCGCCACGTAAGCATGTGAGCTGTGATGCTGACGACGCGTGTGGTAAGCTCTGGTCGCGTGGGGTGTATGAATTCAGCCTGCGCGCACCAAATTGTCGGAATAATGATTGCTTTTGTACGCAAGCGTATGAAATATGGCTCTAGATTCATGAATAGTCAAACGCGCGTACACATTCTAAATTTGTTTACTTACTTGTTTTACTAAAACTTATTATTCGTAGTTTAAGGACGGTTACTATATATACAGGTCAGGTGCCGCGTCCGGTTGATGGCATAGGCCACTAAGACATATGGCCTAGGGCACCGTCAGTTTTATTCGGCGGCCAAAATATATATTCTCCCTCTCTCTCTCTCTATATATATATATAGAGAGAGAGAGAGAATATATTCTGTATTTTGTGTTTTAATTTTTTTCTTTTATATTTTTTATTCAACTAAATTGATTAGATTTTAATCCCTACATGGTGTTTTTAATTTGGGCCAATTATTCTCCTAGATGCTCATTCTAATTAATCTAAATAAAAATTAATATTTGTTTGTTCTTTTATCATATTCATGCGGGTAACAATGTCAAACTTTAAAGTATCATCAAATTGAAAGTCGTCTTGAAAGTGTTAAAGCAATAAAATATCAAGCTCCACAAATAAGAGATGCTTTATATCAACTAGCAGAAGTGAAGCAATTTCTTTAGCAATAAAATATCAAGCTCCACAAAAAAGTGAAGCAATATCTTTAGCAACATATGAGATTGAAAATTTTGAATTTTTATTAGGTATGATTATTTAGTATGATATATTGTTTGCAGTTAACATTGTTAGTAAATTTTTACAATATAAAGATATAAATATTGCCATTGCATTAGATCAACTAAAAGGTCTTGTTTTATTTTTCAATGACTATAGAGAAAATGGGTTCACATATGCTATGATTTGTGCTAAAGAGATTGCTAATGAAATGAATGTAGAATCAAATTTTTGTGAAAATGTGTAATTAGAAGAAAGGAAAAAATTGATGAGAATGAAACTAATGAGGTGAGACTTTCACCTGAAGAATATTTTAAAATTAATTATTTCAACTATATAGTTGATCATATCATTTCTTCACTTCAAAATTCAAATTAGGTTTGAACAGATGAAGATATTTGAAGTTAATTTTGGTTTTTTGTATGATGTAGAAAAATAAAAATTGCTTAGTGATGATTTTCTAATAGAAAAATGTTTGCATCTTGAATTTTTTTAAAACATGACATGTTATCTGATATTGATGATTTAGATTTATTTTCATAACTAAAAGTTTTAAAAGAAATAATAAATCCTGAATTAAAAACAATACTTGAGATACTAAACCTTATAAAAAAAATTAAATTCTCTTCCCAATGCATGTATAGCTTATAGAATACTACTGACAATACCTATTAGTATAGCCTCAGCAGAAAGAAATTTTTCAAAATTAAAATTAATAAAAGCTTATTTATGCTCAACAATGTCTCAAGAAAGATTAAATATTTGACAATTTTATCAATTGAAAAGTATTTATTATCAAAGCTTGAATATAAAATTTTAATTAGTAACTTTGCATCTCAAAAAACCAAAAAATTAAATTTTATATAAAATCTATTTTTTAAAACTAATTAATATTTATTTTTTAAAAAATATTAAGGCCCCAAATATTTTTCTCTGACTAGTGCCTCAAAAATGCTTGAGACGGCCCTGTATACAATTCAAGTTCTTATAAATATTTTATTTTGGTTGTCATTTAATGTCAATAGTTTTGCCAAAAAACAACTAATACACGTTTTCCCAAGGTGAAAAACTAAATATACGTTGTTATTATATAATGATTGTCGGATTCACATTCCGCAAGGGTCATATGACTCATATCCGCGTCCTATTTTAATTTACCTAGCATGTCATACGTTATTATTATACAAGTATAGATTAAAAGATATTATGAAATTAGTTTTTAATATTGATCTTATAATTTAAATAATAAATTTTAGGGGGTTATCTCTAAAGGGCAAAACTTTTAGAGGTCCACTCTAATATAGTATTAACGTAAGTTTTCATAGAAAGGAAATAACTACCAAAGAAATTGAACACCCATATGGTCCAAGAAGCTATGCTGTTTTATGTAGTGCTGCGCTTTTGATTATAAAATTAAGGATAATTTAACATTATTTAATTTTTCAAATAATTAAATTAAGTACATTATTATTTAAATAATTAAATTAAGTACATTATTTTTTTATTTAATCCTTAATATCTCGTAATTAAACTTTCCATTTAACTCGTCATCTCTTCAAATAATTTGATTATCCATCCTCTTATCTTTTTCCTATAAGTTTCTCTTAGGTGATCATTTTCTCCTTTCATTGGAGCTCAAAGCAAAGCAGTTAGCTACCGCATTAGCACACCGTGCATGAATTGTACAATATTAGACTCAGGTTTTATGGTATAGGTACAAGTAAGTTCACTATTCTTCTAAACAAAGAAGTGAAGAAATTATCGGTTAATCATTTCTCATATTTAACTTAATTAAAATGAAGATTATATCTTTCTACATGCATAAAGAGGCTTTTGCACATTATAGTATTGTCTTGTTGCTCTAAAACATTATCCTTCGTCAAATCACTACATATACTTACTATATTTCTAAGGTGAATTTTGTGCAGAACACAATTGAGTATAAATGCTTAATCCATAATACAAGTTTGTGGGAACCCAAATGTCTTCACAAGATAATTAATGCTTAATTAAAAACATAATTTCATTAAAACATAATAATCATTATAACCACGTACACATGCTTTAATGTTTACAGTTATTGAATATTATTAAGATCGATAGGGTAAAAAAGGAAATAAAAACAATATTAACATATATAGCAGTCCCCTTTCATGGTAGTATAGATAGACAAAATTTCAAAACCAATCTGTTTTGAATCTTAATCTCAAAAAAAGATCCGTTTCAAACTTAATTTCAAAAACAGACCCAGTTGGCTGAAACTAGGTCGGTTTTTTAAAAAAAAGTTCTCAAAATTCACGGGAGTTAAAATCCAGTGAAGTTTTTTACGTAATAAAACTTCACGGGACTTCAACTCCCGTGAAGTTTGGGAATTTTTTTTTAACCGACCCAGTTTCAGCCCAACTGGGTTGGTTTTTAAAATTAAGTTTGAAACAGGTTGGTTTTTGGGATTTTTTTGGCAAAGAAGTCTGTTTTGAAAATTTGTCCTAGTATAGATAGATAGATAGATTTAGATAGGTAGATAGATAGATAGATGTATTCAATAAGTAATGGAAGTATCCCATTTGTCCCCCCAAAAAAATACCCATCATAGATTTCATAATAATGTTTTCTAGATTTTACATCCTAATCCTCTTTCATAGTGGTATAAATAGATAGATAGATAAATGTAGAAAATAAGTAATGAAAATATCTCATTTTTCCCAATTAAACCCCATCATAGATTCCATAATAATGTTTTCTGGATTTTAACTCCTTTTTGTCAAATTGGGTCATATGAATTCTCCACCATTGTTTTAATCATTTTCCTCTTTTGATTTTGTTAGTTAATAAAGTCGTCAACAATTCATACCCCACGTGTCCTCTCCTCAACAAATAGTCTTCAATCACAATAAATATATAAATAAATAATTAAATAGTAAAATAAAATAAATAAGATCAATTTTTTTAAATAACAACTAAAAGAACATATTTTTAATGAATATAATCAACAATTTTTATTACAATAATTTTGCTATCATTGTGAAAACTATGTTATGGCCGGATGAGAAGAAATCTGATACGATGATATGAGAAATAACTAAGCAACCATGAAATAATTACAACTTACACATCAGAAATCACCGATAAATCAACCAAGCTCATAGAAATTTTGGATGCTCATCTTGGTATAAGAGAACAATTTTATACTCCCCTAAATTGTTCTTATCCATAACATTTTCAAACTAGGCGATGACTTAGTCGTCATCAATCTCAAAAACAAGGACTAGCATCGTACTTAATTATAGCACCTCAAACTTTAGTTTTTTTTTTTAATGTTTGACTGAGATATATGATTCAACCTTCTCAAATGTCACTCCAAACCTTAGTCAACGAACATGCCGTGGCTTCATGCTCTAGGGAACCAGGGTCATTATTAAATGGATTATTTATTATTTAGGAAATAAGAAAACATTTAACTTTAGATCAAGTCATTTATACGAAATATCTGCGTACTTGCTTATCCTTTAAATACTCATGCTTGTTGTCTAAGTTATGATCACATGCATGTATCTCACTCTCTACGTTCAAAGTTTTGAAATTAATCAACTTTTATCATTAGACGGTAACAGGATCAGTCACCCTATTAATCTATCCGTACGTGTGTTCGGTTGGGTTAAGTTGAAATAATAAATATTTTTACAACTCCATATTGTTTCGATACATTGTGTTGCAATAGCTTTTTGGTGTTGCAATAATATCTAATCAAACAAAATCTTTGGAGTTTTGATGTAGTCAAAACGACATCGGGTTCCGACTACACTAAACCAGACACACACGCTTAATAGATTTGGTTAATCTCAATCATCTCAAGACTATAAGTTATAACGTCATGAATATTTTTTTTTTGAGAAAATCTTAATCCTTTCTAGCTTGTTAGCTCACTTAGAACTATAAATTATAATTTCATGAATATTTTCACTATTTCCCAGCAAATATGGGACCAGCAACGTGAAGTGGTCTTCAAGCAATTTAAATACGACATGGCTTGATCAACTTAACTTTAACTGTTATTTTTAATTAGCTGAAATTCTTTGACTTTCTTAATCACAAATGCGAAATACAAACTTGTTATAAATAAACAGACACAACGTACATCAAAAGTTTAGATTTGTATCTGTACGTGCGCATCGGCTGACATCATAAAATGCTAAATGAACAACTCACTTTTGTTGGGCTCTGAAGGCTCTCCTTTTCAAGTCCGAGAAAACACGGAGTCGCCGAAAGATAAGTCACACAAACACAAAATTAACATCACGAACATAAACAACGAATTGTACGTAGTTCGGTAAGTTGCCTTCGTCCATGGGTAGGGCTGTCCATTTTACCCGTCCATTTTACCCGCTGGCCCGGGCCCGGCCCGACCCGGGCCCGGCCTCAATCCGGCCCGGCCCGGCCCGGCCACAACGGTCAGATTTGGCCTTTTGACCGTTTTGCCCCCAAAAACGGTCAAAAAACGGCTATTTTGTGAGGTTATTTTGGTCATTTACCTAGGGGGCTGGTTCTATAAATAGAGGGGGGTTTTCATTTGTTTTCTTCACACCAAAAACTCATCTCTTCTCTCTTATACTCTTATACTCTCTCTTATACTCTTATACTCTCTTATTTATACTTTCTAATCCAATCCCCAAATGGCTTCCGGATCTGATTATGAAGAGCAAAACATATCTCCCGATCCTGAATTGAGTCCTCCTACTATGAGTCCTCCTACTATCAGTCCTCCTACCGAAGTTAATCCCGAATCCGGTGGCGACGAATCTGCACCAAGAGCTCCTAAACGGCCAAGATCCGATGTGTGGAATTTTTACGAGAAGATCGACGTCACCAAGGATGAACACGGTAGGATCCTCACCCAGAAGGCTAAGTGTGCTTTGTGCGGCAAGATTTTTCAAGCTCATCATAAGAGCGGCACCAACCACCTCAAACGCCATTTAGATAAACACAACAAAGGCCAGACTCCTCAAGGTGATATCCGACAATCTATGATTTCTCAATCCTCCTCTTCTGGTAGTCTCGGTAGTTGGAACTATGACGCTGCCAGAGCCAGGAAATGCGTAATCAGGTTTATCATTCTTAAAAACCTTCCTTTTAAATTAGTAGAAGATGATGAATTTGAAGATATGTTTAGAGATGGTTTTTATCCTTCATTTAAAAAATTTTCTCGTCAAACCTGTCAACGTGATATTTTAAAATATTATCAGCAAGAACAAGAAAAAATAATTTCTTATTTTAAAAATTTAAACTGTAAATTTTCTTTAACTTCTGATATTTGGACATCTAGAGCACAAACTGGATATTTATGTATCACAGCACACTGGATTGATGAAAATTGGCACATGTTTAAAAGAGTTGTTTCTTTTATTGCAATAGAAGAGTCACATACTGGTGCTAATGTTGCAAATTTAATAATTGAAGAACTTATGAAATTAGAAATTTCACAAAGAATATTTTCTCTTTCACTAGATAATACAAGTAATAACAATGTAGCTGTTGATTTTATTAGATCATCTTTATCATTACCATGTCATGGTGATCTTTTTCATATTACGTGCACCTGTCATATTTTAAATTTAATTATTCAAAGTGCATTTACTGAAATTAAACCCATGATAGAAAAGGTTAGAACAGTTGCTTACATGCATAGTGCTTCTGAACAAAGACTTAAAAGATGGAAACAATTTTGTAAAAGAAAAAATGTAAAGCCTAGACTAATTCCAAAAGATGTTGACCATAGGTGGAATTCCACATATGCAATGTTAAGTGTAGCAATAGAATATAAAGACATTATAACTGATTTTATAAACTATTATGCTTCTAGTTCTAGTTCTGGTAGCACTTATGAAATAACTGAAGATGAATGGACAGTTATATGTAATTTAAATGAAATGTTACAAGTTTTTTATGATGCTACCATGTTATTATACGACTGTTATTATCCAACCATTACTTTAGCTGCTTTACAAATTTTAAATATTCAAAATTTTTTTTGATAAATATCGTTTGGATGCTACTTTTGGACCTATGGTTTTTGAAATGGAGAGCAAATTTAATAAGTATTTTAGGCCTATTCCTCATATTTTTGGTTTGGGGGTTCTTATTGATCCATGCTTGAAGGATATTGGCCTTCGAAGTTTGTTACAGTCATTGTATGGTGGACAGGTTATAGACTTAGATGATGGAACCACCCTGAATGCTACTACTCATCATTTACTTATTAGAAATTATTTTCAAACCTTATATGATGAGTATGCAGCTAGACATGGTGTAGCTGCACAACAGTCTACAGCTTCGGTTTCTTCGAGCTCATCCCGAGCCCGAGGTAAAAGTGTAAGTTTTGATAGGTATGCAATGGTAGCCGAGCTAACTGGTGGATTTGGACTTGGATCGTCATCATCGGAGGTTTCTGAAATAGATGAATATTTTTCTACTTCTTTAGTTAGATGTCAAGGAAATACTTTAGATATTTTGCAATGGTGGAAAGTATATGGATCAGTTTCATATCCTATACTTTCCACCATGGTTCGTGACTTACTAACAGTGCAGGTTTCGACGGTAGCTTCGGAATCCGCCTTCAGCACAACAGGTCGTTTGATCGACGATCATAGGACATGCTTGGATCCATATACTGTACAAGCGGTGATGTGCCTACAAGATTGGTGGAGGTACGAGAAGCGAACGCAAGGCATCGATCGGATGGCTGGAATTGAAGATAAATTTGAAGAATTGGGACTAGCAGATAGATATAAAGAATAGATTGTAGTTTTTATATCTTAGCTTACAATTTGTAAAGAATTATTTTGGAAATAATTGCAAATGATAGTGATATAGGTGAGTAGGTGCCAACCTAGTTGGGATTTACTTATCTATTGTGATGCGATTAATTCCAAAATAAATTTGTACTTGTAATTTGTAACTGATTTATCAATTATTAATAAAGAATATGTTTTTATCATTTCTTATTTGTAATTTATGTCATTTTAAGTAATTAATAAAATTATTGTTTTTGTTATTTTTCTTGTCTTTTTTTTATAATTTATAAGTTAAATAACATTAAAAAATTTTGGAAAAAAATAAAAAAAAAAATCACCCCGGGCCAGCGCCGAACCGACCGGTAGGGCCCGGCCGGACCGGCCCGGGGTACCCGGATCCGGGTCCGGGTCCCGGTTTTGCCCGGCCGGGCCCGGATTTCCGGGCCGGGCCGGGCCGGGCGCGACCTGGTGGACAGGCCTATCCATGGGGGCAAGAAGGGATGTGTTTTCACTAATAGAGAGAGAAGTACAAATAGAGATTACAAAATCACTTCAAATATTCTCAAGACAAAGCTCTCAAATCTCTCACACAAACCCCAAACAAATGCCAGAAAACTCTCTTTTTGGTGCACCAAATAACCCTTTTCAACCTTGTTCTCACCCTAAAAAATTGTTTTCACTATATATATATATATATATATATATATATCAGAACATGAAACAAAAACATGTCCAAACCTGATGCGTCGACCCGCCAAAATCGTCGTGGTCGACCGACCAGAAAGACAGAAACTAAAAATTGATTACAGGGTTTGGCGATCGACCGCCGAAATCGTCGCGATCGACCGACCAAAAATCCAAAACCTGTACCAAGTCGTGCACGTTTCCGGTAGACCGCCACTTGTCTCGCGGTCGAACGAACATCACCAAAAAATGATTCCTGCGTTGCTTTTCCTGTTCTTCTCAACTGTTTTCGTCGTTTCTACAACTTTGCATTATAAATAAACAAGTTAAAAAGGAGTTTAAGTCCTAATTGAAATTTCTAATTGGTGGATTTTCTCAGCTAATGCTCGATGTCGGCGTGCAGCAGACTTTAGTTAATATCACGTGTCCAAATTCGTATACTACGTTCATGTACACGGCTCCTTATAGTACACAACCTAAGTTCTTTCTTTCTCTTTTTGACTTACTCTGCATTATTAATAAACGAGTTAAAAATGAGTTTAAGTCTTAATTAAAATTTCAAATTCATGGATTTTCTCAGCTTATGCTCGACGTCGGCAGCAGACTTTAATTAGTTAATATCACATGTCAAAATTCGCCTACTATGTTCATGTACACGGCGCCTTAGTACAACCTAAGTTTTTTTTTCATGTACATGACTCCTTAGTACAACCTAAGTTTTTTTTATTTTTCATGTACATGGCTCCTTAGTACAACCTAAGTTTTTTCCTTTTCTTTTTTTTTATATTTATAAGAAGGACCAACTTTAACTTTTAAAAGAATAGTTTAGATTCAGACAAGAGGAGGGATCTTTAATTAATTCCTAGACGAAGAAAAAGAGAGCAAAGCAAACTTGAGAGCCTCGTAAATCATTGAATAATCATTTAGAGAGTCAATCATTCAGACAGAAAGGCCAACATGACATAAGTTTAATCACTAATTTTAGATCAGTACGCAGTGAAATCAATGAATACCGGTACTAGCAATTAAAATATCAGCATAATTATAATATTATATCAGTATAGTCAACATCTTTAAAATACGCGTAAGAACACGTGTCATATTTGTTGAGTGTTGCGGAAGCCAAACAACCAAATCAACGTGCTACGATAAATCAAATCAAACGAACGTCGAGAGAAGGCCAAATGAATCAAATCAATGCCACAAACACAAACAACCAATTTTAACGTGGTTCGACAAGTTGCCTACGTCCACGGGGCAAAAAGGGGATAGAGTTTTTTTTACTAATAGAGAAGAAGAGCACAAACTGAGATTACAAATCACTCAAACTCACCAATTAATCTCACCAACAAATCTCTAATTCTCTCCAAACAAAACCCTAACCAATAGCTCAAAAAATACATCTTTTCTGTGCTCCAAATATCCCCAATTTTCTTCTCAATTCTCTCTTCCAATTGTTCCGTATGTATAGAAATCCTAAAATCATAAATATACTATGAATTCTAAAAAAAAACAGATTAGGAATCCTAATAACCTGTTACCAAAACAGATTTAGATCGAATCATGTTACCAAAACAGATTAGGAATCCAAATAACCTGTTACCAAAACAAATTAGGAAACATATTAGAAATCTGCTATCCAACAATATTAAAATACATTCTCAGTGGGATTATCTTTTATCTTTTTCCATAAGCATGTTCGACAGCTCTCGATCTGCACAAAAACTAAACTTTAATTAAATGGCAAAACTTTTCTCCAATCATGTTCCTTTTTCTTTATTTTTCACTTATTTGAGAAGATAAAAAAGGGCTTGTTCTATTTTAAAACAAGGTCGGAGACTGGCCCAGAAATACAGGAAGATATCCGTTTCAAAGGAAGCAAGACTGAGTGGGCGAAGAAAACAACCACAAAAGGTGTACATAGTCAAAAAAGGCAAAGAAAAATTGTGTTTTTCTCTTTGACCCCTTGGAAACTATAGACTATATCAAAATTAATACTACTATTTGAAGTGCTATATATATACAAGTTGATGGTGCAGCTGAAATCATGCCCAAGTTTGTCAAAGTTGGAAGATTTAATTCCTCGTATGCAAATTTCAACCCCTTGAACTCTATAGGATACTCCAAGTTGTATGACATTTGACAAACGGGAACTATAATAGATGAAATGATCAAAGACATATCATTTTCTTCCATGTAAGTTGTATGACATTTGACAAACGTTGACACTAGATCACGGGCACGTCCATTCCGCACGTAAAAAAAAAAAAACAATTTATCGAAATTAATTCAATACTGATAATGACATCCTTTTAGCTCAAAGAAAATTATTGCTTAAAATTTTATACGCTTGTTCACGGAAATTAATGCATTGAAAATAGTAAAGTTTTGTTTAACTGATTTGAATGAAATATATGATTTTTATTTTTGAGATAAATGGTGCAGGGATTTGAATTCGTGACTATTTGTAATCTACCTTAAATCATTTACTATTTGAATCGTATTTTTTGACCACAATCCTTTTTAAATCATAGTTCTGATTCGTTATTTTTTATTTGTAACTTGATTTGGTTAATTAAATTTTATGTATTTACATAAACCTTTTTTATAAAAAAAAATCATATAGACTCTATCTACATTTGTGGACAAATTGATTAAAATGTTCTAGAAGCAATTAAGAGAAAAAAATGTATATACTTTAATTATCTATGTTTATGGCAAAATAGGGATAGAATGTTCTAGAAACAATAAAGGGACAAAATCTCTCGATATATTATATTTTTACCCTTTCAATCATAGTAGGAAAGATGTCACGTCCACCACTCATCCATTTTTTGGATAGCCCTTGCTTGAATCATTACGTAGCAGTACTAGCAATACGACACGTGGGAATGCATGTGATATAAAAACATATGATTTTCATTCTATTTAGAATGTACATATATTCCTCTCTCTATATTTTATAACATAAAGTATTGGAAAAAATTGTTTCTAGGCCCCAAATTTATATTTTCAATGTGCCCCAGCCCCCCTATTTTTTTAATGTTCTTTAGCCTCCCCTTTTTGAAAAAAATATGTCCAAGCCCCTCCATCACTCCTCCATCATGATTCCAGCTCATTTCAACAGTTGATTAGACATACCAGCTCATGATTAGACATATCAGCTAACTTAAATCCCGAATTATCCTCCTCTTTCTTATGTCAGTGGATGTTAACTCTTTTCTGTAACATGTTAACTCTTTTCTATAACATGTTAACTCTTTTCTGTAACATGTTAACTCTTTTCTGTAACATGTTAACTCTTTTCTGTAAAATGTTAACTTTTTTCTGTAATATGTTAACTCTTACAGATAACATGTTAATTCTTACAGCTAACATGTTAACTCTTACAACTAACATGTTAACTCTAACAGCTAATATGTTAACTCTTACTGCTAACATGTTACCTGTAAGAGTTAACATGTTACAGAAAAGAGTTAACATTTTACAGAAAAGAGTTAACATGTTACAGAAAAGAGTTAACATTTTGGGAGGCGGGGGGGGGGAGGAGGTGTAGGGGGAGGGGAGGGAGGCGGGGCGGAGGCAGAGGGGGAACGGAGGAGGAGGAGGAGGGGGTGTAGGGGAGGGTAAAATGGGGATTGTGTATGGAGTTTGCATGGGAACTTGGGGAGAGGGGCTTTTAATAATTTTTTCAAAAAGGGGGCTGCAGCACATGTTTGAAAGTTGGGGGGGCTAAGGCACATTGAAAATATGAATTTGGGGCCTTGAAGCAATTTTTTCTAAAGTATTAAAAAGATATTCACTTATGTAGGCTCCATTTTCATTTCCTGACATTTGAGTGACATAAAATGTTCTAGACAGAAAGGGTGTACAAAAGAGAAACACACCATTCTTTATTAAACTGCATAAAATATTCCAGAAAGAAAGAACATAAAAAAGCGGAAAAAATAATCACCCTTTATAAAAATACAATTTTACCCTTTTTAATCAAGTGAAGAATTATTTGTCCGCCGCTCAGACGTTTTATTCCTACCCCTAGTTGATGATAGATATGACATGGGAAAAAGCTACTACATAATCAAGAAATTACGAAATGCTCAAGGAGTTCTGACCTTCCTCGCTACAAAAATAATAAAATAGCCTCTGCACCCCAACTAATTTAGTGAAGACAGTTTAGGAGCTGGAAAATAGATCAGAAGGTTGCACATCAGGAGATTCAACATCAGTATATATTACAGAAAAGAATCAACTTGTCACCAAATTCCAGTCTCAACACTAAAAAACCAAAAAACTACATAAGCCACAGCTTCCTGAAATTTCAAATCCTTTTACCCCAAATTGAAACAATTACATACATGTATAACAAGAACAGCACTAAGAGAGAACCCTCCAAACTTTTCAGGGATCCCCTTCTCTTAGAGATGCCACCGGAGCTCCGGTGACTGGAGAGGTCACCGGAAGGATATCCGATGACATTTCCCAGCTCCCACTTCTCCTCCCCCAGCTCGAGTTCCGTACTTCAGCTCTCTGTGACAAAACTGACATTTCCCAGCTCCCACTTCTCCTCCCCCAGCTCGAGTTCCGTACTTCAGCTCTCTGTGACAAAACGAGCTCCGACTCCGATATAACACTGTGCATGCTGTTACTGTTTCTCCTGTCGAACTCCTCATCAGCAACCTCTCCTGAGGTGCGGCGACGAGATATCTTCAATAACTCTCCGCCAATCTCAAGATCGTCTTCGACTTTGGATCGTGGCTCACTGGTCGTCTCTGATTCTGGCTCTCTAGACCGGCTGACGAGGGGTCTTGGGGTTTCTTCGCGCACAAAGGAGCGGAAATTGTTTTTTGATGGTTTTATCTTGGTGCAGAAAACTTCTAAGAAGTTGGCGATGCAACCTCGGTTATAGACGTTGGGCCTGTTGTCGGCTCTGTATCGGAAATTTTCATAGGTTGTCTGAAGAATAATGCAGTAAACATCAATCCAAAACTAATAATAGCGATAAGGTCAACATGTGATATAGACAACAGTGGTGTTATGCGACAAACATCATCATCATCATCGGAGAATTCTACTACTGAGAAGCTGTTTCGTTTGTTGTAAATGTATTTGCAGCACAAGTACCACTATCATGCACCAACAGTTATTGTAACTGCTGTAACATGTAGCTGTAAGGGTGTAGCCGATTGATTCAGTTTTAAAATTTTGCAATTTGCAACTACAACTTGCAAATTTGTTTGTTTTAGCTAACACTAGGTGTTTGTTTTAGTTATCAATAGGTGTTTGTTATGGCCAACAACAGACGTTCGTTTTACAGTATCAGGCAATTATGGTGATAACTGATAAGTGTTTGCTTTCCATTCAAGTCATTCACTCTGACAAAGGTCTAGAATTTAGCTCTGTAGTTCAACTATACAAAACACTCTTGAGTTACATAACCAAAACGAAGGAGCATCATATGAAAAGAAAACAAGTTCACAACGAACAAAACAATTGTAAAGTAAATACAAAGCCAGTGTGATGAAACTGACCTGATTAGTACCAATGAGATATAAGTGAAACCCTGTAAGACCACCAACAAACCATAGAGAGACAAAACAATATATCATGAGTATGACAGATGCAGGGGAATGTTTCAGTGCCTTCCAAACCGTGGGATAATCTTCATCCATGAGAAACTTGATGTACAAAGCACACATTGAGAACACAAATATGCAGAGAAGGGTTGAGGATGACACGAAGAAGAAAAAGTAGCGACAGTTTCTCTGCGAGAAGACGAGGCACAAAAGTAACCAATAAGCACATTTACATATCAGAATACTTATGAAGGACTATATATATAAAACTCGGATAACTTTTTTATCTATAAAAGAAGAGGCTTAGTATCAGAAACTGTAAGAAACTGTAAGATTGAAACATGTAACTACAAGCTTCAGCATAGAGGTGAAAGTTTAATGCAAGTCATCTCATATTTTAAAGTATTGAAAATGAGGCAGTTCGCTGTAATGTATGATTCACACCAGCATAACACATATGTTCCTGAAGAAAACAGAGAAGAGGGAGGACAAGGGAAAAGCAAGAAAAATAAGAGGAAAGGGGAAAATAGAATAGAAACACAACAAAAGATTTAAAATAATCAGTGCATTCAACAGTATCTTCCTTGGACACGCACAAACAAACTTAACAGTGTCATTATCCTTGTTTATGGTGAACTGAAGCTACCCTGAATTTGTAAGACATGAATTCCATAAAAATGAAAAATTATTATGCAAGAAGCTTGATGATTAAAAAAAATTATTCCCATTATGCACACACTGAAATATATCAAGATTGCAAGAAATTAGCAGAATGAGGAACAACATCAGATTTTCAAGTAGAAAGCAATAAGTAAAACCATGATTTGTATACTTAAATATAAAACACGGCCAAGTTGGGTTACCTGTCCAATACACTGCCCGACCCAGGGGCAGTGATGATCAAAGCGCTCCACACAATTATTGCAAATTGAACAATGAGAACAACGTGGAGGACGGTAAAGCATACAAGTATCACAGTACTTTACTTTCACAGGCATGCCGTTAACCGTCACTTCTTTTGTTCGAGGAAATTGCAGGCTCGGCGTGTGCCTTCCCCTTTCAATTGGAGCTGAAGTATCATAAGAGAACTCTTCCTCAGGAGGATGTGACGCACGTGGAATAATACCCGGATCTCGAGCTGAAGTAAGGAGCAACAGCAACAACACCTACATAGCATAAGTACCACAGAAGTAATAACTGTTTATATTTATATGCAATTATGCATGCATAAGATAATACAAGAAAAACATGATACTGGGAAGAATATCAACAGTTTACAACAGAACTGCAAACAAGTATTTTGTTAACAGAAATTTCTTAAACTAGGTATAAGAACCTAGCTTTAACTAACTGCAGAATGCAGTCAAACATCTCAGCTATCACTGTGTCCTTCAATAAGATGTATTGTAAATCAATTGTTCATATAGCATGGTAAACTAAATACTCTTATCTTAACTTTGGATAGAGTTTATCCTCATTTTATAGATAGGACAATAGTTACCAGTATCTTCTTAAGGTTTGATGCCTTCAGTGGCAATTAAAACAACAACGATTACCCCTACCTTTTCATCTATATGATTTATTACCAGCAACAGATTTTCCAATACTGACTATAGTAATGGCATTCGATTGCAAATCAAGGACTAAAGCACAATTATATACTGAAACTCCAATTACGTAGCATACGCCAGAGTTACAAGTTAAATCTGTAGCAGCATGAAAGTGCAGTCTTTCTTGTGGGATAAAAAGCTAGGCTTGTAAGCTTACTTGCTCCCGAGGTCTATCAACTATGTTACCTAGGTGCTTCTATTGTGAAGCCATACCCATACCCGACGCGTACCAAACACCAACACATACCAGACTCCTCGAGTATACACATACATTATTTACACATGCGCTCTATTATATAGTTTATGTTTTAATTTAAAACACTCATTATACTCCTCTTGGACATATATCCTATGCTTCGAATTCACTTTGCAAAACTTGTGGACATGAGCTGGGTTCGTCTCGACTATATGTGGTTTGAAATTATAATTTTAAAGCATCGTTTGGATCTGTGTCCCCATATGCTACCTTTTACAAATTTCCCGTGTCCAGTACATGCACCTGCACTTGTACCCGTAACTGTTTCAATGCAACATAGTCTATCAGCTACTAACCAACTCGTAAATTGTTACCAACTTTGGATGTTATTGGATAATCCTTGTTCAATAAGTGTAGATCAGAATGGAAGGACAAGAATAAACCAACTTTGGATGTTATTGGATAATCCTTGTTCAATAAGTGTAGATCAGAATGGAAGGACAAGAATAAATTGCAAGATGATTTCCAGGAAAGTATGTAACAATAGAGAGTGTGTAATCCAACATCTTGTTCAGGACAGATACCGAGGTTAATTATATAATAAATAGTATTAAGAACTTAAGGATAGAAATGCATAAGCAATACATGCTTATGCACTTAGATAATCACCTAAGGCTGCAATCTAAAAAACAATTTAGATCAAATTTGAATATCAACACTAGCATATAATACCTATTAGAATTCTGTTCAATCTAAAAAGATTCATTAGTTCTCTACAAAAAGCATGAGAAGTTTAGAAGACTAACATAGATAGTAAATGCTATGGCAACCACCATTACTGCATATCCAGCATCATACGCAGGAAATTTATGAAGAAGATGTCTTGCAACAAATATACAAAAAATTACAATGGGAACCACTATGAGTGAAATTGTGATGAGCAACGACTGTGCATCAGGTCCAAATATCAACCTCCCGCTAAAGAAAAATACCTGCAACGAGAAGAAAGAGTTAGCTCTCTCACTCTACAGTCCATACACACATACACGCAGCCACGTGTGTGACGCAATACATAAGCATTAAAGAGAAAGGAAATAATACATTTTAATAAAATCCAGCATGAGCTAAAATTATGACTTACAACTTACACGCTATTAGTTTTGAGGTATAAGTATATGGTATATACTAAATGCTCTTGGAACCATTTTCCAAAATATGCAACTCAAATCAATAAACAAGCCTGCAAGATACTGACGGGCATAAGGAATCATAATCCCAAACGCAGACAGATTCACTCTTAACATACAACCCTTGCGTTTTCAGCTACATCCATCTCTAATCTGCCACTCATTTTCCTTACCGATACAACTAAGTAACTACCAACTGTTTGATGAATAAATAAACAGGCTCAGGTTTTTGAGTTTGAGACCCCATCCTTTCTCTTAAAAACACTAAGTGACTACCAAAGTACGTGTTCAGCATTTGAATGGACTATAACATCTAAGAATTCCTATTTCATTAAAATGAATGCATAAAGTACGTGTTCAGCATTTGAATGGACTATAACATCTAAGAATTCCTATTTCATTAAAATGAATGCATTAACATCTAGTAACCAAAGTTTGTGTACTTGCCGAATATCTCATTCCGCTCACAATCTCTTCTATCATAGAATTGAACTTCACACAATCAAACCAAAGAAAACACATAGCACTAAACTACCATGAATCCACAACTCCTCAATCGCATCAAACACTAAATTCCATCAAAAAACACATAGCACTAAACTACCATGAATCCACAACTCCTCAATCGCATCAAACACTAAATTCCATCAAGTATTCATAGAGCAAACATACCCAGATGCTAAAATCCAAAAAAAAAAAAAAACATCAAATTAAACGCTACCCAGCTCAAATCCTAAACAATTAACACATACCCAGATGCTAAATTGCACTAAAACCCCCAAAAATGGTAGAATAAAGCCTCAGAAGCTTACATTGCTCCCTTTCCAAACCTCATAAACTCGCTTCGCCATTGAGAAACCGAACCAGCAACTGAACTACGCCGGAAGAGAATCGAAGATTTGGAACTCGTGCATCTTACTTCGTCCTTGGGGCTCACAACTTAACTCCAGACCAACAATCGAGAGCTAAACAAGCTCAAAAGTATGAACCTGACATCATTTTTAGGGACCATTAAATTTCACTTGGCTGTTTATCAAATCATATCTTTAACAAAAAATATCCTAGTCCAAATAGACTCCAAAAAGGTTGAGACTCCCCTATGAATGGTTAACTAAATGTAGGCATTAACATTTGTCTATCTCACAGCATCACATATTTAGTCCCTTCCCCAGAAGCATAAACAAAACTATATGGAAGAGTAATTAACAAAATGCATAGCAGGTGTTACTCATAACCATGTGGAAGAGTAATTAACAAAATGCATAGCAGCAAGCACTCTTGTCTTGAATGCACGAAATTCATGAAATTAACAAGTAGTCAGTATTCTCTAATTAGGTGAAGCATAGCATAACATATCTTTAATGAATCAATTCAAATGCAGGTGTTATTCATAAACTTGCTTGGAAATCTAAGATTTTTTCTACATTTGACAGGATAAGGAATTTAAGCACATTAGATGAACGCAGACCATGCAGTATAATGTCCACAATTTGTTGCTACCATGCAGTATAATGTCATTAGCCCTTAGCTTCGAAGATGAATGCAGACTTTAATATTGAAAACACATTCATCTATACTTTTACAGCCATTTCCCATATATACAAACATAACTACATGATATTGACAAGCTGCAAACAAATCATTAGGACTGGAAAAATATTGACATGCTTGTACTGGGCATATAGAACCAAGACAACAACATAGCTAACATCAGCCAGACACAAGCATAAGGATGTAATAGATAGTCTGGCAAATATAACCAATACTGCACTGAAGTCCCCCATGCAGGCATAACCTCTGTTTCATTGTGGCATTTTAAAAACACATGATCTGGAAAGTCAATTTTCATTGAGGCATCATAAACACAATTAATTTACCAACCCATACAATATCCTCAAATGCTCTCTCAAATCTACACATATTTTTCCATTGCAACTTCAAGTGAATTTTCCATTTTTTTCAGGCTCTCTAATTCCAGCCTCTAAGAAATAGCTGCATACCCCAAACATGTACGCACGCAAACATCCTGCAGGTAATAGTATCTTTGAAACAGGAAAATCAAAATTTAATTGTCTGACAATAAGAAAGTCACTATTCGGAGAATTCATTTTCAATTACTAACCTACCAATAAGATACCACAAGTAATCAATGGAGTAAGCCTTCTGAAAATCTCAAATCATGCTCTGAAAGAAAGAACAGCCATGCACTCTTTCAGTAAATTCATAGGGCATTATGTAAGAAACAAAAGCATTTCAGCATGTACGCACACAAGCATGTATGTAATTTCAGCATGTAAGAAACAAAAACATTCCAGCATGTTAAGTTACATTCTGACATATTCAGTTACTACGCTAAAATTCTTTTGTAAATTTCAGCACGTAAGAAACAAAAGCATTTCAGCATGTAATTCGGGTTAAGATTGTGCTATGAAGTTCTTCTTAGCCATTCTAGATCATTAGTGAGAATTTTAAAAGAAGTTAATCAATTGAACAATAAATTAATCAATTATTATCAGCTAGGAGCAAATAATGAGATATTTCATAAAGCTATCAAGCAAAGAGGAGAACCAAGTAGATCAATTTCAAAGAAGAAGAGGTCAAACTCTGCAACTAAGAAGCTAGAATATTTTGAAATCAACCCAAATTCTCCAATTCAGGAACGTTTCAATTTACTTTTTTTTTGCCAGCTTCTTTAGTATACAAACAATTAATCAAATGGTTCGTAATGATATTTTCTGAAATTGTAGCATCACAATCTGGAATTGTAAATAATGGAGTCTCTTTCTTGTCTCTCTCATTTGTAGTTCCAGATTGTAATAAAATGGTTCAGACTTTTGGTCCATCAAATTGTAGCATCACAATCTCAAATTGTAGCAATTGTAAATAACTTATATTGTTTACATATATAACTTCTGTAATCAAATTGTAATCAAATATTCTAGATTACATCAACCAATAAAGCCTAATCCCTCAAAGAAAAGACAGCAATAAAAGCCATAAATTTCATCCTCCAGCATGCTTTTTATAAGAGCAAAAAACATCCATCAACCAAAGAGATTCATATGAACATAATCGATTGCATGGCAAAGATTTGGAAACCAATTCAATATTGCAAAATCTACTTACCTCTCTTTTCTTTGCCTCCCGTCACTAGAGATCCCAATCGGTTGAAAATTCCTCTCTGGCTCCCCCTAAAATATTCCTATTAACAGCTGGGGAAAAAGAAGGGGGAAACTTTTAGAGGGAAAAAATGGAGGGAAAGAATTAAGTAGAGGGGAACAAATTTGGGGAAGAAATTGCTTGCTGCGAATCAAACCCTGTAACTGAAAGATCGTTGCCTCCCTTAATTCCGCTGCCAAGATCCAAATCGGCAAAATTCCACCGCCTGCCCTTGCGTGAGAAGGCGGAACAAGCCTTGTTCCGCCTATCTACGAGGAATTGTTAACCCTTCATTTCACGGGTTAAATGGAGTTTTGGGCTCACGTGAGGGTTAACTAACCCTTGGGATTTATTTTCTGTTTGGCAGGCTAATGGAGGGTTAAACCCCCTTATCCATTTATTTAACCCGTTGCCAAACACAGCCTAGCTGAGCTATTCTTTAGAAAGCAACGTAGCCAAGAGATTAGCAAGGAAACCGTTGCACTTTGATTTGTATAAAAGGGACCCTAAGCCCTCAAATAATGTAGTTGATTCCAGTTTCACTCAAAGCCATACAGTGTACTCGGGTGTTTACTTCTCCTTCCTCTTATTTTAATTCTTCTCCTTTCTACGTAGTTCTCCAAGCAAAACTGTTTTTGTCTACAGAGTTTGAAGGGTGGGTTAGGCATTTTGAGTACGGCGTGTGTTTTCCCGAAGGAGGCACGCGCGGGAGTGTGCTGTACGGATGGGGGGAGAAGTTGGAAGGTAAAATGCGACGTGAGCGTGAATGGAATGAGTGGTAAAGGTGGTGGGTGGGAATTTTTAACCGTAGGGTTAAAATTTTGGATCGTTTAAGAATAATAATCTTACTTCCCCCCCTCCTCTTATTCCAGCTAATTTTTTTCTCGTATCTGAAATCCACAGCAGATTATAGTTAATTCGGATATGGAGTCACTTCTTTATCAATTAATTTGACAAATATTCATAGTTTTAGACATGAACAAATTATGTCAAATTTTAGTGGAGATCTGTCTTTAGTTTTTAGAAAACGCCAGCAGAACAAAAAATCTCTGACCACGTTTTAAAAATTAATTCGTGCATTGTGGAAATACCTAAATAACTTGACATCTATGCACAAGTAGAAAATTACCTATCATAGACGTCTTTTATTTCTGGTCTATATTCAAAACAATTCATAATCAACCCCTAAATGATAAAATCAATCATGATTGAGTATGAAGTGAATTTATCCCTGCATCACAGCTACACTTAACCGTTAAAAAATCCCAATCTAAACTACATTTACTAGCCAAAAAATAGAAAAAAAATGTTAATCTCTCGATCTATTCATGATCTAAACAAATCATAATCATGATTGACTTTCCTAGACGGAATTTTCTGTCTAGCATACTCCGTTTTTTAGCAGTGTCTAGATACACCTAACAATTCAATTAACTAGCTTATATTAGGCCCATTTAGCCATGAGAGACATGCCTCCAGCGCCAAAGAGCACTGCCGCAAACGACCACAACTGGAGCCCGATGCTGCTCTGAAGTTTAGGACCCATGAAATCTGCAGCTAAGAGATCAACAAGCGCCATGTAATTCAGCAGCCCAGCCGAGCACGCGTTTAGCAATCCCTCGACGATGAGGGCTGTCGGGCTGCTGTCGCTGTACACGTTCGTCAGTGCTATTCCAAGCGCAATGCCGAATGGGGTTGTAGTCGCGAAGAAGAAGGCCAAGATTGATTTCATCTTTAACCCGTACTCCGCCTGTAATTAAACATCGCGCGTAGTTTGTGTCAGTAATTGAACAAACTAATACTGTTAACATATAATTTAGAGTATATATAGTACGATTTCTATAAGTAAGCTGGCTATGAATGACGTCCATAGAAAATCACGCGTTATATTTAACCTCGGTATAGCATTAAAGTGAGTTATTAATGCCAGGTCTCTGCTGTTAGTTATATTATGATCAGCTTGTGGTTTCAAGATGGTAATTAATGAGGATATGATCAAAATACTTTTAATCAAGAGTAGCCAGTACTAACCATTTCAAAACTTTCCTATTAAACTTGAAAAGATTGAACAAACTGTACATGCTATAAAAATAACTGCATAGTAGAATACGTAGATGAAATTAAAATTAAAGATAGCCTTACCTGTACGATGCAACCACCGAGACCCATTCCTTCAAAGAGCTGATGAAAACAAAGCGCAGCCACCAAAGGCCTAATCGTACAAGGACTCTGAGATGCCCCCATTGACAACCCAATCACCACAGAATGAACCACAATTCCCATTTCCAAAACCTAAAAAAATTCATCCACAAAATTAAAAAAAAAAAAAAAAATCGAAAATGAAAAAGCTTCCAAAATTACAACAAAAATATCAGAAATGTTGGCTCACCTGCGCTACAATCCGATGCCTAGCGATCGTCGGATCCTGTGCCAAATCCTTACCACCTCCGTTCGCCGCGACTCTCTCTTTACTCTTCTGACTCTCGTGATCCACAGCCGACGCAGGTCCACAGCTATGCCTTATATTGAACCTCGCCATCATAAGCGAATCGATCATCAACGTGACCAACGCGGAGAGCATCGCGGCAAAAGTCGTGAACGGGAACTTCCTCCAGGGGTTCTCAGGCAAGCACGGCGAATGCAGATCATCGAACGAGTCGGGCAACACGTGCATGTACCCCGTAGCAAGAATCACGCCGGAGGCGAACGCCTTGACGAGCACGAAAATGTTGGCGCCGGGCCTCAGGGCCGGCACTGAGCGGGAGAATAGCGGTAGGCAGACGCCGATCATGCTTGCTACCAAGATACCGGCGATTGCGATGAGTTTGAGCCGGAGGGCTTCGGGTTTGTTGAAGCATTGGCCGCGGGCCGACGTGTCGCATTCGGACTTGGCGAGGAGGAGGAGAGTGGTGGTGATGAGGGTGGATATTTTGGGGGACATCGTTCGGTTAGGGGTTGTGATTAGGGATCTAGTTAGTAGGATTTATAGAGACTGAGTTACTGTCGAGATTATCGGGAGCATAATTTTTGAAATGGTTCTTTGGACTGATTTGCCCTTGTATTTGCTACTGATCTACGTTGAGTTTGTGGTGATTAGGCGGTGGATAAGGTAGAGTTTGTTAGATTAATCTTGTTAAACGTTATTTTTTTTTTTTGTATTTACTTCTGCATTTGATCTAGTCACTAGTTTGACCTATTCCCTTTAGAAAGCAACGTAGCCAAGAGATTAGCAAGGAAACCGTTGCACTTTGATTTGTATAAAAGGGACCCTAAGCCCTCAAATAATGTAGTTGATTCCAGTTTCACTCAAAGCCATACAGTGTACTCGGGTGTTTACTTTTCCTTCCTCTTATTTTAATTCTTCTCCTTTCTACGTAGTTCTCCAAGCAAAACTGTTTTTGTCTACAGAGTTTGAAGGGTGGGTTAGGCATTTTGAGTACGGCGTGTGTTTTCCCGAAGGAGGCACGCGCGGGAGTGTGCTGTACGGATGGGGGGAGAAGTTGGAAGGTAAAATGCGGCGTGAGCGTGAATGGAATGAGTGGTAAAGGTGGTGGGTGGGAATTTTTAACCGTAGGGTTAAAATTTTGGATCGTTTAAGAATAATAATCTTACTTCCCCCCCTCCTCTTATTCCAGCTAATTTTTTTCTCGTATCTGAAATCCACAGCAGATTATAGTTAATTCGGATATGGAGTCACTTCTTTATCAATTAATTTGACAAATATTCATAGTTTTAGACATGAACAAATTATGTCAAATTTTAGTGGAGATCTGTCTTTAGTTTTTAGAAAACGCCAGCAGAACAAAAAATCTCTGACCACGTTTTAAAAATTAATTCGTGCATTGTGGAAATACCTAAATAACTTGACATCTATGCACTAGTAGAAAATTACCTATCATAGACGTCTTTTATTTCTGGTCTATATTCAAAACAATTCATAATCAACCCCTAAATGATAAAATCAATCATGATTGAGTATGAAGTGAATTTATCCCTGCATCACAGCTACACTTAACAGTTAAAAAATCCCAATCTAAACTACATTTACTAGCCAAAAAATAGAAAAAAAATGTTAATCTCTCGATCTATTCATGATCTAAACAAATCATAATCATGATTGACTTTCCTAGACGGAATTTTCTGTCTAGCATACTCCGTTTTTTAGCAGTGTCTAGATACACCTAACAATTCAATTAACTAGCTTATATTAGGCCCATTTAGCCATGAGAGACATGCCTCCAGCGCCAAAGAGCACTGCCGCAAACGACCACAACTGGAGCCCGATGCTGCTCTGAAGTTTAGGACCCATGAAATCTGCAGCTAAGAGATCAACAAGCGCCATGTAATTCAGCAGCCCAGCCGAGCACGCGTTTAGCAATCCCTCGACGATGAGGGCTGTCGGGCTGCTGTCGCTGTACACGTTCGTCAGTGCTATTCCAAGCGCAATGCCGAATGGGGTTGTAGTCGCGAAGAAGAAGGCCAAGATTGATTTCATCTTTAACCCGTACTCCGCCTGTAATTAAACATCGCGCGCAGTTTGTGTCAGTAATTGAACAAACTAATACTGTTAACAAAATTCACTAAGCTTTTGCACCACTTCACTCGTGGGCTAACCAATTCATAAATTTTTGCACCACTCCACTCGTGGGCTAACTAGACAATGCATTCAGCACATAGCTATCAAACATCCGTAGGAACTTCCACATAAATGATATTAATTATAAACCCCATAAATGATATTAATTATCAAGTCAATAATATTATCCCACCCAACCGACGATTGTAGGCATCGTCCACAATAAATCAACATTAAAGAGAATCCGGCCGGACCCTTACTAATTAAAGTACGTGAAGAAGAGGGAAGCATTGTATCAAATAAATGTGGCCCAACATGAAAATGACTTTAGCAAAAGAAGTTTCCGTGTATTGCTGTAAAGTGTACTATTCTCCAGAAAAAGATGATTCTTGAGCTTTCATGATAGATATGACATGGGAAAAAGCTACTACATAACCAAGAAATTACCAAATACTCAAGGAGTTCTGACCTTCCTCGCTACAAATATAATAAAATAGCCTCTGCACCCCAACTAATTTACTGAAGACAGTTTAGGAGCAAGAAAATAGATCAGAAGGTTACATATCAGGAGATTCAACATCAGTATATATTACAGAAAAGAATCAACTTGTCACCAAATTCCAGTCTCAACGCTAAAAAACCAAAAAACTACATAAGGTAGCCACAGCTTCCTGAAATTTCAAATCCTTTTACCCCAAATTGAAACAATTACATACATGTATAACAAGAACAGCGCTAAGAGAGAACCCCTCCAAACTTTTCAGGGATCCCCTTCTCTTAGAGATGCCACCGGAGCTCCGGTGACTGGAGAGGTCACCGGAAGGATATCCGATGACATTTCCCAGCTCCCACTTCTCCTCCCCCAGCTCGAGTTCCGTACTTCAGCTCTCTGTGACAAAACAAGTTCTGACTCCGATATAACACTGTGCACGCTGTTACTGTTTCTCCTGTCGAACTCCTCATCAGCAACTTCTCCTGAGGTGCGGCGACGAGATATCTTCAATAACTCTCCGCCAATCTCAAGATCGTCTTCGACTTTGGATCGTGGCTCACTGGTCGTCTCTGATTCTGGCTCTCTAGACCGGCTGACGAGGGGTCTTGGGGTTTCTTCGCGCACAAAGGAGCGGAAATTGTTTTTTGATGGTTTTATCTTGGTGCAGAAAACTTCTAAGAAGTTGGCGATGCAACCTCGGTTATAGACGTTGGGCCTGTTGTCGGCTCTGTATCGGAAATTTTCATAGGTTGTCTGAAGAATAATGCAGTAAACATCAATCCAAAACTAATAATAGCGATAAGGTCAACATGTG
Organism: Asparagus officinalis; assembly: GCF_001876935.1. Taxonomy (NCBI): domain Eukaryota; kingdom Viridiplantae; phylum Streptophyta; class Magnoliopsida; order Asparagales; family Asparagaceae; genus Asparagus; species Asparagus officinalis. Next base: position 2,551,711 of record NC_033802.1, read on the forward strand.
ATATAGACAACAGTGGTGTTATGCGACAAACATCATCATCATCATCATCGGAGAATTCTACTACTGAGAAGCTGTTTCGTTTGTTGTAAATGTATTTGCAGCACAAGTACCACTATCATGCACCAACAGTTATTGTAACTGCTGTAACATGTAGCTGTAAGGGTGTAGCCGATTGATTCAGTTTTAAAATTTTGCAATTTGCAACTACAACTTGCAAATTTGTTTGTTTTAGCTAACACTAGGTGTTTGTTTTAGTTATCAATAGGTGTTTGTTATGGCCAACAACAGACGTTCGTTTTACAGTATCAGGCAATTATGGTGATAACTGATAAGTGTTTGCTTTCCATTCAAGTCATTCACTCTGACAAAGGTCTAGAATTTAGCTCTGTAGTTCAACTATACAAAACACTCTTGAGTTACATAACCAAAACGAAGGAGCATCATATGAAAAGAAAACAAGTTCACAACGAACAAAACAATTGTAAAGTAAATACAAAGCCAGTGTGATGAAACTGACCTGATTAGTACCAATGAGATATAAGTGAAACCCTGTAAGACCACCAACAAACCATAGAGAGACAAAACAATATATCATGAGTATGACAGATGCAGGGGAATGTTTCAGTGCCTTCCAAACCGTGGGATAATCTTCATCCATGAGAAACTTGATGTACAAAGCACACATTGAGAACACAAATATGCAGAGAAGGGTTGAGGATGACACGAAGAAGAAAAAGTACCGATAGTTTCTCTGCGAGAAGACGAGGCACAAAAGTAACCAATAAGCACATTTACATATCAGAATACTTATGAAGGATAATATATATAAAACTCGGATAACTTTTTTATCTATAAAAGAAGAGGCTTAGTATCAGAAACTGTAAGATTGAAACATGTAACTACAAGCTTCAGCATAGAGGTAAAAGTTTAATGCAAGTCATCTCATATTTTAAAGTATTGAAAATGAGGCAGTTCGCTGTAATGTATGATTCACACCAGCATAACACATATGTGCCTGAAGAAAACAGAGAAGAGGGAGGACAAGGGAAAAGCAAGAAAAATAAGAGGAAAGGGGAAAATAGAGCCTGAAGAAAACAGAGAAGAGGGAGGACAAGGGAAAAGCAAGAAAAATAAGAGGAAAGGGGAAAATAGAATAGAAACACAACAAAAGATTTAAAATAATCAATGCATTCAACAGTATCTTCCTTGGACATGCACAAACAAACTTAACAGTGTCATTATCCTTCTTTATGGTGAACTGAAGCTACCCTGAATTTGTAAGACATGAATTCCATAAAAATGAAAAATTATTATGCAAGAAGCTTGATGATTAAAAAAATTATTCCCATTATGCACACGCTGCAATATATCAAGATTGCAAGAAATTAGCAGAATGAGGAACAACATCAGATTTTCAAGTAGAAAGCAATAAGTAAAACCATGATTTGTATACTTAAATATAAAACACGGCCAAGTTGGGTTACCTGTCCAATACACTGCCCGACCCAGGGGCAGTGATGATCAAAGCGCTCCACACAATTATTGCAAATTGAACAATGAGAACAACGTGGAGGACGGTAAAGCATACAAGTATCACAGTACTTTACTTTCACAGGCATGCCGTTAACCGTCACTTCTTTTGTTCGAGGAAATTGCAGGCTCGGCGTGTGCCTTCCCCTTTCAATTGGAGCTGAAGTATCATAAGAGAACTCTTCCTCAGGAGGATGTGACGCACGTGGAATAATACCCGGATCTCGAGCTGAAGTAAGGAGCAACAGCAACAACACCTACATAGCATAAGTACCACAGAAGTAATAACTGTTTATATTTATATGCATGCATAAGATAATACAAGAAAAACATGATACTGGGAAGAATATCAACAGTTTACAACAGAACTGCAAACAAGTATTTTGTTAACAGAAATTTCTTAAACTAGGTATAAGAACCTAGCTTTAACTAACTGCAGAATACAGCCAAACATCAATAAGATGTATTGTAAATCAATTGTTCATATAGCATGGTAAACTAAATACTCTTAACTTTGGATAGAGTATCCTCATTTTATAGATAGGACAATAGTTACCAGTATCTTCTTAAGGTTTGATGCCTTCAGTGGCAATTAAAACAACAACGATTACCCCTACCTTTTCATCTATATGATTTATTACCAGCAACAGATTTTCCAATACTGACTATAGTAATGGCATTCAATTGCAAATCAAGGACTAAAGCACAATTATATACTGAAACTCCAATTACGTAGCATACGCCAGAGTTACAAGTTAAATCTGTAGCAGCATGAAAGTGCAGTCTTTCTTGTGGGATAAAAAGCTAGGCTTGTAAGCTTACTTGCTCCCAAGGTCTATCAACTATGTTACCTAGGTGCTTCTATTGTGAAGCCATACCCATACCCGACGCGTACCAAACACCAACACATACCAGACTCCTCGAGTATATGCATACATTATTTACACATGCGCTCTATTATATAGTTTATGTTTTAATTTAAAACACTCATTATACTCCTCTTGGACATATATCCTATGCTTCGTATTCACTTTGCAAAACTTGTGGACATGAGCTGGGTTCGTCTCGACTATATGTGGTTTGAAATTATAATTCTAAAGCATCGTTTGGGTCTGTGTCCCCATATGCTACCTTTTACAAATTTCCCGTGTCCAGTACATGGCTACATGCACCTGCACTTGTACCCGTAACTGTTTCAATGCAACATAGTCTATCAGCTACTAACCAACTCGTAAATTGTTACCAACTTTGGATGTTATTGGATAATCCTTGTTCAATAAGTGTAGATCAGAATGGAAGGACAAGAATAAAGTGCAAGCTGATTTCCAGGAAAGTATGTAACAATAGAGAGTGTGTTATCCAACATCTTGTTCAGGACAGATACCGAGGTTAATTATATAATAAATAGTATTAAGAACTTAAGGATAGAAATGCATAAGCAATACATGCTAATGCACTTAGATAATCACCTAAGACTGCAATCTAAAAAACAATTTAGATCAAATTTGAATATCAACACTAGCATATAATACCTATTAGAATTCTGTCCAATCTAAAAAGATTCATTAGTTCTCTACAAAAAGCATAAGAAGTTTAGAAGACTAACATAGATAGTAAATGCTATGGCAACCACCATTACTGCATATCCAGCATCATACGCAGGAAATTTATGAAGAAGATGTCTTGCAACAAATATACAAAAAATTACAATGGGAACCACTATGAGTGAAATTGTGATGAGCAACGACTGAGCATCAGGTCCAAATATCAACCTCCCGCTAAAGAAAAATACCTGCAACGAGAAGAAAGAGTTAGCTCTCTCACTCTACAGTCCATACACACATACACGCAGCCACGTGTGTGACACAATACATAAGCATTAAAGAGAAAGGAAAAAATACATTTTAATAAAATTCAGCATGAGCTAAAATTATGACTTACAACTTACACGCTATTAGTTTTGAGGTATAAGTATATGGTATATACTAAATGCTCTTGGAACCAATTTCCAAAATATGCAACTCAAATCAATAAACAAGCCTGCAAGATAGTGACGGGCATAAGGAATCATAATCCCAAACGCAGACAGATTCACTCTTAACATACAACCCTTACGTTTTCAGCTACATCCATCTCTAATCTGCCACTCATTTTCCTTACCGATACAACTAAGTAACTACCAACTGTTTGATGAATAAATAAACAGGCTCAGGTTTTTGAGTTTGAGACCCCATCCTTTCTCTTAAAAACACTAAGTGACTACCAAAGTACGTGTTCAGCATTTGAATGGACTATAACATCTAAGAATTCCTATTTCATTAAAATGAATGCATAACTTAACATCTAGTAACCAAAGTTTGTGTACTTGCCAAATATCTCATTCCGCTCACAATCTCTTCTATCATAGAATTGAACTTCACACAATCAAACCAAAGAAAACACATAGCACTAAACTACCATGAATCCACAACTCCTCAATCGCATCAAACACTAAATTCCATCAAATATTCATAGAGCGAACATACCCAGATGCTAAAATCCAAAAAAAAAACATCAAATTAAACGCTACCCAGCTCAAATCCTAAACAATTAACACATACCCAGATGCTAAATTGCACTAAAACCCCAAAAAATGGTAGAATAAAGCCTCAGAAGCTTACATTGCTCCCTTTCCAAACCTCATAAACTCGCTTCGCCATTGAGAAACCGAACCAGAAGCTGAACTACGCCGGAAGAGAATCGAAGATTTGGAACTCGTGCATCTTACTTCGTCCTTGGGTTTTGGTGATGCTCTCAATTTTGAAAGAGCAAAAGGGGGAAAAAAAATTAGGGTTTTGTTTTCTGTTCTCGTCTTATTACTAACTTTATGCTCTGGGGGGTTTTCGAAATTTCAATCCCAAGAGAGCAGTTAGAACAATAATTAAGGTTTTGCAAACATAGCCCCCACATCTTAGTATTTACAAATTACACCTTTAGTAATCAATTTTCAAAAGATTTGTCCCGTAACTAAGCAATCACCAACTTTAATAGGATAATTTGTATCTTAAATGTGAAAACATCAACAATATGGTCTAATTTTTATTGACTAAGTTGATGGTTTCTTGATTTTAGGGGCATTTATTTCAAAATGGATGATGTGAGGGGCAGTTTTGCCAACACTAATATATGAAGGTCAGTCTTGCAAATACCCAAGTGCGAGGGGTCCATATACAAATAACCCAAAAGAACGGGGTCTCTTTTCAGAATATTGGCTGGCAGAGCGAGTGAAGAGTCTGCGACGTCCTAAAATAACCTGTATTCCGTTGCACCCTAAATTGCACCTATTTCTTGCTTGTGGGTCCACCGTCTCCTTCTTCTTTACTGTAGCATTTGTTCGAAGGTTGTTTTTGAAATGAGTTTTGAAATATGTGATATAATGAGCTGGTCATCATTAATGGTAAATTTTAAAAACAGACCCCTTTGCAAAAATATTCTCAAAAAAAGACCCGTTTTGAAAATATTCGCAAAAAACAACCTAGTTTCAGACCCGTGGCTGAAACTTGGTCGTTTTTTGCGAAAAAAATCCCAAACTTCACGGGAGTTGAACTCCCGTGAAGTTTTTTACATAACAAAACTTCACGGGAGTTCAACTCCCGTGAAGTTTGAGAACTTTTTTCCCAAAAACTGACCCAGTTTCAACCCAGAGGCTAAAACTAGGTCGTTTTTTGAAAATAAAGTGAAAACGGGTCTTTTTTTTAGAATATTTTTGCAAAGTGGTCTGTTTTTAAAATTTGTCTTCATCATTAATGATGACCAACTCATTATGCAATAGGAGGGGGACACCTCACATGTCCCCATTGGTCCCATATTTTTGGTCCTTGGGGAATTTTTCTTTTGAAATTAATCAAGGGTTTTGTACCGCTTAACCCGAAGTTTTATACACATTTGTTCTCAGACCCATAAAACTTCCAAAGTCACTCCCCACAAGATGTTTATAGTGAATTATTTTGGAGCTCGTACGTGTACTTTCAACAGTTTGGTAGACGATAATTTTGGTATTTAACAAATTACAATAGAATATAACAACTTACGAAAAAAATATGACAACTTACAATAGATTATAGCAACTTTTATGGTAAAAGTAGGAACCCGACAAAACAAAGCAAAATTTGGCGGAAATATAGTGACTCATACCAAACTGTTTGACCATGCAAAGCGAGTTTACGAATAACCCCCTCGGGTACTATGAGTGTAAAAAGTCATTTTGAAAAGAGTGATTTTAGAAGTGTGTACGCTTAAAAACAAAATGAGAGCAAGACTTTAGGGTTTATAGGTTGAAAACCCCCATTAACTATACGACTTTTTTTTTTAATTATCCCTGAGTGCTTCATACTACCTTACCTTGGTCGTCCTGTGGTTGTTGGGGTTTGATTAAATCTTTGACTAATGGTAGACTAATCTTTATTTAGAAGGAAAAGACCACGTGCGTATTCTTGCAAAGATTTAGGAGTTGTACTATAGATGGCTTTTGTGAGTCCGGATTAGAGTGTTATATAGTACTAGCGTGCACCCCATGCAAAGCACGGCCTCCATTTTTTAATTTCTGCTACAGTAATTCTGTATTTAAATATATTTTTTATATGCTACAGTAACATTTTTAAAAATGCTTTACCTGAGTTATAGTAGTAATACTACAGTAATAATTACTGTAGAATTTACTGTATTGTGAATAGTGAATTTTAGATCTTCCCATTATCATAGAAGAATAGATTTAAATTGATAATGAGTTAGAGACAAAAGGATTGTGGAGTAAATAATGCTTGTTCCATTGAGAAACCACTTTAATTAGGCGCCAATAGGGTATATTAGGCCAACTTAATATGCTTCTTCCCAAATAAATAATTACTTTCTGTTGGTCTCAAATGAGAGTATTTTATTAACATGCTTCTTCCCAAAAGCGTATATATATGTGAGGGGTAAAAAGAAAAGAAGAAAAAGACAACAGAAACAAATAATTCGAGCCACACGATTGAAAAATAGTTATTTGCGCTTAAACGCTCTAAAGTTTCTCCTATTTTAATAATAGTTCTTTCTACGTTTTCCCATATTTTTGTAGCCAGTACTTGCAATATTATTTAATAAAATTCCATAAAAATATTGTCAAATGTTTTTTGAAATATATAAAAAACTCCTTAATAATTTTTGGGAAAAACATTATTATTTTAATAAGAAAATTGGAGCTAATAAATAACTGTCTAAAATTTTGAATTAGTTTAAGCCTACAGCTTCGGTGCTCCATGATAATTTGTTGGGGGCACCGATGACATATCTGTAAATAAATGTTTAAGCCTACAGCTTCGGTGCTCCATGATAATTTGTTGGGGGCACCGATGACATATCTGTAAATAAATTCCTTAAAAATAGCTCTCACATTTCTATGATAATTTGTTGGGGGCACCGATGACATATCTGTAAATAAATTCCTTAAAAATAGCTCTCACATTTCTAGATAGATAGATTTGACGGTTAGGAGGTATTCCACATCCAAAATTGTAATTAACTATAATTTGAATTAGGTAAAAAGGTTATTTTAGGAAATACAATTTAGGAGAGAAACAGAATTTATGATTAGGCATCAATGTAAATAATTCCGAATCATTTCGCTCTCACAATCATTCTAATGTCGAATGAAAAATATTACTCTTTCTACTATCACTTTTGTAAATATCTTGAAAATTGATGCCTAACATTTAAGCCTAAAAAAATCATGGCCAGTAAGAATAGTACCCCCTTTTCTCTTTAATTCCTCCTTAGTGACATTGTCAATTTAGCTGACCTTTAATTACTCGTTATTTTCACCACTATGTCAATAGTCTAATAATTTGTTTTTTCTGTTTTTAAATCATCTTTGCCTTTAAATCAAAGATATAATCACTTTCTTTTCTTTTTAATTTTTCCTTCATAAAATCAATTGATTTTTTGAGAGTACGTGGATCTTCCTACTCATTGATTAATTGGAAAGGCTGGTTGATTTTGATATGAATTTTTGTTATTTTTGATTTCGTTCATTCTAAGTTCTTCCTCTATGAAATCACTGCTTCGTGTGACTTGACTATTGTTTAGCCATCAATCTAAGTAGCCAAATCATTGCTTGATTGAAATAAAAAAAAGTAAAAAATTAGAAGAGGAGAAATTATTTGTATGGATTTGATTCGGGAAGGAAAAGGGATGCAGATGAAATGAGTGGATTGGTTTTGCGGGAAATGAGTTCTGTTAGGTGTGATGATTTCCAAAGTGTTACAAATACATTTTTACCATTTTAAATAAAAAATTAAATACAAATGTTATAGGAGCACCGAAGCAAAACTCTTAGTTTAATTCTCAAAATATACTTAACCCTCAAATATGGCTGCTAAGATCACCATGATAAATGGCCGTGGATCGTTTTTTCATCACATAGAAAGCTTTTTTTTATCTTCACTTATGTAGTAAGCGGTATTATTCTTTACTTTTCTCAATAAATTAAGTATTTTTGTTAGGAGTGTCCGTACTTTAATTTAAAGAGATTTGACGTATATTAATATATGACATGAAGTATTCGCAATGTTTTATTTAAAAAATGACAATTAAATGTGTGAAAAAGATAAAAGTAAACTAAATTACAATCTGGACTCAATTCTCGGTGGCTTGTGCGGGGCTGATAGTCAGGCCCATTTGGCGGTCCATCAAGTAATCCTAAATGCTGAGAGCTCTAACACAAGAGGCGAAACTTTTGGCCCAATTGTACTGTACAAATTTCATGCTCGCCTGAATTTTTTTTTTTGAAAAGGCAGGTAACCTAACCAGCCAAGTCATCAACAACACTCTGTCTCAAACACAAAAGAACAGAAACAGACCAAAAACAAATATTGATATTCACACACTTTCTCTCTATATTAGATGGGTAAAATGATGAGCGATTAGTGAACATGATTAAGGATTGTTTTGTTTCCTCAAATATCGATCTTAACAACTCAAAAATTAGAAAAAACATCACAGGTAAAATGTTCCTCAAAATTCAATCAAAGATAGGCTTTTACTCAAATCTGGGTTTCTCATGTTTCTTTTATGCCCAATTTCGTCTAGGCGCATCATGTTAAAATAATGACCGAGAACTTTATGAGCTATTCATATGTGATTTTTATTTTCTCTCGCTTATAATTACAACTAGTGTGAACACCGTGTTTTATATTTTTTTTCTCGTTACAGTAATCCCAGTTTTTTGCTGATACAATAATTTTTTGAATTGCTACAGTATACCGCTTTTACTACAGTATTCCTGTATGATACAATAATATTTTTTCAAAAAACCGCAACACCTAGTTTCATGTTTACTACAGTAATAATGCTACTGTAGCATTAAATGTAGCGTGAATAGTAAATCCTAGGTTCTCCCATTTGTACAGAGGAGTAGATATATATCGAGTTTTAAAAGCTTCTATAATTGGTAACAAGAGGGAACTTTTATTCCATCAGACAACGAAATATTAGTAAGATCAAGGAAACGCTAGCTTGATCCATAAGGGATTTTATCTAAATAAAGCAATTTAAATCGGGAAAATATATACGCATACATATATAATAAGATTCTTAAGGACATCAATTTCGTTACACGCATCTGTATCAACTCAAGCTTATACATCAAAACATCATGCAAACCCATCAAATTGCTTATTTTATTTTCTCAACTGTAGCTACTAATTAATTAATTAGCCTTAATTAAAACGCGTTAACGCTCTCCTCAATTCCTTCGATCACAGACCACAAGAAACCGTTGCCACCGTTTCTAGCGGAGCAATTGGCCCTGATCTCCCCTTGGCTCCCCGTCAACACGCTCAGCTGCCCCATCTTCACCATGGAATAAGCGAACCTCTCGAAAAACAAGCTCTGGTTCAGCGCGAAGCTGGTCACGGTGGGCTTGGTCCTCGAGTCCGAGTACAGATCCTGGTCCGAGGTGAACAAGCCCTCCCGGTTCATCAGGTCGACGTAGTACCTGTTGTCGAAGGCGTTCGGGGTTCGGATGTCGTTGACCGTCGTGTTGGTCGTGTTGGACGCCGGGCACGTGAGCTTCAGGTTTTTCCCGAAGGACTGGTTCATGTTGGGGTCCTGGGTCGGGTAGAGGCGGTTGGTGAAGGAGGTGCAGTGGGCGATGCCGATGCCGGACTGGAAGGAAAACGTATTCGTTATGAATACACGAGTGCTATTTTGATAAATACAAATTCCTACGGGAGGAGTCCGTGGATTCTCCCGACACCTTCGGGCTTCACATAGAAGATCATCTGTTTTTTTTTTTTAATTACTTGGACCATGAGCTTAGCTCTGATACCACATGTTGGGGGAGACTAGAAATCGGGCCCAATCTAGAGTTGATGGGCTTTAAACAGAAGTTAGGAATCAATTTTAACCAAAAAAGCTATAGCTAATCAGGTATTGACCCAAACGCATATTCACTCTTTCTTATCTTATCCGATGTAGGACTTTTATACTCACATGTTAATCAGCTCAACATGACTAATGTATGTTTAAAAGGGAATAGGTAACATCATTAATTTTCCATAGTGTAACTAGGATGTCTTAACAATATATGCCTAAGTTGTCTTACTCTATGCAAAAAGAAAAGTTAAGAGAGGAACATGAAGCACGAAATGAGATGTTTTGAACATATTTATTGTTGTCGTTTAACATATCTATTGTTATTGTTATGGCCTATCTTTATGGTGATAAATGCGATGTTTTTGAGCTATCAAGTGAAAGAACTAAGTTATAAACCCCATAAATGATATTAATTATCAAGTCAATAATATTATCCCAAAACCTAACCGACGATTGTACGCATTGTCCACAAGAAATCAACATTAAAGAGAATCCGGCCGGACCCTTACTAATTAAAAGTACGTGAAGAAGAGGGAAGCATTGTATCAAATAAATGTGACCCGACATGAAAATGACTTTAGCAAAAGAAGTTTCAATGTATTGCTGTAAAGTGTACTATTCTCCAGAAAAAGATGATTCTTGAGCTTTCATGGTCGATATAAAGATGAAAAAAATGTTGAAAAAGATAAATTAACAAATATATAGACTTAAAGGGTAAATCTGCAAATATAATAGATTTGGTGGTTACATTGGCAAATGTATAAATTTAGGGGGTAAAGTGGTAAACATCATATTACTTACCCTAATTTTTATATTAAAAAACCACTTTAATACTTAAAGGTTCGGTAAATTTTGTAAGATCTTTTTATGATACTTGCTTATTTGATACGCAACAATATATCTTACCTTATGCAAAAATTAACTACGAGTGATGGCAATAATTTTCCTTTATAATGTCATAAAAAAAGTCTTGGTCATGTTTTATCTTCGTATTATTGCATCTAATTATATTTAACATAAGTATTTAGATATATACTTTCAAAATTACACATTAGAAAATATTGAAATTCTATACGTTATTTTTATTGTATTTATTTATATCCTTTTTTTTGGGGAATACTCTTGTCATTTTACATTTACAACTCTTGAAATACATAAAATTTAATAAATAATTAATTAACGAGCTCTATTGATATGCTTATGTTTTAAAAAGTTTTAGAGAAAATAAAGAAATAAAACATCTCATATAAAATTATAATTTTACCCTCCCAGGCACAATAGAAATTATTACAGGAAATGCCCACCGGCCATCCGAATTTTGTCTACCCCCACTATACCCTTTATATATAAGTAAAGATATCAAGAAATAGAGGGATCGATAATTAGTAAAAGAAAAGGGGGAAAAAAATCCTCGGGTAATTTATAAAAAAAAAATAATAAAAAAGTCGGTGACGATAAATCTACGTACCAGTGCAACGGAATCGCGAGCAGCCAAGGCAACGACATCGGCGCAAGAAACAACTTGGCCGCAAGATTGGTCGATGAGAGCTCGGAGGTCGTTTATGGCTTTGAACGCCGCCTTTCGCAGCGTCAGATTCGGCGGGGCCGACTGCTCGCCGGGCCCGCTGGCCGACCCGTCCAGCAGAACGGATGCGTCGCACCCCTGTAGTATGCATCACAAGAAAATCATTAGTATGGATATATATATCACGTAAATTCAGCTCGTTCTAGTAAATTAATATAACGAGCGACCACCACTTTCTCAATCATAATCGTCTATTATTTAGCAGATAAAGAACCATCCGTTTTGCGAGGAAAATGAGTGTAGATACCACGAGATGCGTAGTAAATTTACACTTCATAAAAATCTTGACGTATGGTCTAACTCCACTATATTTTAGGGCATCAGACATGATCCGAATCCTTAAAAAAAAAGCACTATTATTCGTTGAGCCGACCGACTTTTACTAGCACAAGTAAATATCATAAAACTCGTTCGTATATTATTTTAATGAACACCACTACCGGTCAGTCACCAATCAACTTTATAAGTTTCTAATTAACATAGCTAGCCCATTCGATAATCCGAATGACTAACTTATTAACATGTTATATAAGTTTTATTTTAACCATTGTGATCAATTTCAGTGTTTAGGAATAACAAGTATTTTGACTATTTTCTTTATAATTAGAGGGTTTAGCTCTTAATCCTTTTAAATAGGAGTACCAGCGAACGTTAACTCATTTTAATACTTCTAGAGGGGTTAGCTTAATATTTTTATATATTTTGTGAGAGTTAACTCACTTTAACCATTGTATAGATATATTTTTTTGTGTTAATTGACGGGTTAAGAATGGGTTACGTCTCCTTAACGTCTCGCATCACCCTTTGCCAGACGGAACCGAAAAGTTTTATATACCCAAGAAAAAAAAAATTTATTTCAAAGTGCATATATATACCTGAACGAAGCAATCATGGAAGTGGAGCCTGAGGAGGCCGGCAGCAAGGCCGACGTCGCTGTTAAATGTTTGTTGGAGATGGTTCCTCACAATAGTCTCAAGATTTGGGCACTTGGAGCTGTAAAACGTGTAGGAGAGCCCCGGAGCAATGGGGGGAGCGGTCTGAGCTCGTGCGTGGTTGATGGAGGAAAGCAAAGCGATGGCAGAGGCCAGACACACGACAATGCAAACGGAGGAGGAGGGAGGAGGAGCCATGTCTTGGTATATCGCTTGGCCCTGGGTCTGAGCTTTACATATATAGAGGAAGCGTGAGGCTTTTATTTATTTTTGAGGGTTGAATAGTTTTGAGAGTGTGGTTAAAATTATGCATGTGAACGTAGAGCATAAATTTCAACCCATCTATCTGTAGATGTATCGGCAAATTGTTATTAATTAGGGACGTTTCGTTAAAAATGTGATGTATATATATAAAGGGAACGTATTGTTTCTTTTCCAGTCACAAGTTAATTTTGTCTTGAAAAGCAATAGTTTGACAAATTTTTTTGGGTGTTTCTAAAGGTTGCTTTCATAGATGGTGCTCTTTCAATATTAACCGCTAGTCTAATTCTATCCATCATGTCATGGTTAATTAAGCTAATTAACTAAAATTTACCTTCAGTTGTTATAGCATGGTTTATGTGCTCACTTTTGTATATTTTAATTTAAGGATATCAGCTTTTTTTTTTTCCATCCGTTTAGTCCTTACTAGCTACTTACTAGTTGTTTACTGTATATATAGCATATGCCTGCAAACCATTCTGAAAAAACCAAGTTGTAATAGCCTTTTTAGTGATGAAATAGAATCTCCAATCAACGGCGGACGAGTGTCCCACATTATGCATAATCAAGTCAGCATTTCATGATAATCAGAGGCCCAGTTAAATCGACTCGACAAACCGACATCTTGCGAGGATGGCTCGAAAGGGGTCACATGTTGACGACCCGAAAGACGTAACGTGTCGTCGCCTGGCTAAGTTGACCGTTTAATCACTCCACTCGGCAGACTAATCGGCCGGCACCTTGCCAAGATGACTCAAAAGACGGTACTTTTCGACCATCGGACGAGTCGAAAGGCAACAAAATGCCTCGAGCCCCCTTTCCGTGCACTAGTGACCAATCACCACGCAATAAATATCAGTAAATACATTATGGGCACAATCATTCCTCTGCTCCCAATAGTCTTTATGACACATCGGACCACGTTGCAATCACACACCCCAATTACTTCGCATTAAATACCAAAGTGACATGTTCTCCACTCGTCGGCCAACACCTGTAAAACTGAGACTAACGTGGCCGCCATCCCATACTCGACCGAAGTTACCATTCTACCCTCCTACCGCTACTATAAATAGAGATGCTATTTTCAATTACAGGATAAGATCTTTCTCACTACTGACTGTGCTTAAGAACTACTATACAATTCATTCTTACGTCTCCACTCAAGCAAACAACCGACTTGGTCATCGGAGGAACAATCGGGGAACCCAACCCCGCCCTCTTATGATTTGCTACTTGTGCAGGGAAGAACAGTTACTCAAGAACCAGACATTCAAAGAGTACGAGGATCTTCATCAACTTAATTACTCTTCACATTTGACTGTTTGATTTCATACATCAACACAACTAATTCATAATTTTGTATACACTTCCATGCAAATAATTGGTTCTATACTTCTATACTTCTATCCGATGGTGTTAACACTTGTGCATGTTTATGGACAACACCATCTAGAGATGCAATTTAACTATTTAAAGTAAAGCAAAGGTGTTTTATGTGGAAGACAGTTAAATAAGTTTTGTTATTTAAAGTAATTTCTTTTTTTTTTGGATAAGAACAAATTTAATTTTGTCATAGAGTTGTGGTTGGGAGTTTCTTCCTCATATTACTCATCAATAGCTGTAGATTTTAGTTAAGACTTGTCTCTCATTCAAACATTTCTCCTGTTCAAACCTTTGTACAAATATCTAGAGCTTTTCCAATGATTGAGAAGAGGAGAAAGCGAAGTTTTAGACAGGGGTGCAAATTTTTTTGCTTCCAACATTTTCTTACATACATGTTTTTTTTTTCTTGGAATTGTCAAACTTTTACAACTTGATGTAAATTTTTAGATAAATTACACTAAACCCCTAAAAACTGTCCGCGTTTTAAGAAACCCCAATGACTTTCAAAAATGCACCAAAACCACCAATAATTTTTGCAAAAAATCCTTAATATCTTTTGGGTAAACTACACTAATCCCCAATTACTTTCAAAATGCAATTTTATATTATTTTTTGGTACTAAGTTATGGGGTTATCTGCACAATGTAGAAACTTATTGGGGGTTTTCTTAAATTCCAAAAAGTTATTGAGGATTTAGTGCGATTATGAATGTTCTTGGGGTTTAAGTGCGAAACGATGGAAGTTTTTGGGGTTTTAGTATCTTCAATCATCAAGTAAAAAAAAAATCATAATCACTTTTGATTTTGGATGAGAGAAGAGCTAGCCAACATCACAACGGTCATAAAGTAATACAAAAAATCACAAAATTCGTATGTATTTAAGTCGAAGGACTTAACGAGATAAGCGGATCAAGCGCAAAAAGTTTTCTTTAATTTTACCTAAAACAATACGAAAAACAATCAAAATTCGAAATCTAAAAGTCCAGGGCGTAATTGAATCATTGACTTATTCCAACTTCGTTCTTCTTACTTATGTGGTCCCTGGAAAAATTAGAGGAGCATCTTAGAATAGAGAAATTCCATTTACACGATGAGATGTAACCAAAGTTAGATGAATCCGACTACATCAACTTTATCTTTAATGTGGAATAAAACACTTTATTGGATGAAACAAAGTAATCTTCATTGACCGTTCAAACTTTTTCTAATATAAGGAAAATAGTAGCTCATCAATACTTTCAAGCATCTCTTTGTCTATGTAGACAAGAAATTTCTATTTAAGTTCTTCTTTTGATGCGTAAAAAATGTAGTTACCTATAGATGGAGAAATATTTTTTGATGCGTAAAAAATGTAGTTACCTATAGATGGAGAAATATTTTTTTCTTTGCTGATTAGAGGATAAGAGCGTTTTAAAGTAAAGCATATCACTTAGATGACCGATATTATATATATATATACTATTTATTATTATATAGTATATATATACTATATATATATATATATATAATATATATTACTATATTATTATATATAGTACGTATACTATATATATATTATATATATATATATATAATATATTATTACTACTACTAATATATATATATATGAGATTAATGGGGTTCTCTGTCATGAGGGGGATTTCCTCTCGTTATGACGCCTCTAAAATCACATGATGTTGAGCGCACTTATGGAGAGATCCTGATCACATTGAACTTGATCTACATTATTTCTAAAACTCTACACACCAGTTTGGGGTGAAAGCCGTGTCGTTTGACCTTTCATCCACTCGTATCAATTTTAACGGTTTTGAATGAATAGAACTTTTCACATGGGTCGATGGAGGGTCAAACGACGATGGATTCACCCCAAACTTGATGTGTTGGGGTTTTAGAATATGTAGATCAAGTTCAACGGAGCGGATCATCTAAAGCATATCACTATAATTTTCTTCTTTTTTAAGCCAACCAAACATTCTCAAAACAGTTATTATAGGAAATAGATTTCCTATTCTTTGATTTCCCAATTTTTTTTTTTCAAAACTGCAACTTTGCGTCGGCGTATAAACAGTGTGATAATTACTCACGCTGGCCAATTTAGTTTGATTTAGAAATAAAATTATCATCTATCACATCTAAAATCCAAACGGAATAAATATATAACAGATGTCTATATAACAATGGATGACTATTTAACGAGTCATATCACAACCCATAACAAAATCTCATCATGATACAACGTTTTGTTTTTTATTCAATTTGTTTGGTGAAGCTTCAACAATAAAATAATAAAATCCGTATATGTCAACTAGTTAGCGTAGACGCAGCTAGCAATTGCCGAGTGCATGCATGGAAAATTTCGATGCTGACTCGAACCTAATTAATGTTTGTTCTTGCAAATGACGATATCTTTGATTGAGAAATTGTCAGCTAGAGCAGTTAGGGCCAAAAGAGTGAATAAATTTTTTTTAAAGGTCATCAATAGTGGAGAGATTGGAAATTTTAACTTGATGTTCCTATTAAGTCTTAGATTCGGATTGGATGTTTTCGCCGGTTTAAAAGAGAAAGGCTGTTGAGATTCACGTGTAGGTGTCTCTTACTTCATTTAAAAAAAAAAAAAAAACAGAAAGAATGAAAGATCTAAAACAAATAGTTAAAAGTTAATTTTAACAGCTAATCTTTTGGAGTAATCAGAGTACTCCTCTGTGCGTTAAACCGACTTTAGTCATGATAAGTTTCTACTTAAACTTATTATTACTTATTGTTGCAGAGTGGATTACGCCAAACAATATTGTTGAAGTTTTTTTTTTTTTTTGGTCAATGAAAATTTCGTTCATCTTCCGAATATTGAAAGTTCAGCACATCAAACTTCTTAGTAGATTGAGATTACAAGATAACTAACAACTACTCACATCCTTAAGAAATTACAAAGTACTAATCCATTCTTTGTCTTCCGTTGAGAAGGAGCCACTGAGAATATTAGTTAGAATGATGAACTTTATCTCTTTGAACAGTTGATCAGCAGTTTCCCCTTCTTGTTTAAAAATTCTGGAGTTCCTTTCACACAAAATACTATAAATTGTTGAGGTGAGAGCCATTTTCTTATTTTTTTCTTGAAACAATTCCCCCTCAATCTAAAGCAATACCAGTTTATAATCTGACTCCAAATGCAAGACCTCCATCTGAATTGTAGCCAATCCATAACCATGACCTAAACATCCCTTAAATAGTGACACTCGAAAAAGAAATGGTTTCTGCTCTCAGAACCAGAGCACCAGCAACAATTGTTGAAGTTAAACTGGCCTTACAAACAAAAAGTCTAAACTGACCCAAAATGTGAAGTTTGTTAGATATGCATCTCAACTTTCATTTTATGTGCATCGCTCTTTTTTTATTTTTCAAACACGAGACTACAAAAGGTGCATAAAAGTCTTAAAAAAACAGCCGGAAGTCGATGTCTGATGAACACAGCCCATCATGTACCACGTGCTCGCGTATTTTCTCAGCTCCAAAGTCGCTGATGGATACCACCAGCTTAAGTTCTAAACCAATGGCGTGGTCACGTTTTGTTCCGATGGTGTTATTACCATATAATTAATTTGTCACGGTTATAATTGTAATCTATACTGATAATTTCCCACCCCTTTTAGTGGCGTCCTACCATTTTTTCAGTGACGTTCTAAGTAGTAAATACAAGTAAAAATAATGAATCAAGGATGATACTGTATTTACTGCTTATAACATTTCTCCCACCATTTCGGTTGAGGAAACGGTTTCTCTCACTGTGGTCGCCATCTTCTGTAGGTGTATAATTTGATTTCCTAAAATAGAGATTTTGTTTGTATTGATAAGAACAACTTATTACAAACTAATGAATCAAAGTTACAATAAAGCGGAAGGAATGCCCTCATTGTTTAACGTGGGGTCTTTGATAGCGATAGGATGCTTCCTTCAGTGTCGGAACCGAGTTTGCTTCCCTTGGACTATCCGAACGGAGTTACAGGCAAGCTTCAGTACGCAGTAGAAGCTCGTGCCGATCGAGTTCGAGTTCCCGAGCTAAATGGCTGTCCAGGCCGAAAGCGGGAAGAAGTTGCTACAGTGTAAGGACAATGCAAAGAGCGGGTCGCCAGCCAACTAAAAAGTGAGCTAATCAGCCGAAGAGCGAGCCTCAGCGAACCTGTGAGGAAGTGAACTCGTTCACGTAGTCAGTAGTGGCTCTTAAATGGGGAAGAGACAGCATGGTCACTCCCTTGAATCATGGGATGTGACCATGTACTGTTGAGAGATGTCATGCCTCTCACTTGTACTGTGAGCGACTGCTTGATGGGCTCGGAGCACTGTACTCCTCCCCTTCACGTTGCGCAAAATGGGAAGGCCCATCCCTGTACGTGACACCATAGCCGTCGGGTACTCTGGCGAGTTTAGCGAGTTTGTTGATCACCTGGCTGATTGATTGGACGTGCAGGCGAGCTCAGCGCTTGAGTGAACTTGACTCGTATAGGCGAGCTTCTGATCGTCTGGTCGTGCAGGCGAGCTTGATGATTGTGTGGATTTGACTCGTGCTGGCGTGTCAAGCACGCGGGCGAGCTTTGTTCGTGCTGGCGAACTCAACTCTTGAGTGAGCTTGACTCATGCTGGCGAGTCAAGCACGCGGGCGAGTTTCATTCGTGCTGGCGAACTCGACTTTTGAGTGGGCTTGACTCATGCTAGCGAGTCAAGCACGCGGGCGAGCTTCATTCGTGCTGGCGAACTCAACTCTTGAATAATTAATATATAACGCGAATATGTATTTAACTTTAGGAAAAACTTATATTACAAGTGTAGGATGGAACATGCATGACAAACTTTGTAATATTCCATCACGATGTTCTTCATTTGATAAAATTAGTCCTTTAGAATTAGCATTTTCACTGGGTTCGGTAAATTATATCAAAATTATATATTAAAGTTTTAATATGTTTTTAATGTAATAGATAAAATTGAAAATTAATATATATTTGCTTAAACAGGATGCAGACAACAAGGAAATTTCATTTGCAATCAAGAGATAGATCTGTAGAAATATGCATTTTCATGTTAAAGCTACAGAGTTTAACACAAGTAAATGCATTGAAGACTACATGGTTATTAAAATCATTGATGTTGATGTGGATGATGAAAAACTTAACGAGCTGTTACTGCTATCTGATGGAAAGATAACATTTTCATAATCTTATTAATGAAATTATATTCCTCAATTATATGCAATATATTCATTGTTGTAATGCTAAACTTATTTTTATCAAATGATAAAAAATCACTCGATATGACACTGGTTGATGGCGATGACAGTCAGTCAATTCAATATACTCCAGACTTATGGACACCTGGAAATAGTTTTGATAAAAATCCGAAGAAGAATGTGTTTGCTAAATATAATATTAGTGTTATTTTAAAAATTAAACCATTAACATGTTATTCTAAGACGAATGTATTATTATCACAGGATGAGAAAATAATTGAATTGAATCTGGAAGGTGTCATTGATAATCAATCTGTTGAATTAACTCTAGAATTATCCACACCGATATTCACCACTAATAGCTAGCAAAGATAAAAAAGTTCTTAGATGTTTTGTCTATTGTTATATTTGACTCTTCTACATTTAAAATCTCACCTACAACTAGTGAAAAATTAAGACTACGTACAGTCATGTTAGCTTATTTATACATTAATTAATTTTAATATATAAATTTTTAATATTAAATTTACTAAATAAATATATATTTTATTTTGCAGAAATGGACAAAGAACCAGCTCTTTCAACTTTCAAGAAGAGGATTAAGAGAGAAAAAATAATTAGAAATAATTAGAGTCTTTCTTAATGTTTTGCTTGTTACATCTTATGTCTGGTTGATAGATTAAGAACTTTTTTGGATGATGCATCATTTACGAATAATATTTTTTGAATATTAAACAATATATAGCTTAATTTCATTCAAGTTGCATTTAGGATATTTTGATTATCTTCATTTTATTCATTTATTGTGAAAAATTAGTTTAAATGATCTTAATTCTAATTATAGCTTTATATAAATCATTTAATATAATTATTTTTAGGCTCATACATGTTATCTAACCTCAATGGGGGTGGGTGAGAGTGGGGTTCACGTGTTTCGAAGGGGGTTGAGTTGTTAAATCTTTAAATTTGTATTAGGATAAAAGTGATTATAAGACCGTACTTAGCAAGGGCTAAAACACTAGTAATGAGATAAGACAATATCGGCTACCTTTCTTTTTTGTCCTTAAATTCCATGGTCAATAATTAACCAAGAGAACTATATCCGCATAGGTCTTTTGTTGAAACTTTAATCAATAACACCATTCTAAGTAAAAAAAAAAAGACAAAAGCAATTTTCTTACTAGGAAACAAGTGATACATCACCTCAGTTGCATCTTATTCCCATACATACTACTAGAAACCCTCTTATTACATAAGAAAAAGCAAACACACCCAAAATATATTTATTTCTCGGGAACAACCTCTCCGCATAATGCAGGAGCAAGGCTGCACACATTTGACCTTTTGTTGAAACTTTAATCAATAACACCATTCTAAGCAAAAAAAAAAAAAAAAAGAAAGACAAAAACAACTTTCTTTCCGGGGAAAAAGTGATACATCACCTCAGTTGCATCTTATTTCCATACATACCACTAGAAACCCTCTTATTACATAAGAAAAATCAAACACACCCAAAATATATTTATTTCTCGGGAACAGCCTCTCCGCATAATGCATGCAGGAGCAAGGCTGCACACATTTGACCTTCCGTCCTTTACTCGAAACACCACATTTATTTCGCTACTATCACAGCTTAATTGCACATACAAAACTAATTAAAAAGCAACATTCTCCCCAAACTCTTCGACCACAGACCACAACCCCTCCGTGCTAGCCCCACTTCTCACCGAACAATTAGCCCTGATCTCCCCTTGGTCCCCTGTCAGCACGCTCAGCTGTCCCATCTTGATTATAGACGTCATAAACCTCCGAAAAAACAAACCCTTGCTCGATGCGAAGCTGGTCACGATGGACCCAGTCCTCGGGTCGGAGTACAGATCCTGGTCCGAGGTGAACAAACCCTCCCGGTTCACCAAGTTCACGTAGTACTCGTTGTCGAACGAGTTCGGAGTCCGGACGTCGTTGACGGTCGTGTTGTCCGTGTCGCGCGCGGGGCACGTGAGCTTCAGGTCCTCCGCGAAGGCTCGTCCATTCGTTGTCTTTGGCCGGTAGAGGCCCGGTTTGGTGAAGCGTACGGGCAGTGGGCCCCGCGAGGGTGTGCCGCACGAGAGGTGGACGAGTCGGTGGTGTTCGAGGTGATTTCTGCTGAGGACGGCGGCAGGGCGTGGTGGGGGACGGCTTGGAGTTCGGGGCGGAGCCGCGTCGACGCACTCGCGGGGGCGGCAGCTCAGGCGTCGCGGCGGCCGAGGGGGACTCGTAGTCGGGGCCCCGCCACTGAAGAGAGAGAGTATATTTTGTACAAAAAAGTGGGAAACAAATGCTTCCAGCCGCCCAAACGAATGAAAACAAGCTTCCCACCACCAAGACTGTTGTTCAACGGGTGCTGTCCCCCAGACAAGTAAATTTTGTTCTCTAGCCCCCAAACACAAAGCCACCAATGAATTTCACCACAGGGAAAGACTCATATACTCATTCTCTCTCTCTATCTAAACCTCAATCCTCTGCGCTCCCTCCTACCCTCCCCCCACCTCGCTTCCCCCGCCGGCCTGCCCTCTCCTGCATCCTCGACCTTCTTCTGCCATCGTCGCTCCGGCCATCACAGCACTTAAGATCCACAACCGAGAAAACCTCGCGCGGTTCAGAGGAGCTCACAACGAGATCAGCCGCATGGGTCTCGACGCATAACTCCGCGACTGAGCGCTGGCATACGCGACGCGAACAAGCCGACTGAGGTTTTACTGCTTCATGATTCTCGCTGCGAGCTGGTTATCATGGAGCGTGGCCAGCGGCAGCGAGACCTGTCATGGGAGCGTGGAGCGCGCTGCGTGGAGGACTCGACCCAACCTAAGAAACCTAAATAAGCAGAAGAAGGACAAGATTGATAGTTCAATTACAAACCATAGCCCCTTAACCTTCGCTGCTCCTGCTTCTGGTGCGTCAAGAGCTTCTGGCTCGTGGGATCCTCCACCCAACCGCCATGTCATCCAACCTCTATCCCTCGCATGCTTTAAAGAACCCTTGAATCAGGAAGGAGGCACAACAACAAGTATGAAGAGGGGTGAAGAGTAAAAAATTGATTATTGATGAGGTTTTTGGCGAAAGAGTGAGCGCATGAGGAGAAAGTTGATTGTGATGGCCATGATGATAGGTGCGGAGCATGTTATAATACCAACGCTAAAACTATTATCACAAAAAAAACTTTAAGAATAACCGCAAATAAAACTTATTCCGCGTGCTTGTTAAAATTCTCACCCCATTAGAATGTCCTAATTGGTTGTTAGGGCTAATGTTGTGGTTGTTAAGTTACGCGTTGTTGATTCAAGTATACGTATGGGTTGTTAATGTTATACAGGGTTGCTTGTTAAGGTTCGGGTTGGTTGTTAACAAGACTACCAAGCGTTCGGTGTTACAGTTACGGTTTAACTTGTTAAGGTACGGAGGTGTGTTAACCATTATACGGGTTGATTGTTAAGTTACGGTTTGCTTGTTAACAATCAAGCTCCGTAACCTTTAACAAGCAAACCATATACATTAAACAATCCAACCAGTAATCTACACTAAACCACCCGTAACCTTTAACAACCAACCAGTAACATTAACACAAAGCGTAACCTCAAACAAGCACCGTACACCTTAACAAAGCAACACGGTTATAACCTTAACAACCAACGCCCGTAACATTAACAACAAACACAGTAACCTTACAATATTAACGGATCTGCAGCACTCTCTGTCGATTGTTAGGCTCGAAAAACACGGCTAATTGAAGGAAAGTATGTAAATCCCTGAACGTTGCTGAAGCTTGAGAAATGTTGTGAATATGCCAGCTGCATATTAATACAAAGGGTGTTGACATATTAGATTATTAAAAAAAGCCCTGAGTGGTTCTGAAACAATATATAAATTTATTTTGGTTACCTATTAAAAGACGTTAACAGGATGGCGGGCCAACATGCCATAAAAAAAGTGGCATCTAGACTTCCTATATCGTCTAAAAAGTTACTCTAAAATATATCAGAAACACTCAGGATCTCTCGGTGAATCACCGCGTTTGCCCCCGGTCGCAGCTTGGATATTGATTTTTTGGTCTATTTTGTTTGCTTTCACTGGTCCTTGTTCTGGGGCTGTTATGTGATGTCGAGATTTCCACCTTTGTTTTTAGGTCAAGTTTCACATTTTTCTTCATAGCGGCGTGTTTTTCAAGCCTAATAATCGGTCACGAGAGATCCTCAAGATATGATCGGCCCCTTAATATGGAAGGTTACATGTTGTTGTTAATGTTACGCGGTTGGTGTTAAGGTTATAACTGGTTTTTGTTAAGGTTACCGGCTTGTTGTAAAGTTACGCGTTGTGTGTTGTTAAGATTAACGGCGTTTGTTGTTACAGGTTACGGGTTGGATGTTAATTACGGATGTTGTTGTATAAGGTTACGAGTTGGTTGTAACACAAGCAAAAACTCGTAACCTCTAACAATCAACCCGTATAACGTTAACATCCGAATCCGTACACTTCAACAACCTTGTAACCTTAACAACCAAACGCATCATTCTTAACAACCACGCCGTAACCTAACAAGCAACCTGTAACCTTAACAACCCAATACGTAACCTTAACAACCAAACGGTAACCATTAACAACCAAAATCATAACCTTAACAACAATGTAGGACATTCTAATGGGGAGTATTTTAAACAAGATTTCAATATATTTTTATTTGGGTTTATTTTAAAGTTTTTTTGGTGGAATAGTTTTAGTCGTTGGTAATTTAGTAACATGGTCTGTACCATATCATGCCATCATCATCAGCTTCTCCTCATCGCCGCTCATATCTTTTCGCGCATAAACCTCATCAAATCATTCTTTTACTTCTTAACCCCCTTTCATACTTGCTGTGCCTCCTCGATTCAGGTCCCCCCTCTTCCAACAGGCATCGAGGATGAGGTGGATACAATGGGCGGTTGGTAAGGCATCCCAACAGAGCCCAGAGAGCTCTTGTAAGCATATCCAAAGCCAGCGAGCAACCAAGGTTAGGGGGCTGGTATGTAAATTACTATTCAATCTTGCCTTCTTCCTTCGTATTATTGTTCTTGGTTGGGCGAGTCCTCCCGCACCTCCACGCTCCCATGAACAGGTCCTCCCACGCTCCCACGCTCCCATGAACAGGTCCTCCTGCCCGCTCCCACGCTCCCATGAAACCCAGCTCGCAGAGAATCATGAAGCAGTAAAACCTCAGTCGCTTGTTCCCGTCGGCTATGCAGCGCTCGTCGCCGGAGTTTCGCTCGGCCCTCGAGCGGACTATCTCTTTGTACTCCTCGAACCGCGCCGAGGTTTTCTCCGCGTTGTGGATCTTAAGGATGCTGTGGATGGCCGGAGCGACGATGGCAGAGAAGGTGAGGATGGCAGGAGGAGGGCGGCGGCGGCGGGTGGAGAGGTGGGGGAGGGAGGAGGGAGAGCAGAGGGATTGCAGGGTTAGAGAGAGAGAGAATGGGTATTATAGTCTTTCTCTGTGTGAAATTCATTGGGCTTTGTGTTTGGGGGCTCAGAGAACAAAAAATTTACTTTTGGGGGCAGAGAAGGTGAGGATGGCAGGAGGAGGGCGGCGGCGGCGGGTGGAGAGGTGGGGGAGGGAGGAGGGAGAGCAGAGGGATTGCAGGGTTAGAGAGAGAGAGAATGGGTATTATAGTCTTTCTCTGTGTGAAATTCATTGGGCTTTGTGTTTGGGGGCTCAGAGAACAAAAAATTTACTTTTGGGGGCAAAGCACCCGTTGAAAAAGTCTTGGGGGTGAGAAGCTTGTTTTCATTCGTTTTGGGGGCTGGAAGCATTTTTCCCTAAAAAAAGTGATCCATGTGGAAGTCCAATACGGATTCGGATCCTCTTCACTATCTAAAAAATAGTGGAGGGATCACTACATAATCACAACCATTGATTATGTGGTTATGATTTTTTCTTTGAGTGCAAATTAGGAAATGGTGCAATACACGAGGGTATGGTGAGCGTTAGATTTAGATTGTATCATAACCGTATACTAAGTAATCAACGATTGAGATTAAAAGTAGTGGTCTTTCT
>NC_033802.1:2578079-2600052 GCF_001876935.1 Asparagus officinalis
AACAAGGTGAATGGGGGTGAATGGTTCCCCTAACTTCCCTTCACCCTCATTCCCCTCAATCCAAACAAGCCCTTAGGGCCTGTTTGGATTCGTAGGGGGTGAAGGGAAGTTAAGGGGAACTGAGTGAAGTGAAGGGAAGGGAAGGGAAGGGAATTCTCTTCCCCTTGGTTACACCCCAATTTGGGGGGTAACAATTTTTATACTATTAGGGGGTGAACCAAGGTGAATGGAGGTGAATTAACTTCACCTCCTAAGTGTTCCCAAACAAGGTGAATGGGGGTGAATGGTTCCCCTAACTTCCCTTCACCCTCATTCCCCTCAATCCAAACAAGCCCTTAGGGCCTGTTTGGATTCGTAGGGGGTGAAGGGAAGTTAAGGGGAACTGAGTGAAGTGAAGGGAAGGGAAGGGAAGGGAATTCTCTTCCCCTTGGTTACACCCCAATTTGGGGGGTAACAATTTTTATACTATTAGGGGGTGAACCAAGGTGAATGGAGGTGAATTAACTTCACCTCCTAAGTGTTCCCAAACAAGGTGAATGGAGGTGAATGGTTCCCCTAACTTCCCTTCACCCTCATTCCCCTCAATCCAAACAAGCCCTTAGTTAAACAATTCCACTTGTAGAATTATATAAAGTGAGAAACTTTAGGCCTGAAAAGGCCCAATTACCTACATAGCACCGTCTCCTCGTTTCTTTTAAAGAACTGGCCGCCCACGTGGGCTGATTTCATGCAAACTAGCGACTCTTTAGCTTTAACTAGATCACAGGCACGTGCATTATGCACGTGCAAAAAAATCAAAACTAATTCAATACTAATAATGATATTTTTTTGTGGCTCAAATAAAATTACTGCTTAAGATTTTGTAAGTTTGTTTGTGGAAATTAATTCATTAAAAATAGTAAAGTTTTATTTAACAGATGTGATTGAATTTTTTTTTTTGAGGTGAATAGTGAGGAAATCTAAATTTGTGATTATCTTATAATCCACCTCGAATTATTTACCAATTGAGTCATATTTTATGGTCACAATCCTTCTTAAATTTTAGTTCTAATTTGATATTTTTTATTTGTACCTTGATTTGATTAATTAAACTTTATGTAATTATATAAACTTTTTATAAAGAAATTAGATATTATCTATGTTAATAAAAAATATTGATTGAAACGTTCTAGAAATAAAAAAGATAAAAAATAAATATTCAATTGTATAGACTTTATCTATGTTTTTTTTGGGATTTTTAGATCTCACAAAAATCCTGAAAATCGCCAAACACGGTAAATATAATCATACAAGATTTAATGTGGAAAACCCTCAATAGGGAAAAACTACAGGATCAAAAACAATCAACTATCACCTCCAAATTATAATTTTTTGTACGGATAAATACTACTAAAGCCTCTCTCTCACAATATCCTTAAATCTCGTTACGCCTTCTATTAGACACTGATTACAATGATATTGTCTCCCACCTTCTTTCCATTTCAAAACCCTAGAATAGGATGCTAAAGACACTCATGACTTACCCGCCAAGTTAACTTGACCTACCCACCAAGTTAACTTGACCTCTAAGAAAACTACTAGAACTGGACCTAACATTCATATCTGCATCCAACTTGGAGTTTGAGTCGATAACTAACATGTCCTCCCTCGACAAAAAAAAAATCTCCAAGTGCCTTAACGACTTCAGAAAAACTCACTCACTTCTTCTTATTCTTCACCTCTCCCTTGTGAATAAGAGTCTGAAAAGAACCATCTACACCATTAATAGATCATCCTTCTAAATAACAAATATGGTTGCTATTCTTCCTCCCTTGCAAAATCAAATCACCATCTCTATACATTTTGGACTACTCTCCTTCACCAACAAACTTGTACTCACGTGATGCCATCTCACTCAACGAAATTAAATTAGCACCAAATGACAACATATATCTTATGTGACGAAGAATTCTGACCTCCCCGGTGTGAAGCTTGAGGCGAACACTCCCAACACCTTCAACCATATTCTCGTTGTTTCTGACGATCACGTCGCCAATTTCTTCATTTTTCTTCAATGTGTCACAATAATTTTTATTGTTGCAAACGTGCATAGAGGCTGCAGAATCTAACACCAAAGTGTTACTCGTATTAGTACGCGTACTCTCCATCAACAACACCACATCTTCATCACACATAACTATTGAGAAGTCCACATTCTTAACATTTTCTTGAAGCTTCATCTGTCTAATGCTCTTCAAATCATTTCGTATCTGGGAACATCTAAACTGAATGTGATCATTCTCTCCGCAATAATAGCACTCCTTTTCACTGTCGTCTCGAGCCTGGGATTTTGGCCTTCCTCGATAACTGTCACATCTCCCATCACTCCTCCCTCGATTAGAACCTTCAAAAGTTAGTGCACTCTCACCACTATTAGATGTGCTCTCATTCCCCATTATTCTTTTATTCTCGTGTAGAAGTACTGTCATATCGTCAAACTTTAAATTCTATACCCCACAATTATCGTCTAAAAAGGTAACGGTTTGTACGACTTCGACAAGAAAGACAGTAGGAATAGTGTATGCTCTTCTTCTTTAATCTCCTCATCAATACTCATAAGTTAGCAAACTAGCTGATTAAAGGCATTGACATGATCTTGAATTGCAGTACTTTCTTCCATCTTCAACGAATAAAGTCCCATCCTCAAACACAATCGGTTGGTCATCGACTTCGACACATAAATCTCCTCAAGCCTTTCCTACAGCCCCCTTGGTGTAGTCTCCTGCATAACATTATATTTGATCTTAGGGACGAGTGCCAAATGAATTGTGTTAACCACCCTCTTTTGTATGAAACTCTATTCAACATCATTCAATCCTTCAGGTTTCTTCTCCTTCAAAGCTTGATCAACACCCTGCTACACAAGAATATTTTGAACCGTGCACTACCATATTATAAAATTTGTCATGGTGTTGAATAGCGGAATATCGAACTTCAGACCCGAAGAAGTCACCATCCTCTAACCACAATCAAAATTCAAATCAGTTACTGTAGAGATTGAATTTGATAAAACCGACATAAAAAACAAACTCAACATGTCGGAAAATCCTAGGAACGACTCCTGGATTACCAAAATCCGCCTCCAAACCCTTGATCAGAAGACAAACTAATCTGTATCGTCGAATTTGATTTAACAATTTTTTAACCAAACACTCACCCACATGAACAATGTTCCTATTACTATAATGTTTTCGATGCTACAATAGCTTCTTTTTTTTCAACGTGATGTTCACGTGATTCTGCTCCTCCACCGGTGTCTGGTTCTCTCATTTGCCCGATGTCGATCGCCGTGCCTCAACCACTGAATCCTTCACCAATCGCACACCGCTTGAACCTCCATGAACTGTCAAAACCCTGCTCTGATACTACTTGTTGAGATTTTTAGATCTCGTAAAAATCTCAAAAACTACCAAACGCAGTAAATAGAATCACACAAGATTTAACGTGAAAAACCCTCAATATGGAAAAACCATGGGATCGAAAATAATCCACTATCACCTTCAAATTATAATCTTTTGCACAGAACAAAGACTGTCAAATCCTATCCCTCACAATACCCTTGAACTCGGTTACACCCTCTATTAAACCCCGATTACAAGAATATTGTCTCTTTCCTTCTCTCCATTTAAAACTCTAGAATAAGATGCATTATTTAAAGACACCATGACTGGCCCACCAAGTTAACTTGGCTTCTAAAGAAACTACTAGGACTGGAGTCTGGGCCTAGCCTTCATATTCGCATCCAACTTGGAGTTTGAGTCGGTACCTAACATGTTTATGGTAAAATAGATAAAATATTTTAAAAATAATGAATGAGCGAATTTTTTTGTTAAATTACCTTTTTAACCTTTCAACCATAGTTTAAAAGAGGGCATGTCCACCTTTCAATCTATTTTTTTGGATATTGTCCTGGTTGAATCATTACGTAGACGTATAGATGTTCAGCCTAGGTTCTAAAGTTGATAAAGAAGGTAGATAATAATAATAATAATAATAATAATAATAATAATAATAATAATTAATGGCTATTTTTATAATCAATATTTAGTTTCTTTAGACATTCAATTATGAAGTAAAATAAGAGAACAAAAATGATACAGGCACACCTTGTGCCACCCCCTCAGCCACTCCCCCCTCTCTCTGCTACAGTAACCGGGCCCACATGAGATTTATAAAAATAAATCTCATGTGGGCCCGGTTACTGTAGCAGAGAGAGGGGAGTGTGGCTGAGGGTGTGGCACAAGGTGTGCCTATAGTGCCACTCGTATGAGAATGACATACCGAAGACAGATGTAGCATTTGCAATCTATTTTATATTCTAGACTCGTGTACTACATCCAATCTAGTCAAATTCTAAAGTTTTTATTTCATAAAAAGGAGTTTACTTCGAGACACTCTTAGAACATCTACATAAATTATAGAACAAGGAGTCCTTTTTTCAGGGGGTCAAATTACATAAAAATCGCAAAAAGTAATTAAGATCAATCTTACTGACTTTAGCTTATGTCACAAAAGTCCACGTACAGCCCACCAATATTCCATAGTTTTGCTGCCTAATTAACTAAAAATAATTAAGTTGGCTTCTTGCGTTTAGGATTAAGAGAGAGAGAAAATATGGTATTTAAATGGAAATTCAATGGTGAACAGTCGTCAAAGTTACCTAGTCCATAGTAGAACATCGTCAAATTCTTAACTTGATGACGTGGTGCTTTGCTTGAATATTCCTAGCTAGAAAATGTTCATTGAGAGCAGTTGGATACTGTTCACTGTCAAAAGCTAACGTATACGACTGATCAAAAGTGTAGTCAATACTGAGAGGCAAGTGATTTTTTTTATAGGGATATGTGGTAAATATGTAGGGTATACACTTTGTTCTGATGGATATGTATACGAATATAAATACATATACACGGCTGATGTGTTATTGTGTCGACGCACATTCAAATAGCCAACTATAATTAATCTGGGTATGTTAATGATTTGAACTATAGTCGGGGTCACGCACGGTGGGTTATTTATTATTATTTTATATTTTCCAAAATTAAATTTTGATTGGGATAAGAATGGTAGTTTTGGTATTTCATGGTCCCGTTACGAGGCCAAGAAATGGGACGTTCTTGTAGGATTTCTACTATGGTTACTTAAAATCTCTTCAAATGCACAAAGTGGTTTCCGAAAACAGAAGAGAAATCATTCAAATTCTCCAATTCATGACAAGGAACAGCGAACAAGGTGCACTGACAACTGTGATTCTCCTTCAGGAATCGAACATTTACAAGAGAAGCAAGAGCAAACACAGCTGAGCTCACACATACTGCTTCTGCAGGAGATTAGAACAGAAAGTCAAGTCGAAACGAGCTTCAGGGGGGTCTCCGATGCAATCGAACACTGCATCTGCTGTCAAGAAATCCTCATCAGCAGTGTAGCTGCAAGGAAAACACGAAATGAGCAAAATATGCGATACATAAATCAAAACTGAAAAAAAAAATTCTCAAACATTGCTTCAAAATTAAGGTCATTTAATTGTAGAGTTAACGAATTACACCTCATATTGTAGGTTTTCAGATTGACAGAATTTCAGGGAAGTACATATGCCGTGTTTTTTACTCATTGACAACAGTGTCTCATATCAAAATTGCTGAGCAATCTAGTTGGTTGAAACAACAAACGGATTTCATCAGGTTATGACTTAAGAATGATTGGTGGCGGCACTTAAATGAGTTTTATTATCGTCTCGTTGCAGCGTGCTAAAGAAACAGTAAAAGAAGAGTTAATAATCAGAAACTGATCAATAATATGAAAATCAGGGCGGCGGAAAAAATCATCCTCTTAATGACTGACTTTATAACAACTCGTTCAGTTGTACATAACTAGAACCATACTTGCAGAAATTCATGATATATAATCTTTTTTTTCGTGACCGTGCTTAGTATTAATTGCATGAAATAGCTCTATACAGTAAACAAGAACACATTAATAGCTTTCTCATATCGACTGAGAGCTTCTAATGCAACGAAATGATGAGGATATAACACAATGCGCGCAGTGGAATCTCATAAGATAAAATAAACGAAAAAACTACCCGCTTTTTGTTACAATGCACTTCATGCCAGCAGCTTTTGCTGCAGCAAGCCCAATCGCGCTATCCTCTACCACAACACAGCTGAAAGCAAAAGAAAGAAAGTGGAAATTAGCCCGCAAATCGCATAAATATGTATAAAACCATATTCATACTGAGAAATAAGAATCAAATTCAAGTCCAGTAGATATGGCTGAATGAAAGTCTGAATATGGAGGCAATATTGTCATAGATCCAACAATTTGCTCTACCTAGAGTCCATATTCATGATCGTAAAACGACCTCTTGCCTCGCTCAGGCAAAAATTTCTAGATACTAAAGCACTTACTCTTTGCATTAATTAGATGAAGTTCTTGAAGAGTACATCTAAAATATTATGCAGGTTAGGTTAAGTGATAGTAAGGGAACTGATTTAATTTTAAATTTGTTTTTTTGAAGTAAACCGCTTTAAGTGATACTCCTAAGCATCATCTGAAACAGTAATCCAGAAAGCTAGAAAAAAAAGGCCCCCTTCAAAATAATTATCAATTGTCCATGGAGTAACATACACACATTAGAATTAAAAGCTTGACTAATTTCAACAATTTATCACATTGCTAATTAAAATTTCTATAGACGAGTTCCTAAATATTTAAGTACCATGCTAATATACAATACCAATGTCTAGAAGAGGTCGTAAAGATTGTATGTGCATTTATTTACAAAGATCATTTTGATGCATTGATCACCTTAAGCCGGAACTGTCTCCATAGCATCACAAAAAAATTTCATCGAAAACCCTTTTTTAAAAGGGAAATTGAAAGACTAGAAATTTCAATCCTCCACACTATTCAATGGCCTATAACTTCAATAACAAATAGTTCCCAACTGCAGGTACCAAACCCATCTTTCTCCTAAAAATAAAAAGTAAACAAAGAGTGATCACAATTCAGTCTATACCTCGCGGGCTCAATGCCAAGAGTGCTTGCAGCGAGCAGATAGATGGCCTGCCAAGAGGGGGAGAAAACAGATTTTGAGACATCCTACTGAAGAATTCTGTAATATTAATCAGAAAAAAGATGCGAACGCATGGATGTTAGGTGATTATAAACCGTTATCATGAACTTAATATCTGAAGTAGATATGATTCCGTTGATTCCTACTTATCAAGCACTAAAGCAGATGATATGATATGCCTCAGAGTTCACGGAATAGAAATCAAAATGCTTACTATTCTTCTTTCGCCTATCACGACGTTGGATTCTAATATCAACAGCAACCAACAAAAAGAGTGGGATTGTAAAGTGATATAAATCTTCTTGCTCGCTTATAGCAAATAAGTAAGTCCCCACAAGTCAAATAAAAACTAAAAGTTTGACAAATAAATTACCGGATCAGGCTTCTTACGAGGAACCACATCTCCTGCAAATATCTTTATCTTCTCGGCTCGTTCAGGACCAAGCAAGAATGAAACTATGGCCGAAACCTGAAGTAGTCATATTTTAGTTAGTAGAATGTTGGAGAGTTGGAAAAAACTCGGATAAAACAAGAATGTTGGCGATAGAATATCCACAATCAACTAAATGCATACTAACACAGTTAATCGAACAGCAAACCAAACCAAACCAAGCATTATTCTAATAGAAACAGTGAAAAATATCTTTAAAAAACAGTGTGTCCTGTTGTATGTTGAAGAATTAAGCCAGAGTAGTCAGTAGTATACATTGAACAGGACCAATATGCCAAGGATCAAGTGATAATACAATATCATATTCGAAATGGAAATATCACGTTATGCAACTTTGTTATTAACACACATAGCTTTTCCCGGTGAAGCTTCTTACTGGGATTATGTTCAAAGAAACATGTAACATTTGATGTCGCGACTATTAATTCCAAAACACTTGGATCAAAATTGCAACATATAAGTCTGCCCGCAACTTAAAATTCTGGAACCTTGTAATGCGTACCTACCGCCTTCTCATTTGAAGTACTGCATACAGCAACCTTTACTCCTTTTGATAAAGCCTCGTCAATCAACCTAAAAGGCAATTAAGAGGGCGACACGAAAAGATTAGTTAATCATCCAGTCATTTTGGTAACTCCCCTACTTCTACAACTGTTGTGTGCTATGATTTTGATTTTTGAACTGAGTTAAGGGAACCCCTTCTAAAAATATGCTCAAATATAATAACAATGGAGGGAGGATTGAGAATTCTGACCTGGCAACACCCGGCCTAAGCGGAAGCAGCTTCTTCTCAATAAGGGCCATGAACAGTTCGGTTTTCCTTCTGTGAAGCGAAGCTATGAAGTCTTTTCTTTCTTCTTCAGTCTTCGGTGCTTTCGATGGCCAACCCGTCTTGTTAAAGTATGCAGTCATTCTAACGAGACAATGAAACAGCAATCGATCAAAATGATAAAAGGGGCCAAAAAACACACCTGAATTCAAAGTAGTAGTAAGGTTTCTATGCCTCCTCTAGCTAAGTTAATGAACAAAAGAAATATACAAAGGTTGCCAAATAGTTAATGTGCACAGATGAAGGAATATTAGACGAAAGAGTATCAGTTGATATACACAGTTTTCAAGTTTAGTTTTCAATTGAAGGGAACCAAGTTGTG
Source organism: Asparagus officinalis (assembly GCF_001876935.1). Lineage (NCBI taxonomy): Eukaryota > Viridiplantae > Streptophyta > Magnoliopsida > Asparagales > Asparagaceae > Asparagus > Asparagus officinalis. Next base: position 2,586,796 of record NC_033802.1, read on the forward strand.
TTCAAGTTTGATGAACATCCAACTAACTAGACTAAGTCCATTCTTACCCAGCTAGTGCAAATATAATCGTAAATCCATCATAATGTACGATATTTTACCTCTCTTTCCCCCCGCCGATCTTAAGCAACTCACCATACAAATCTACATCCCAGGTTACACCTAGTTCCTTCTGTAATAACAACTTTAAATGTTAAAAAAGACGAGCTTGCAGATAAAACATTTTCCATAAAAAAAATCTTTGCAGCCTAGTTCCGAAACTAAAATGTTAGAAGATAACGATACCGACTCCTAACTTATTTACTTACTTGTAAAGAAGCAGTGAAGAAGCATCAGTCATGGGTAAACAACTAGCTGAAGTCCATAAGGATCTTCACCACTAAATAATTCATTTCATAAGATTCTTCGTGAAACTAGTTTGAAGTTATAGACTTACCTAAATTACATAATTATGACAGACAAACAATTTCCTAATGTTTTTTTTTCTTGTGAAATATTTATCATAGTAAGAAATTGGGCAGGACTCTAAAATTCCAATTTGCCAACCCACAAGGCAAATCACCAACAAGAACCCAAATTCCATTGGCACCAATCAAAATCAGAGGTGTAAACAAATGCAACCCGATTTGTGAAATTAACACAACAAAATTCTCCAAAATTCTAAAGAAAATATCTGGCATCACCTCAGCAAAAGTGTCATTGAAAGAAATCCTGTGACCATCCTTCTCAGTGTCCACAAGAACTCCGTCGCAGTCGAACAGCAGCGCAGCTGGAAGAGCCTGCGACGACGGCGAAGGGGGAGCAGCAGCAGAGCAGACTACTCCTCTCCCGTTGCCCAATTTAATGCCAACCGAAGAAGAAGATGGCAAAATTTTCCTCTTTTGACCCTTTTGGTGATCAAATTGGAAACAAACGAAAGACCCGTAATTGATTCTGTTCGTGGGAATGACCCAAGATGGAGATGGAGGCAACGGAGTTGTAGCTGTGGCCATTGAAGCGCTGCTGCTGATCACCTAATTTTATTTTATTTTCTCCCCTGTTTTCGCTAAAAAAAATAAATGTATTGGTTTTGAGAGGAGAAAGAGTTTGCATTTGTATGATTCATAACGGTCTAAGCTTATCCTGATGAGTGAGGGAACCCGCCACAAAAAAGCTACAAAAGGAACAAGCATCTGGGGGCTAATCTCACAATTAAACCCCCTCAAGTTTAGGAATACTACAGATGACCTCTTCAACTTTCATAGTCTTATAAAACCTCCTCGTCTTTACACTTCTCTTAGAAAACCTCCTCATGTAGTTACTTCAAAGTATGAAGTGACCTAAATATATTTCCTTAATGATCTAAATATATTCCCTTGGGAAAAAAAAGCTCATTTGATTTGAAATAAGCCACTCAACTAGTGTAAAAAAAACGTTTTGAATCATTTACGGTGCTTTTCTGGTCGCAAAATTTTAGGCTAATGTTTATATGGTTGAGCAATTTCTTCATCGTTTGAAGTCACGCGCTTATCACATGATACGTTAATGCATGGTATTAGTTAGGAGCATTAGGTGAGAAAAGTTTAGGGGGGTTTTCACAAATTTACCAAATGGACGGGTGAGGGTCGGAGGATTTGTTTGCAACATCCGAGGGGTTTACTGAAATTAAAATAGTTAAGAGGTTTACTAAGGACCTGTTTTTATTCATTTCCCAGAAACCTAAGCCTGGGAAATGACCCATTAGAAATAGGTTGTGAGGCCCATTTTTTTGTATTCAAGTCTATATACAGTTTTTTTCGCTGAAATAGATTTTCTTTATTTTGGGACCCATAGTATTTACTACCTCTCCAATAGGTGTGTCTCACATACACAATATATCTTTTTTTTCCCTCTCTCAACCAAACAGAAAAAATAATTTCTTCTAGGAAATATGACACTCCCACATAGGTGCATTAGGTTCTTTGATTTCCTTTTCTCAATTTCTCAGCGAACTAGGGCTTGTTTGGATTGAGGGGAATGAGGGTGAAGGGAAGTTAGGGGAACCATTCACTTCCATTCACCTTGTTTGGGAACACTTAGGAGGTGAAGTTAATTCACCCTAGTTCCCCTTGGTTCACCCCCTAATAGTATAAAATTTGTTACCCCAAATTGGGGTGTAACCAAGGGGAAGAGAACTTCCTTTCCTTCCCTTCTCTCAGTTTCCCTTAACTTTCCTTCACCCCCTACGAATCCAAACAGGACCTAAAATTAAAATAGCTGAGGAGGGCTTTATGAGACGTTCTGAGATTTAAGAGGGTTTTCTAAAATTTGTCCCAAACAAAATTGGTCATATGCGTTAAACCCTTCCCCCAAATACTCAGCTCTGAGAGCCGAAACCCCCCGAACAAAAGATCTCTCTGCATCACTCTCTCTAGAAATGAAGAGATTCTTCAAACCCATAGAAAAGGATGGCTGCTCAAAGAAGCCCACTCTCTCCTCTCCTCTTTCGTCATATCACAAAACCCAAAACGAAGCAGAAACATCAGAAGAAGAGAAGGGAGGAGGAGGAGGAGGAGGAGGAGGAGGGGAGGGGGGAGAGCCCGTCAAATTTGTAACTTGGAATGCAAACAGCTTGCTTCTCCGAGTCAAGAACAACTGGCCTGAGTTCACGCATTTCATCCAGACCCTTGACCCTGATGCCATTTGCATTCAGGTCCTCCTCCTTAAAACTTTACTTGTTCCTGTTAAATGGGTCGTTTTATTTTTCGATTTAACCTCATGGGTAATTCTTTTTATTTGGGTTTTTTCGTTTTCTAGGTTGAGAATGATGCAATGTAATTTGGATAAATTTGTAGCATTTGTAGTTGGAAATTAAGAGTTGGGGTTTTTGAGAGAAGCTCGGATTCTTTGGGAATCATTGTTGTGAAACATATTAAAGATAGGATTTCATGCTAGACACATTTGATGACATAAAGTGCATGCACATTGGGCTGTGATGTTTTTAGTTAGGCTTAATTGCCATTAAATACTCTTTTATAGTTTCCCCTACTTTTCACTTGGGGGTTTTTCCCGGAAACCACCTTAAAAATGGGGTCATTTTATGGGAGCCACCTTTCATTTTCAATTTATACCTAAACCATCTTTAAAGTGGGTCTTTGTTCCAATCAACCACCTCATGGTCAAAATTTTTACTAAAAACGCAATAATCCCCTTAAAAACTCGCATTCAAATGTGACTCACTTTGCTAACATTTAAGTCTAGTTGGGATGCAAGTCACATATTTTAAACATGTATTGTTTAAGGTTATTTTTGGTTTTTTAGTGATGATTTGGCTAGGAGGTTGTTGATTAGAACAAAAATCCACTGTAAGGTGGTTTACATACAAACTGAAAATGAAAGGTGGTTCTTGTAAAATAACCTATTTAAAAGGTGGTTTCTAGGAAAAAACCTTTTCACTTATATACCCTCCCTTGTTTCTGGCAGCACTTATATACCCTAAAGTTCTTAGAACCTGCACTTTTATATCCTCACTTGTTTTTTCAACTCTTACATACTCTAAAATTTTTAGAACTTGCACTTAGGTACCTCAAAGTTTTAAAAACTTGCACTTAGTACCCTCATTTTTGAAAACTTTAGGTATTTAAGTACAAGTCTTAAAAACTTTAGGGTACTTAAGTGCAAATTTTAAAAACTTTAGGATATTTAAGTACAAGTCTTAAAAACTTTATGGTACTTAAGTGCAAATTTTAAAAACTTTAGGATATTTAAGTGCAAGTTTGAAAAACTTTAGGGTGTATAAATGCTGCAAGAAAACAAGTGATAGCATGTGTGTAAGGTTTAAAAACATTAAGGTATATAAGTGCTACCAAAAACAAGTGAGGGTATATAAGTAGGGGAAACTATAGGGTATTTAAATGCAATTAAGCATTTTATTTATAATTTTGCATGTTTGATTAACTGTCAGCATGCTCATGTGCTTGTGCATACTGTGGGTAGTTGTGAGACATTGACCACATAAAATAATATAAGATATTACTTTTTATTGTTTTGTGAATCCTAGATGAAATATTACTATTATTTTGATTGGTTAATCAGTACCCAGAAAATGTTACAAACTTACAAATGATTGAATTTACAAATTAGACTGAGTATTTATATCAAACCAATGCTAATATTACGATAATACCTTCTTTTTTTTTTCTTTTGAGAAAATCATTCTTGTTATGTAGTTGAATTGGTGATCTTCTTGTAGGAAGTTCGAATGCCCGCTGCTGGTTCTAAGGGTGCACCTAAGAATCCAAATGCACTGAAAGATGACACAAATGCTGCTCGTGAGGAGAAGAAGGTAAGAGAAGAGCACTGGCCGCATCAATTCCCCATGATTCTGAGTTTATTAAAGACTAGGAGATTGCATGAAATTTACTATGCCATTGCCATTGGCATTTCTCGTCTTATACTTGTCTAATTTCATGTCATAAAGTAACCCTAGAGTAAACATTTTAATATATGGCTTCTAGGCCAATATTTTGAAGAAATTACGGCATACAAATTTTAGTTGTTCACTGCATATCCTTCAATGAGCACAAATTGTGATAATCTGTTATTCAATTATTTTAGTTTCACCTGAATGCCTATTAGCTATTATTTTCATTACCATGCAGGTGCTTATGCGTGCCTTGTCAAGTCCTCCATTTGGAAATTATCGTGTCTGGTGGTCTCTTTCAGATTCTAAGTATGGTGGGACTGCTTTATTTGTTAAAAGACAATTTCAGCCAAAAAAGGTCTCATGCTGTCTAGAACGAACAGGTAATGCTTTTGAGATTTAGAGAGATAGGATGTTGATTTCCATTGCCGCATGTTCTCATGTTTGGTTATCATTAAACAATTTACGAAAAATAACTCCTCTACCTCTCTTTAGTTTCACCATCTGTCACTAAAACTCTTTGCTCTTCACTTTGATACTTCTAAAGTTAACTAAGTCTCTAATCTTTCTTTTTCCCATCTTGACAAGATTATATACATAATTTTCCACTTCCATAAACTCTAGCTTTTTATATAAATTCTCATAGCCTTTTAGCCTTGAGAACTTTATATCTCTAGTTTTTTCTCACTTCTGGAGTCTTGCCATCGAAGCTTTAAAACTCTCAAACTTGCTTGGGTCAAAGCATATTGTAGTGAAATATGTTTCATTTTGTTTCATTTATACTACATGTGGCTTCCTCTTTGATTGTCTAATGCGATAGCAGGATGTTAGTTACTACATGTTTCTATTCTTTTGGCAGGTTCTAAGCATGAACCTGATGGACGGGTGATTTTGGCTGAATTTGAGTCATATTTCTTATTGAATACTTATGTACCTAACAATGGTTGGAAAGAAGAGGAAAATTCTTTCCAAAGAAGAAGAAAATGGGATAAAAGAATTCTTGAATTTGCTCTACAAATTGAGAAACCCTTGATTTGGTGCGGTGATCTGAACGTAAGGTAATTGACTGTTAAACAGGACATACCAATCACCATTGAAATTTCTTTCCCTCTTTTATGCACTTTTTCTTGTAATAAATCCATTTATTGAAGTTCTTGATTATATATATTGTGCAGCCTTTCTAAAGATCAACGCTACATTTTGGGTTTCACTTCTTAAATTTTATTTCTGTCATCAGTAGAGTACTGGTTACATCTGATATTTTCTATTACCATTAAAGTTTCTTTCCCTCTTTTATGCACTTTTTCTTGTAATAAATCCTTTTATCGAAGTTCTTGATTATATATCTTGTGCAGCCTTTCCATAAGATCTGCTACATTTTTTATGTTTTAAACCTTCTGATATTTTCTATTATTGCTTTACAGTGTAAGATCAACGCTACATTTTGGGTTTCACTTACTTAAATTTTAATTCTGTCATCAGTAGAGTACTGGTTAGTGGTTACATCTGATATTTTCTATTACTGCTTTACAGTGTAAAATCTGCTACATTTTTATGTTTTAAACCTTCTGATATTTTCTATTACTGCTTTACAGTGTAAGATCAACACTACATTTTGGGTTTCACTTCTTAAATTTTATTTCTGTCATCAGTAAAGTACTGGTTACATCTGATATATTGGTTACTTTTTATTGCATTCTTTTGCAGCCACCAGGACATGGATGTTAGTCATCCGGATTTTTTTAGTAGTGCAAAGCTTAATGGCTACATTCCTCCAAATAAAGAGGCAAGTTCGATTGTATTTTGGCGATATTTTCCAGTAATTTGATGTGAAGCTTTCCCATTAGTTCATATGTGCTTCATCTTTTCAGCTCATTGAATTAGAGTAGTAGCTTGCGCATCAAGCCATTGACTTACATATTAGTATCTTTGTGTGTCAAGCAAAAGTAAACCTATATCCAGAATCCAGTAATCATTCTTTACCTGAAAATTGATTCAGTTTTCATGTTATCTTTCTGCAAATGTTTCATCAGTCTGTGACTTCAGTTATAGTAATTGGACTTTAATAACCATATTTAAAGCCACAAAATCATATAGGTTTTTTAATGTATTAACGGGGATGCCATATTCCTTACATTGCTGATATATTTTTAAGTTTCTGTCATTTTATCTTGTGATTTGTTAGTAACATTTTGAATCAAACAAGGAAGTCTTTTTGTTCATGGTGCAGGATTGTGGACAACCAGGATTTACGCTGGCAGAAAGGCAGCGTTTCAGTAATATACTGTCCCAGTGGGTGAATTTGAGAAAATTTTTCTCTTTCTATTTTCTTTCATTTTCCTATTAGATAATAATAGAAATATGTCATGGTCACCATTTCTTCACATTTTGATATTCATTTACAAAGCTTCGTATTCGATTCCTGCAAATTTTGTGCATCAGTTGTCAGACAAAAGTTAATATATACAATAGTTATCTTTAGCAAAAAAATTCTCATTTCACTTCTGAATAAATTGAGGAGGTTTTTGGTTAATTATCACTAGTGCTTCTCTCTAAGATTGTTCACAGTTGGTAAGCATTGGTATAGGATTTGGTAGGTAAAGTTTTCAATTAGTTAACTTGGAACTCAGTAAATTGTTTAATTAGAATCAGGAGGAGGACAAAGATATCATCGATAAATAAAGATTCCTGAGGTCAAGGACGCACCAAATTAAATGAAAAGTATAGACAAATCTGATTGTCTTCCTGTTTATTATATTCTTTTGTTTTTTGTTGCAATAGACCCTACTTAAATGTTATATTTCCCGTCAAAGGAATTTGTCCTGACTATCTAATTTATTAGTATACTCATTGCAGAGGAAAGCTGATAGATGCATATAGATTTCTCCACAAAGAGCAAGATATGGAAAAAGGCTTTTCTTGGTCTGGGAACCCAGTTGGCAAGTATGTAAATTCTCCATTCAAATGCATATTCTATGTTTATAGTTTTTCATAGAGCCTATTGTTGTTATTTTACTACTCTTTAGTTATTAATGTAACCCGTCTGTAAAGATTCTTATTCTAGTAGTATGCAATGATGTGTATCTGCATATATACGCTATCACCCACATTAAGGATCAAATAAATTCTTTTTTTGCAGGTATCGAGGCAAGAGGATGAGGATAGATTATTTTATTGTGTCGGAACAGTTAAAGGACCGGATTGTTGCATGTGAAATGCATGGGCAAGGAATCGAACTCCAAGGTAAGATGAGAATAATTAATTTCCTTTGAGCTAATTTGTACAGCTAATTAGTTTGGTTTATTAATTCCTGTTGTTCATCCTATTGAAGGCTATACGTCCTATGTAAGTTTCTACTAAGTATGTGTTGTTAAATTGTTTGCTCTTTCGTGATCCTTGAGTAGAAATGCTGTCTTGTCCTTCTGTGCTTAATTTGGTGATCCTTGAGTAGAAATGATGTCTTGTCCTTCTGTGCTTAATTTGGAACCGGAAACCTAAATATATCAATTGTTCAGAGGATGAACACATTTTCATGGGAGCTTAGAAACCTAGAGAGCAAGGGTTGTTAATGATGATGGTGATGATAATAACAGTATTAATAAATAATATTGCTGGTGATGATGATGCAATACAAAATGATGGTGATAATTACAATGAAATAAGATGGCGTTTCTACTTTTCTATATCACTTTCCTGCTATAATGATATTATTTTATAGCCTATCAACATACTTATGGAGCTGAACTTAAACCTTCTGATATAAAAACTTTGTTTTCTTTCAAATGCGTCATTGTTTCAGGTGTATTAATTTCAGCCACAAACTTAGGTTGTAATGTGTATATTTTATCATAAGCTGACCTCTAAATATCTCTTCATGACTGTTTTAGCTACGTTCTGAAAGTACTTTTTCCTGCAATTTATTTCTGGCATTCATTGTTATATTTCTTTTCCCTTTGATTGCAGGTTTCTATGGAAGTGATCACTGTCCTGTTTCTCTCGAGCTTTCACAAGGAAATTCATAATGCTTTTGGACGGAACATTATTCAACTAACATGATAAATTCCAAGTTATCATTTCTCTCGTTTTGAAGCCAATACACAAGGACAGCAAATTCGAGATTGATGCATTTGCAATCTTGTATGAATTAATGATTATGATACTCAGGCGCTACGTTTCTCTGACCTGTATAATTGAAGAGAAATAGGTTGTTGACAGCCATTATCAAGAATTGCCTAGTAATTTCTTATAATCTAGCAAAATGGAGCATTTGCTGCATAAGTTTAAGCCTTTTTCTTTAATTTTGTTATATTGTTGAATGTTCTTCTCTATGCTAGCCATAGCCAAGGAATATTAAAGATTGAATAGGGTCTATATATTCTGAAGTGCCACAAGGTTTGTGCTCCTGACTGTATTATCAAGTTTTCAACAATGAAATCTGTGTTGGGATTTGTAGTTGGTTACGTTTTATCTTGAAAAGAGAAGACCAAACTTATGTCATATGAGAATTAGCTTCCATTGGCATTACAGTTGAAGGAATTTCTAGTTATAGAACAAACAGTTGAAGGAGTTACTACTTACACAACAATTCAAAGGTAGAGTTCCAGGATTATCTCTCTCTCTCTCTCTCTCTCTCTCTCTCTCTCTCTCTCTCTTCTCTCTCTCTCTCTCTCTCTCTCTCTCTCTCTCTCTCTCTCTCTCTCTCTCTCTCTCTCTCTAAACAACTAACACAGTGGTGCATGTCGAAAATGGATGATCTGATGCAAGATCTTAGGGGTCACAAAGCCAACAGAAGTGCCTTAGCATTGGTAATGTTAACCATCGCAGTTACCTCTTTCTCTTCATCGATATACTTGAGATCGATATTATTGAGTTCAATCCCTTTACAAGGCTCTGCTGCACTACAGAACAAATCAACTCCCACGGGCGTCCTTGACTCCCCTCTGATATTCTTAAACTTTATGTCGCTAATCTTAACCTTAGAATGAGTCTGCAACAAAAAAGGAAGGGGAAAAAACAACAACAATAATCATTTTCATCAACTCCAACGCTAGAAAACTTAACTTACGGTGAAAAAGTTTGTACATTTCGACTGCAGTGATTATGCGGGCAATATTTTTGATCTATGACAACAGGGTTCTTTACGTTCTTCATCACTATATCGTCGAACGTGAAGTTGGAGGCAGAGATAGACGTCGGTGAATCTGGCCATGTCTTGATCCTGACTCCATTTTGAGTGTCGCTAAGAGTACAGTTTCTGATGCTTAAACCGAAAACATCCCTGTCCTTCTTGCTACCTCCGAGGCTCCCGACACTGATTCCATGCCCAGGACCACATAATACTTTGGATATCGAAATGTTTCTGCTTCCCGGTCCTATAGAAATGCAATCATCACCTGAAATGAAATATTCAGGCAATTTATTAGCCGGAGAAAATAGATACATAGTATACATGAAGAGAGAGGGAGAGAAGATGGGCACCTGTGCCGATTGTTGAGTTGGTGATCACAGTGTTATTTGTGTCACCGAGGTGAATACCGTCGGTGTTGGGACTCTCATCAGGGGCCGAGATGCTGAGAGAGTGAAGCTTCATGTTGTCACACCTGAAGAGATGCATGTGGAAGGATTTGCTGTTTAGTGATGAAATATGTTCAACTGTTCCGTTTTTCACAAAGCTGAGGTTTATAGACTGTTTTTCGAAAAGAAGAAGGAAAACAAAAAAGAACACATTAGTATTTTTCTTATTTGTTTCATTAACAGCTTGTTTGGCACTAGAAAATGAAAAATGAAAATAGAAATTAGAGAAGTGCATGACTTGACTTTCTGTATTTTTTTTCCTGTTCGATAATCGAATATTGACAATTCATGTCGATATTTTAAAACTTTTCACTTTCTCTGAAATTTAGCCAAAGTGGATAGAATGTGAAAGGAGAGACATCCACGGACATATGAAGATATATGTGAGCTACACATTCTGATCTAGATGCTGTATTATTCTTTAGAATTTGTCTCATTTTATTGCGTTCAAAAGATTTCATTTTTTAAATATTCACATTAGTTGTCAATTCAACTTTCATTTTTTTCAGTTTCGACCATCCAAACGTTACTTCTAGACAAAAAGTGAGGGCTCTCTCATTTTTTCAGTTTTCATTTACTTTCCAGTTACCAAGCATATTAACAAATAAAAATAACTTATACCGTTGGAAGACGCTTGCAGTGTCTATCCCTGTCACAGTTATTTTTCGGCCAAGCCAACGCACCCTGCCCATCAAAAGTTCCTCCTCCTCTGATCCTCAATCCATCGACATAATGAAACGCAATCCATTCTGTTGTTTTGTAGAGAGTAAGATCTGCGGCGGCCACCATTGTACCCTCTATCTTGAAGGAAATGCTTGCATTGCATGGTCCTTTGAACTTCAAGGGACCTACAAGAAATTTTCCCTTGGGAACAAGAACCTCACTTTGCTCCTTTGATGCACAAGCTTCTTTCCACGCATGTTGAAATGCCTGTTTATGCTCAAATAATACGTTAGACTAATGTTTTCGATCATAAGCAATCACCTATGTTTTCAAGAAACCATTTTCATATGTGTCATGTTTCTCAAGAGACCCCCTATCAAAGAAGTTCAACATACATCTCATCCATGATCATGAAACTGTAATTTTGTAACGGAGTTTTGTTTTTTATGGCTAGATACACAAATCAATAGTTCTTGGAAAATGACGAAAATAGAGAAGGGGGAAAAATGTTCTTGTATAGAAAGTACTTTTCCTGAGAAAGGGTTACATAAAAGAACTAGTTTTTCTTTTCTTTTCTTTTCTTTCATCAAGCTAAATTTCAGCTTATCTATCTAGATGTTTCATGAACCAAGTATCTTCACGAAAACGGTTTCGTTAATGATCATAAATACTAGTTTTTTTTCCAAATTGTTAGAGGAGGGAGTTGCTTGAAAAAACAAGACATACATAGAAGGTATATTGTAGTTTTTCTTTGAAAGATATGGATCGAGAGTTACCGCAGTACTTCCAGTTTTGGCATTCGCGTCTGCGCCATAATCCACGACGTTGAATGTCTCGGTAAAGCATGCGGTTGTAGCTTCTATTGCAAACAAGAAGACTGACAATAAAACTCCAATAGAGCTACAACTAGGCATCCTTGATGTTTTGATCTCTTCTGTGCTGGCTATTCTTTCTATTTCTGAGGATGTACTGCCTTCTTCTGAAGCATCCCTCATCGATAGTTTCGATTGCTCATTGCCATTGAAATTTGACTTATAATACCTTTACTTTTTTGTGAGAATATCTTTGTAAGCCTAGTTTTCTTCTATTCTGGTCTAAAGATAAGTAACATGTCATCAGGTAAGTTTCATAAAAATCTCATATCAGTTACAATAAACAGTGTCAGGCGACCATAAATTAATAAACAAAAAACTGAAGTTGGGGTCTTGAACATAATAACTAGAGCTTTTGCCGTCCATTTGAATTAGGCTATATTTTACAAGCCTCCAAGAAGTTTGGACATGTTGAGATAACCCCTCAATGTTTGGAAATGTCATTCAACCCCTGAACCTTTTCAGATATCCCCCAAGAATTGGAGGTTGTTAGCAAATAAATTCTGGAAAATGCAACTAACACGTCCAAACTTTGGGGTTATGGGCCAAACTTCTTGGGCGTTCATGAAATTTTTACTCGATCACAAAGTTTCCCAACCATTAAAGATTCTAAAGGCGCAGAGCGAGTAGATATCAAATAAATATATAAATCATCAGTGACTTATGTCCATGTTACAATATTCTTCAAAAATACAAATTACAACCACACTGTATAAACTCAGTTTTCTTGAAATACATACCCAATCTCAAATCTTATTGAAACTCTGAGATCCCAAACAAACGGGCGGTTCCATCACTAGAAACAGAAATAATAGATTTGCCATCCTTCAATACTGCCAGAGACTGAACAACATCCGTATGGCCACTGAATATTCGCAAGCAATTTCCAGAGAGACTGTCCCAAACTCGAACCTTTCCATCAACGCAGCCTGTAGCTATGTATTTTGACGCGCCAAGCCATAAAAGGCAAGTTACGCCTTCCTGGTAAAAAAATGAGAAGATTGTGATGAGATGAAGGGGGAATAATTACAGGGATTTTTGAAGAGAATGAGGGTGAATGTTAATAGTACAGACTTCATGATCGCAAGTGCAGCGAACAGAAGAATGCTGGAGATCCCAGATGATGAGTTTCTGATCCATGCCTCCAGTTGCACACCAAGGGCCGCTGCAACCCAAGAGTAAATGGTTGAACACGTTAAAGAAGTCGAGTCACAAATACTCAGCTAATTACATAAAGATGAGTGACTAAAACATGTGAATTAAATATGTGTTGAGGGGGAATTAAGCAAGTGCTATTCATACATACATGCATATACGTACGCGTGATTGATTATGTATGCCAATGGATAAAGAGGAAAAATGAGAGAATGGGGTACATGAGATGTACAAATAAATTGGCATGATCATAAATATCTTAGAAATATACACATTTGGAGAAGGATAAGATGGACGAGTTTGCTTATTAAAATAGGATGAAAAATTTATATGATGAGGCTGAATATGTGAATGAGAACAATCATACCTTCTTGAGAGTCCAATGCATTCAACAGAGCTTGAGTGAGACATTAATGAACCCACCACCTAGAAAACAGAAAGTAAAAATAAGATTGCATTTTCCTTGAGAATGACAATTGAATTCTTATGCCTATGTCTGAAGATGAAGACAATGCACGAAACTTTAATTTGCCAAGTTTAACCTGCAGCACCCCAGCCCATTGACATGCACACGCACATGCACGCATGCGCACATGCACACACGCACGCGCACAC
>NC_033802.1:2600062-2604718 GCF_001876935.1 Asparagus officinalis
GCGCACGCACGAGCGCGCGCGGGCCGACACACACACGCATGCACCCACACACGCACGCACACGCACACACATACATATATGAAAGAGAAGTATGCAGTGCCCATTTTGAAATTGAGAAGTTAACTAATGTATCCAAATCAAACATGCTTTGAAATATTTGTTTTAAGTAATAGTCAAATGAAATTTATACTAAACCCACCCTCCCAGTCGTTATGTTCACCATGTGAACCGAACCATCTTTCGATCCAGTAATAGCAACTGTAGAATCGGAAGTTATTGATAAGCATGTGAGTCCATCAGTGTGATATGGATGACCTACAAAATCACACATCCATTAGTATGTTGAGGTTTAAGAAGGAAAATCAGGGAAAGGTGCAAACCAGCATTATTCTTAAAACTGAAAAATCAAAAGCAAGGAAAAGAAGATATCCTATCAGGATTATCAGAATTGTTTTAGTCTGAAAAATTAATAAAACCATTATTTAGTGGAAAGAGTTCTCAAAGGATAAAATTATAAATAAACACTGCTCAAAATCCACAAAGAGGAGACCAGCTGAAAACCATGCATAATGCTACATAAGTATTTCACACCTTTAACTGCATGAATACTCTGCCCAGTTCTTGGGTTCCATATCCTCAATGATGCATCATCAGACCCAGTGCAGACAGTTTTACCTTCAAAAATTAATAGAGGATTCAGCAGAATAGAAAGTGAAAAAAAAATAAAGCTCAACATCATTATCTTATACCATCAGGTGTAAAGTCGCCACAAGTGACACTGCTACCATGACCGGAGAATGTGTTAAGCATGACCCCTTTCTCAGCATTCCACAAATAAACACTAGCATCTTCTGATCCGGTTAATATCAACTGTCCTCTAGGATGCCATTTGAGCCACTGAGCCAAGCAAGAACAAAGAAGAACAAAAAAATTTAATGAAACCCTCAAACCTACTGATCATTTACATGAAACATAATCCATTTAATTGATCAAAAAATAGAAAATTGGAATTACTAAAATAAAATAGAGTCACAAAACTTGAGTGGCCAAACCTCAACACTTCCCCCTGAACCTTCAAGAGAAACAATTTTACTCCCAGATTGTAAGTTCCACACTAAAATAGTTCCATCAAAACTTCCAGAGGCTAGTAGTTGTCCATCGGGACTGAAAGCTAGGGTAGAAACTGTGTCACCATGACCTTCAGAGAAAAAAGCGGAATTAGAATAGATAAAATTAAATTTTCAGAATACAAGAAAGAATTAGCAAAGTGTGCCACCATGTGCATATAAGTGAAGATCAATGAGTCAGTAGTACCTAGTTATCGAATATGAGCAAAGTTCATTATAATTACAATGTTAAAAGATCACAAAGTGAATAAGAGATGCATGATTCAACAATTCCTTTTCAGAAACCTACCCTATATGTCTGCGAGCAAAAACCTCAACCAAACAGCCAAAATAAACTGGTGTATAATAAACAGTCCAAAATCTTTCAATACTTTTCTTGAGTCACTTTTTATCAAATGTTCCTGAACATGTGCAGCACATACACCAGGTGATGGGGCTGTGTCGATATTGGACGCATAGATATGTGAATACAGTACATTTCTTAGACCTTGCACATGCTAACACTTCTCAGATAGTCCTTAATTCATAACACCTGTACAATTCGAACACTTGTCCTGCACTTTGTAAAGACCCCATACACAATTCTCAACACTCCGCAAACACTATTAATCTGTTTTGCATAAATATGAGGAACCAACGCTTATTTCCTGTAGAAAGTTACAAACAAAATATAATATTAAGCACAGGTAAACATTACAACTTGCACAGTTATGGGGTTACTGGGTTAGTTGCATCCATGTCCGCATGAGCAGGTTAAGTGCATCCTTATCTGCATGAGCAGGCATGCAATTATATACTCTCTCTTGTTCTCATACTTAATTATTAGAATGTAGACATATACAAATGTAAATTCTTTTAGTTACTCTATATTCACCATGTAGATTAATTTTATTGGTAATATCAACTCATCATTTCCAATCAGTAATAATCTTGTACAAAATTCTAGCATCTTCTAAAATAGTATCTTTAAGCTACTTCATCAGCAAGGCTATTCTTTAAGCATAAACTATGAAACAAATTACGGAAGCGGACAAAAGTTCCAATTTTCAGCTAAAGTTAAAAAATTTCTGATAACAATCTCGCACTAATAAACACTAAATTTCACCTTAAGAATAAAAAATAAACCTTGAAGCTTAAACAATGGGTTTTCATCCCCAGTCCTCCATAAAGACTGTCTATAATCTTTACAACCAATTGCAACCAATGAATCACTAATCGGACTGCAGGGAACAGCAATGTATCAGACTTGTTTCTATATATGTAAGTTCCGACTGTTTATTCATATCTTGTATATTGTTCTGTGGATATTGTCTATCGTATGAGGATGTTTAAAAGGTTTCTCAAGGCTTAGATGCATAAGGATGGATTAGGGCCGTTGTGTATATATTGGCAGCCAAGTCATGTGCCTATGTTGTCGATTTGGAACATAGGGCAAGAGAACGAGCTTGGACATCAGGAGTTTCAGAACTGAGCATGGTGGTTGTTGCGGCGGCGGCTAAGTTACTAAGGCATTCACTATGTATGCAAGTTGGGAGTACTATACACCCAATAACGGGGTGATCTGCTAAGAGAGTTGATCAAACGAGGCTTGGGTCGCAAGGTCAGTTGTGGTAGAAACTGGGTCTGAAAGATCAATACTCCAGAAATCAACTCTCTGATCAAGATTGGCAGGTCTGTCCGTCAGGACGGCAAGAATTGTCAGAGTTTTTCTACATATGGCGTCAACTGTTTATGCATGATAAGATTGCAGAATTACCTTCACAAGTGGAGGATGATAGTGTGGGCCTCCAACGATTCTGTTGATGGACACCTTCTTCAACCTCCAGTTGCACATGGATAAGTTTTTGAGGAAAATATACACTTAAGAGGCAACTTGGTAATTACTCATGTGGGTTAACTCTTAACTCAATGGGAATGGGTTAAAACATATAAGGTAAATACTATCAATGGAACATATTTTAAAGAAATAGGAGGATCTGAATCGGTGCTTTAAAAATAGGCCGTTTTATCAATTTATTGCCGATACATAGGGTTAGGGTCATGGCCGATACAATTTTTGCAAAAATTTATCGCAAAGCGATATATCAGCGTCAATCCGATAAAGCGGCCGATTTCTCCTAAATTAAAAATCGCACGCTTTTCTACAATTTACATTTTAAGTGAACCGCTTTAGATTTATAGGCAAAACCCCTCTTTTTTCCATATCCGATCTGCATCCAGCCATCCACTAAACGAAACCGTACTATCCTATTCTATTTTATATTCGCTCGTCGTGTAACCTTAATTTTCTCAGCCTTCTCAGTTCTCTCTTCTAAATTGCTTGCAAAGTGAGATTTTCTCAGCCTCCACCGTTTTCTCCCACTAATCACTTGCAAATTTCTCACTCGAAGACCTCTATCGACGACCTCTCTGGAAACCCTCTCCCGATATTTCATTAAATATGTGTAGATTACATTTTAGGACATTATATTATATATGCTCACCATCCGACATGACACTCCGATTTTTACTACTTATCCCCGGTATATACCCGATAACCGGGATCTGATATGAATTTTGACCGTCCGATATAATTTTGATAACCGATATTTAAAACATTGGGCCTACTAGAATTTCAATGATTTGAGGGACTATTTCAAAATATTGAAGGTTTAAGTGACTACTATAGATATTATCCTATATCAAAACATATAGGTGGAAATTTTCTAAGGTCATCAAACGAGTTAGGGAACAAATAAGTTAAAATCCTAGACACAAAATTATATAGTCACCCTTATTGTCTTCTCTCATTCTCTCCAAATTACGAAATTGTGGGTTTTTAGCTAATGGCAGGGTTTTTGGCTCCTCCATTTGATTCCCTCTTCTTCCTCCCAAGAATATCTCCTCATGGCTCATTCAATCCAAGAACCCGCTTAGATTATATATGCATTAACCATAGTAAAAGAATCCGCAGAATAAAAAACTTCTCTTCCACTCTCATCTCTCCGCTCTCTCTTCTTCTTTCTTGTTTAATTAATCATGTATTCCCTCAAAATCTCCTCTTTCCTCTCTGCATTTTACCTATTCCTCTTGATCTTCCCCCACCCCATCATTTTCCAAGGTGGAGGAGGCATTTTCAGAGTGAAGCAGAAGCTCGTTAACGATAACAATAAACACGACCAACACCACCACTCTCAGATTCTCGCTGGAAAACCTATAGATATTTTCATGGGTGGCAACCTTTCCAGCATGGATTATGTTTATTTATTATCTTAAATATTAAAATTGATCTCCTCTCAGTCGTTTATTGCATCTTTATTATATTATAGCTTTTTATTTATATTCCTTTGGTTTGGAATGAAGGATGTGGTATACTGAGATAGCGATGATGATGCCTCCACAGAATTTATGATGCATATTGATACAGGAAGCCATCTTTTTTGGGTAAATTGTGAGCGTTGTAAAGGTTGCTCTATGAGAAATAAAAACTCCAGGGGTATGATTTTTTTCTTTGGGTATGGTTTTTTTTCTTTCTAATTACATCTTATTG
>NC_033802.1:2604728-2614850 GCF_001876935.1 Asparagus officinalis
ACATGACTTTGAACATTATATTTTTAATTTTTTAAGAATGTAACTTTAAAAACATTTTCATTTTACATATGAAGAGTGAATTTATAATGCAAGGAAGAGAGCGAGGATCAAATGACTCTTATTAATTTTGAAGTAAATGACCTTTTTACCCTCATCATTTACATGTCAACAAATCAAGGTGGATTAAAAAAACATGTGCTTTGAAAATTTCTCCTATAATTCAAGCAACTTAAAAGCAACTCAAAATAATCAACTTCTAAAATTGCCACAGACTGTTCATTTCTAGATTATTAGATGTAAAAACTAGAAATATACAATCTACATGGTTTTTATCTCCGTAAATTTTAGAACACATAAATATTTTCACAGATCTTATGTAGTGTGACCATACGTATATATTCATTAGATATTCTTTGGGTTTCACATCAGTATGTGGTACATATCAAGGTTCCATATCTGCATGAGAATGCAATTATGTACTCTCCCTCCCATTCTCATACTTAATTGTTAGAATGTGGACATATACATACATACTAATGTAAGTTTTTTCCGTCGCTCGATATTCACCATGCCTAGACTCATTTACAATCAGTAACGATCTTCTGCAAAAACCTATCATCTTCTAAAAACAGTATCTTTAGCCTACTTTGGTGAGGCTGTACCCTAACCATAAACTATGAAACTGAGTCATTTTACGTACGAATGGACTAAAAATCAAAACTCCATGACACGGAAGAACAAAAAACAGACCTTGAAGCTCCAACAATGGCGTCTCACTCCCAATCCTCCACAAAAACCCTCTATCATCTTTCCCTCCAGTCGCGACCAAACCCTCATCGATCGGACTGCAGGCTACAGCATAAACCTCATCTGCACCAAAACAAACAAAATTCACCAAATCAACAAAAACCCCTCGGAAAAAAAATCCAATTTTTATCATCACCGAGAGATCACCCGTGTGATTTCTGAACACAAACAAGGAATCGTCGACTTCTTCTTCTTCTTCTTCGACGTCGGAATCGTCTCGATCGGGGAGATCCTCGTCGTCGACGGGGATTTCTTGGATGACGTCATCGTCGTCAAGGAAAACCTCTTCCCCTTCTTGCTCTTCGTCGGAGTCGTACGGAGCTCCGTCGGTGATGCTCATTTTTGCCGCCGGCGCCGCCTTCGATTGATTCTGCAGGGCTACGGGCGACACGTTTATAGCACGGCGGAGGTTTAGGGTTCGGGTTTGGATCTTATTCAAGGATTGTCAGGATCCGAACCCAATAAGAAGACCTTCGGTTGATTTTATTATGGTCCCTCTCTCAATATTTTGACCTAGGCCCATAAATCACTAATATTGTATTCAGGACCTCAAATCATATTAGATCTTGCACGTATGTCCCTGAGGTAGAAGAAATGATTTGAGGGACTATGTCAAAATAGGAGGATAGAAAGGACCAGTTTGGAAAGAAAACACAAAGACTTTTTACTTTGCGAGTAGTATAGTTACTATTATTCTTTACTTTTTTCCCCTTAAAAATTCATAAAATGGTCATTATTTTGAAATTAATACTCCAAAACGATTTTTTAACATATATTTTAAATTTCTTAACTTACGCCACTAAAAATACCACTATGGAAAAAGAGAGCAATTGTTTTATTGAAACGATTAAGCAGACATATTATAAAAACAAAGCTAAAGAGAACCCAACAATCTTTTTTTCCCTGAGATGGAACCTCACCAATTAAACTTCAATTTTTTTGTTAATAGAAAGAACAAAGATAATAGCATAAATTTATCATTGTAGCACAAATCAACTTTTTTATGTTTATTTTGGATGCAAGAAACAAACAGAACGACTACTAGTATCTTAGCGCATGCGATGCGTGCATGGCATAAAACACAGAAGAGTGTCGTAGTCTAATTGTTTAGAAAAATGTGGAAGAATGTGTCGGAGTCGAGTTGTTAAGGGACCAAATGATATGTTAGCTTTTTTGGGATACTTTTTAAGTGTGAGGATAACTTTTTTTTTAAATTTATTGTGAGGGCATTTTTGGCATCTTGAAATTGTGACTTATACGAATCAAAGGGGAGGCTTCTCTTAATATATGAGACATGTTTGGATTGGGGACTTATTTTATACTGGATTAATTTAACCATAATAATCGTCATATACAATAATACTAGAGACTATAGTGAGTTAAAATTTTTTTTGATTCAATTTGTTATTAACACCCCGAAGACCACATCTCATTTGTTGGAACTTGTTATATAAGTTGGTACAAGATTGGAGCAGCCCATTAGACGCGTCTCCTCCCTCACGTCCATCCAAAGCACCCACGGCCCACTCCTCAATCACGTTGTTCTCCACCCGCCTCCCGACTCCGCTCACCACCCCGGTACCCTCACCGCACCCCCGTTTATATACTCCCCGACGCCCCCTCCTGCCAAAATCCCCGATCCACGATCCTCTCCGATCAAACCCTAATGGCCCACCGCCCGCGCTCTCCTCCGCGCGCCTCCTCCGGCCTCCGCGCCCCTCCCGCCCGCGGCGCCTCCACACCTCCCGCCTCCTCCTCTCCCAGACCCACTCGTCCCAGCCCGACTCGGCCCAGTCCAAACCCCAGCGCCTCAAGACCTTCTCGAATCTACCGCTGGAACCCTAGCTCCCCTCGAAGCCCAGCTCCGGCGACTACCACGTGGACCTCAACGACTTGCGGCCGATGGTCCTCGACGCCCTCATCAAGATCAAGAACGAGGCCGACCCCGGCCCTCACCTTCCGCCGCTCCTGCCGCGAGGGCATCTGCGGCTCCTGCGCCATGAACATCCGACGGCGACAACCGCGCCTCCGCCCTGCCTCACCAAGATCAAGGCGGACTCCCCGGCCGCCTCCACCATCGCGCCGCTGCCCCACATGTACGTGGTCAAGGATCTCGTGGTCGACATGACCAACTTCTACAACCAGTACAAGAGCGTGGAGCCCTGGCTGAAGAGGAAGGAGCCAGCCGAGGGCGGCAAGGAGGTCCTGCAGAGTAAGAAGGACCGGGCCAAGCTGGACGGGATGTACGAGTGCATCTTGTGCGCTTGCTGTAGTACTTCGTGCCCGAGCTATTGGTGGAACCCCGAGAGTTATCTCGGGCCGGCGGCGCTGCTTCATGCCAATAGGTAATGGTTTTTTTTTTTGTGTTTTGGTTATTGGTAGATTTGGTAGCTTAAAGATTAGATCTTTGTTAACATGTGTTTAGATTTTGGAAGTAGGCAATGGGGCTTGTTTAGATTCTGGTGATTGATAGCTTAATGATTAGATCTTCCTTACCGTGTGATTTTGTATATGTTGATACTTCATGTTGCAGCGGATATATTCGAGTGTTGAATATATTGGAAGCTTTTGCGAGTGAGTTTGTGGTTATAGTGCTTGGATCAGATGCTGGAATTTGGAGTGTTTTGGGTGGTGACATGATCTAGTAGTCATAGGTTTGGGGGTTGTGATGTCTTATGACGCTGGTTCTATTGGGATTATTTGTAGGATGGAAATTTGGATAGTTAGGGTTGTTTGAAATGAATTGGGGATCAGTATTTTTTATGATTCGTTGACACCAAGTGATGAGAGGGGCTCGTTCTTTTTATAGTAAATCCATTGATCCAGACGAGTATGATATGAGTAGAGGGTTTATGAGATGAGTAAGCCTGTGAATCAATTGTTAGATAACCTTCATATAGGTGACTTGGTTTGATGTTTTAGACAATGGGGTAGCTATGCTAGAGCTATGATGAAATATATTACTAATTATTTATTTAAGAGCTGACTTAGCTATAACTGTGATTATCTGGATGTTCTTTGAGCGTATGGAGAAACCTTCGGTAAATCCTGTTGTCCTTTTGTTTTTAAGTGCATGCTTTTGACAACTTACAAATTTTATGTCAGTGACATCTTACTTTTTCACCCCATATAGAGATATATTTGCATTTTGCTGTAGCCTGTGCTATTTTCCATCTTGTGAAAGAACTGCAACTTCTATTGTGTTTGCTTTGGTATTGCTTTCAAATTTTCTTCTAGCCAGTAATACAAGAACGTAAAATTTGCCCCATGGGAGCATAATCTATGCGTCAAAATTCATAGGTTTTAGCTTGTTATTCCCTCAACATATTTTCTGTTTAGTGCTTACCTTCCTCAAAAATTTAAACAAAGATAAGATTATTCTCTTCCCTTTCCTGTGCTTTGCCCTTCCTTTAAAATTCTCTTCTAGCAAATACTAGTACAGGAACAACCAGAGGCCCATGCACCCTTTCTTTTTCTTTTTCTATGTTTTAGAAATTTAAGAATGGCTTTGTATCTTTTTCCATACCTCCTTACCTCCTGAACAACTTGATCCTTCCTATTCGATATATTCTTTCATTAAAATGGTGACGCAGAAACCAATTCCCCCATATCATCGAATTCTACTCAAAATTCAACTCTTCTTCTCCTAGCTTTTGATTGTCAGGCAACAAGAATTGTATTGTGTTTGTAGTATGATTATCTTTCTGTTTGAACTGGTTTCCCTATTAATCTATAAAAGAAAGGACATCAATAAGCCCAGTTCATGGCTTCTTTATTCCCACTTCCATTGTTTATTTAATATCCTTTCCTGACTTCTGGTTTTGGAACTTTTGACTTCTTTTACTTTTTATTTCTGCATTCACACATCATTTGCTAATGACTTAGTGACACAATATCAGAGCAACCGAGTAGCAGCTCTATGGCTTGTTGAAAGACAGTAAGCTCCTATCCACTTTGAAAACACCTTGTAACTCTAGAACTTGCATGATAATTTTGAGTGGGAAAGCATTAATATGAGGTGGCCAGAAAAAAAATAGTAAGAGAGGAGAGGTACCAATATTTAATGGTCTAACAGAAGACAAGAAAAAGTAAAATATAATGTATAAAGGAGAAAAAAATATAAAAGAGAAATAATGAGAAGATGCAAGAAGTGGGTAAAAGGAGGAGAGAGTGAAAAGGTGTTTTTTTGTTTTGTTTAGTTTTTTTTTTTTTTTTTTTTTTTGGGGGGGGGTGGGTGGGGTTGGGGAGATGAAGCGTTATGTTTGGATATGCAAGTCGAGCATTGAACGAAAGCAAGGACTAAAAAATAACAATAGCTACAAAAAAGAACAGAGAGGAAAAAGGAAGGTTTGAAGAAGAAAGAAGAATTAAGGGCAAAACAAACAATAGGTCTGCGTCCGAGAGAATGAAAGAAAATAAGAGAAGTATCAACACAGTAGGTTGGATGTGAAGCAAGAACAGGAAAGAGAATAATAGGGAGGATTGATAACGTTACTGCTTTCAAAGGCAGTGGTTGTGATGATTATGACTGAACATTGGAAAGAAGCTATGGTTAAGCAATCAGCCTGAAGTTAAAAATGAAGCTAAGGGAAGACAAATTAGGTTTCAGTCAACCTTTTCTTTAGATAAAAAAAATATTATGACTTGATAAGCAAAACTTTTGTGCATATATGTTAATATATGAAAATGAATGATAAGGAGTATATATCGCATTATTACATGAGATTAAAGGACCACGCATTATTAGGTTTTTAAGTTATAAATTATGCTGGTTGTTTTTCAGGTGGATTCAGGACAGCCGGGACCAATATACCAAAGAGCGTCTGGAGGCTATAAATGACGAATTCAAGCTTTACCGATGCCACACTATCAAGAATTGTGTCGCCGCCTGCCCCAAAGGACTGAATCCTGCTAAACAAATCGATGCCATCAAAAAGCTCCAGCTTCAGTAACCAAACACAGATGGAGTTAAAGATCTTGAATTCTTACTATTATCTGTGTTCCTGATATTTTTTTTTGTGTGTCTGCACTCAACTTACTAAACCGTCGGTGTGGGCAATAAAAGTTCTAGAGTGCATCCCATTTGTATTCCCTCTTCAACATTCTGCAATTTTGTAATAACGTTACAGATGCTGTTCCCTTTCAGCTGTTATTATGATTAATCGGGTTGGTAATACCTTTTGAACTTGAATGTGTAAAAATGTATTTGCTCATTTCATTTTATTTGTTGGATCATAAACTTCAAACCAAATGGCTAGATGCACTGTTGGTTTTGCTATTGCTTTTATCAGTAGGAAATATATTTTGCTGTCTGCTGAATTGCACCTTTCTCTTTGTTGAGCTATGGCTTGTATTATGGGTTCTAAGTACCAACCTCAGTGGAAATCAAATAAGCTCTTGCTAAATTCAACTCTGGAATCAAATACCAGAGCCTAAATTGAAATCAAATATCTAAGATGAGATATCTAAAACACTAAAATTTCTTAATTACTGATCAGTCATTTTCTGGAATTAAATACCAAACTCTTCATCAAATTTCAAAAGCTTCAATTGAAATAATATATACTAGTCGATAAGTTTTATATATTTCAGTTTCTGCATTTTAAATTTCACTATGAATTTTCTTTTAGGTTGCAATAATAACTGCAAAGCGGCTTGCTGCTACTGTAATATTCAGAAACATCCACCGGTTTGCGATCAATGCTGTCACCCTACCCCTTTAGCAAAATTGCTCTGACACTGTGAAAGAATAGATGGTAGTACACCATGATTCAACTGAGAGTTGAGCTCACATAATATTGCTGGATGATCGAAAACATGAATATTAGATGTATTTTTCAATTTTTTGGTGAAATATGGGTATAAGTAGATTATCTTAATTTGTATCGATATGTTTGAAATGTATTAGTCAGATTTGTCTTTTTTTTTTTTGACCTTATATTGGTGTGCTGAGATCAACTTCGATGATATATCAAAGGCATTAATGTACTATGATTTGAGAAATTTTGTGTTATGTAAAGTTTTTCTCTGTCACATGGTTTATATATTTCTTGATCTTACTGGTTCTTCTTCAATTCGAACATTTCCAAAAACTAAAATTGTTTTTTAAATAAAATATCCCCTCTTGGCGAAGCGGTAAGAAAAATTCCACCTTTATACTTTTCCCATTCTCCTCTATTTTCTTTCTCAATAATGTTAGGGAATTTAGTCTCTCCTCCATGCACTACCATCTCCGCAACTCGGAAGCCAACCTACAATCAATAAGATAGAAAACAACCGCAATAAAGAAGAAAGAACACTGAGATTTACATGGTTCGGTCGACCAACTTCAACCTACATCCACGAGGCAATAATATAATAAATCTATTATGTATCAGGGAAAACTACAGGAGGAACCATTCAACATTTGTCTCTTAATCTCTCAACCTCATATACATAAGCAACTCTCATATTCCTCACTCCTTACAATCTTTTGAGTTGACAAAGACTGTGAAACCCTCTCCTAATATTGTAATCTTTTGTACGGACAAATACTACGAAACTCTCACCTCTCACACAATATTCTTGAATTAGGTTATACACCCTCTGCTAACCCTAAATTACAAGAATATTGGCTATATCTCCTCTCCTTAGTTTTTCCTCTAACAATAGAAGAATATATATATAGGAAAACCCAAACCCTATTTCTAGCGTAACCTTCTAATTAGAATAGATTCAAACTCCTAATCATGATAAGACCCAATCCCCTAATTATGTAGGTCTCTAACCCTATCTAATTCTTATGAAGTTATACAAAGAATCAAAGATACCATCCCAACAAATAAATCCCAGAAAGGTTTAAGTGGAACTTTTAAGTTGGCAAGGTGCCCTAAAGTTCAAGGTTTTTTCTGTAATTGTTAAATTTAGGAGGGTTTTTGACCAATCTTCCCAAACTTCAGGGTAATTTTGCGAAATTCACTCTCATAAGAAACTGTGAAGCCATAAGTCCCGCCATCAAAAGCCCTAATTTCCTCCTCCTCTCCCTCTCTCGTAGCCGCCGCCGGCTAGGGGCGTCGACGGCGGTTTATACAAAGAATCAAAGATACCATCCCAACAAATAAATCCCAGAAAGGTTTAAGTGGAACTTTTAAGTTGGCAAGGTGCCCTAAAGTTCAAGGTTTTTTCTGTAATTGTTAAATTTAGGAGGGTTTTTGACCAATCTTCCCAAACTTCAGGGTAATTTTGCGAAATTCACTCTCATAAGAAACTGTGAAGCCATAAGTCCCGCCATCAAAAGCCCTAATTTCCTCCTCCTCTCCCTCTCTCGTAGCCGCCGCCGGCTAGGGGCGTCGACGGCGGTGGTATCCGGCGAATCTGCAGCGCTTCCCGCCTGTTCTCGTTCCTCCTCTCTTCAAAGGTAGTCCTTTTATTTCCTTCTTCGGACAAAAACTTCACTTCTTTTTTTACCAAGATTTGGTTATCTTTTTACCTAGTCGGGAAATGTTTGGGGGCGTCAGGGGGTGTTTAATAGATGCAAGAAGAATTCGAAATTTATTGTACCTCTTCCTCTTGGTCTGATTTTCTTATTTGTACAATTTATGAATGAATTATGCGGAGCCATGGGTTAGGATATCAAAATTCCAAAATCTAATGTTTATTGATCACATGTTGGGGTTTGTGATGGTTCTTAAGGAACTGATTGAAATTTGTCCCAACTTTCATATAGGCATTGAGACATAAGTTAATTCAAAATCTACCAGCAGGTTTAATCCCATTTTGAAGTATAAAATTGAGTTTTCTGCCATTTTTGTGCCTAACTTTTGCAATTTGTTGGTCAGCATTGAGACATAAGTTAATTCAAAGTAATTTATCATGAGTCACACATTGTCATTGAACCTACTATAGTACTTCTTCAACAATTATCTTACGGACGAGATGTACAACTTTCATATAGGCGACTTTGTCATTAAGGCTTGACCTGAGCTTACAACTGATATCAACATGCTCCGTTAACAATGTTTCGTCTTTTAGGATATCAAGTTATCAACTTTCTTCCATGAAGCGTACCCCCTTCTAATTTATTTTCCTTCTTTCATTTAAAGCCCAGGTTAATATGAGTCAAAACCCGAAATGTACTTGAGAGAGCTAGAATTTCTAAGGAATATGCTGGTTCCATCCGCATATAAGTTAGTTAAAGAACATAACTTAGCGCAATAAAGTTTATTGTGTAATTTTAGTAATTTATTCACAAATGGGTCAGATCCCCTTATTTTGTGACACAGACCCTCATTAAATTTAAGAAAATGAGAACGACTTCCCATTTAAGTTATTATGGGCCATAACGGCTCTATCTATACTGTAAATCTTGGAAAGAAAAAACTATAGACAAGAGTTCAGTCTGAATGATATAATGATGGCATACCAGGAAAGTCTTACCATATATGACATTTCTATCTAAGGAGAAACTGTCATGTTTATTCTTCAACTGTAATCCTGTAAAGATGAGCTTATGTGAATTGTAGTTCTAATCCCGAGTGCCATAGTTATGCTTCTTTAGGCGCCTTTTAAGGGCATAAACATTTACTTGTTGATTGTTGGGAGCAAATTGACTGTATAGGAATATGCATGTTTGGCTCGGCACTTTACTGATGTTTGTGCCAAAGTGATGGTGTTTGTTGATGCTATATGTCCTGTTTGTGATCTATGGCAATCTACTCACAATTATCTTATTCATAATGGTCTACTTGATTATGCTAGTGCACTGTAGAGAGCAATGGCTAATATGGAGCAGATGCCAGAAAACCTGGTGCATGGAAATAGGCAGCCTGCTAAGCCACGGATCCTCTTGGCTGCTTCTGGGAGTGTTGCAGCTATCAAGTTTGAGAGTCTTTGCCGTAGTTTCTGTGATTGGGCCGAAGTGAAAGCAGTAGCCACCAAGTCATCCTTGCATTTTATAGACAAATCCTCACTTCCAAGGGATGTAACTCTCTACATTGATGACGATGAATGGTCCAGCTGGAAAAAGATTGGTGACAACGTACTGCATATTGAGTTACGGAAGTGGGCGGATGTCATGGTTATCGCCCCACTGTCAGCAAATACACTTGCCAAGGCAATATTTCTTTCTCAACTTAGTAGGATGTTGCTATATATCATCAAACACTGAAACTTGATATATTATTGAAATTAAACTATAGCAGATATGAGGCTATAAACTGCTTGGCTCACAGCCCATCCAATCAAAGAAATCACTAAAAAATAAAGAAGAGGTCTAGTTGCTGTACATAGTTATTAAGATTGGCTATTTGATGCTGCGCATTAGTAAAGAATTCTCTG
>NC_033802.1:2614865-2647781 GCF_001876935.1 Asparagus officinalis
ATATATATATATATAGGGAGAGGTTCAAATAAAAACCTCACTATCCTAAAAACTAAAAACCAATCCTCTCCATTGGATCTAGATTCATCCAATGGCTGAGATTATAAGACTATTACAGCTGCATAAGGGTAAAATTGGAACAATTCACTACATTAATGGTGGCTGGCAACATTGGAAACAATTCACTACATTAATTGGAACAATTCACTACATTAATCCAACACGTCCTTTAATACTCTCTTTTACAGCACGTCCTTTAATACAACACGTCATTTAATACTCTCTGTAACTCACTTCCATCTTCTATCAAGATTTGATCTTCCATCTTCGCATGAAGAATACAACAACAATTCATTAAAAATCATCCTAACCATCCAAGCTTTCGCTGGAGTGAATCTGGATTATATTGAAGCTCGATTCATTGGAGTGAATCCAGATTCACTGAATTGAATCCAGATTCAGTGGACTGAACTCGTTATCAAACAATAGCAAATCTGCAAAAATAAAAAACAAAAAGAATAAAAACTTATGGTAAAAAAACAAGCTATAAAATTTTAAACCATGATAAGATTTCACATTTTATAGCAAAAAGTTACGATTTTTATGGTAAAAAACAAACACCTCACATAACTGAATCTGGATTTACTGTAGTAAATCTAGATTCACTCATGCGTTTATTTCTTCGAACTTACAGCACATGCATTTATTTCTTCAACAATTCATTAAAAACCATCCTAACCATCCAAGCTTTCGCTGGAGTGAATCTGGATTCACTCCAGTGAATCTGGATTCACTCCAGTGAATCTGGATTCACTCCAGTGAATCTGGATTCACTCCAGTGAATCTGGATTCACTCCAGTGAATCTGGATTATATTGAAGAATAAGAAACTTATGGTAAAAAACAAGCTATAAATTTTTAAACAAAAAGAATAAGAAACTTATGGTAGAAAACAAGCTATAAAATTTTAAACCATGAAAAGATTTCACCTTTTACAGCAAAAAATTACGATTTTTATGGTAAAAAACAAACACCTCACATACTGAATCTGGATTCACTGCTGTGAATCGAGATTCACTGCAGTGAATCTAGATTCACTTATGCGTGTCTTCGTTTTTCAACTGGTTTCTTCAAAAAATAAAAAACTTTTCAGACTAAAAGGTGAAATATTTCACCTTTTACAACAAAAAGCTACGATCTTTAAGATTAAAACTAAAACTTTTAGATGAAAAATCAAACAAATTTCAGAAACTTACCATTAAAGCGTCAAAATAATTTAACAGCCCACTGAATCATGAAGACGAAGGTTGAAGAAGACCGTGAAGACGAAGCGTCAAAATAATTTCATAAACCATGAAGACGAAGGTTGAAGAAGACTGTGGATAAAGAGATGTTGAAGACAGAGAGAGTTGCTGTGATTTTGGGGAGAGAGAGAGAGAGAGAGTTGCATGGGGAAATGGAGAACTCAATAGAGAAGCATTAATGACCTTTCTTTAGTGGACTGCTTATTTTACCTAATTATCCTTATGCAGCTTTAATCTCAGCCATTGGATGAATCTAGATCCAATGGGTGTACTTCACATGCCAAATTCCAAGCCAAAGAAATCTGAGCAAAAAGAAAGGCCTTGGTGTTAAAATTAGTGTTTTTGGATTCATGCATCATCTGTTCCTGCACAAAAATATATGCAGCTAGTTTTTAAATGGGTAAATTTCACAAAACTACTTTGAATTTTGGGGGTTTTGCGTAAACTACCATTAATATTTTTATCAAAGAAAACTATCAATGAAAAGCAGCATGAACTATTGGAAATTATTGCTAACGGCCTTAAGGGATTGAGTTAAAGGTGTAAACTACCTTGAACATAGGAAAGGGGAAAGGTAATATGAAGACAAAAATGTTCAGTACGTGTCACAAAAGAACATAATAAATTACCCTAGTATTCCTTAAAAAAAACAAATTACCCTAATTAGGCATGATAATTTAGTGAAAGAAAAATACATTGTAGTTTTTTCTAATGAAAGAGTATATTAGTTTGTGTAGGACCTCTTAAAGTTCATGTTACTTTTGTGAAATTTACGCTTTTTGATCATCTCACTGTTTATTCTATATCAAGTCCAGATTGCTGGGGGGTTGTGCGATAATCTACTGACATGCATCGTTCGGGCATGGGACTACAACAAGCCTTTCTATGTTGCACCAGCCATGAACACATTCATGTGGAACAATCCGTTTACAAAACTCCACCTTGAAACAATAGACAAGCTCGGTGTGTCGTTAATCCCTCCCATCACCAAGAGATTGGCTTGTGGTGATTTTGGTAACGGCGCGATGGCTGAGCCTTCTCAGATTTATACCACAGTGAGGCTCGCTATGAAACCGAAACCAGTACATGGGTCTAGTTAAGTTTTCATCATCATGCTGAAGTGATACTTTGGTTGCCATCAAAGTTCCGTGTGTAATTGGCTTATGCGTTGTTTGTTAATGACACTGCATAAAGTCTTGAGGACTACAGTAATTCTTGTCATGTAAGATGTAAGCATCAAGTCTGTGGATGTAGTAGCATGCATCCACAGTGTCTCTGTCCATTTTTCCTACAAGAGGCTGATAATTTGTAATTTCTTGTTGGGATTCAGTATTTTAACTTTTTTTTAAAAAGCATAAATTTAAGTTTTTGTGAGGTACATCAAACTGCAAAGATATTTCTCTGGGGTTCTCCTTTTTTATTGTGGAGAGTGTGGTTGATGGATTGATGTTGAGAAAGGGAGAGCTAGTTGGGGGGGTTCTCCTTTTTTATTGTGGAGAGTGTGGTTGATGGATTGATGTTGAGAAAGGGAGAGCTAGTTGGGAATAAATTTTATCCGAAACTACGAAAACGCCCTTCGAACTATATTCCGCCTGAATCCGTCAATATTTTTAAGATTCCGTGAAGATTCTTTGGGGGGGGAGCCCAATTGTGGATAGACACGCGTAGTTGTATTCTTGTTGCATAATAAATTAATAACCTCTTTGACCGACATTTTGTGACTCCTTTTTCTCTAGAGAAAGAGAATTATTTTTCGACAATTAGATCTTCAAAAGGTAAAAGAGTCAAAAAATAATTTCACTCAAGGAGTCTCTCAGCAACAATGCGGTCTATTTGCAATTGGGCGTTAGTACCGGGGTCTATCCGTAATTAACCATAGTATCAACCGCAACCCATCTCTCTCCGCTGCCATTCTGATATAGTGACAAGTGATTCTCCAGCACGATACAAGTTACCATGACAGTATCAAGTATATTCCTCAATCAAAACCCTTTTCTGTTCTCTCACAGCAAGTTTCATGTTTACTTGCAGATAATAAACAAAATCTAGGATATATACAGAGAGGATATAAAGGGGTGTTTGGTTCAATTTCTAGAAATTATAGGAAATATTTTCCACCCAAAATATGATTTCCTTGTATTTCTTAAAAAAATTATAGGAAAAGTTTTGAGAAGTTAAAAAATACCAATTTTCTTATTTTTTATATTTTGCTTGTTTGGTTCAAAACAAGAAAATGGCTCATAACTTTATAGAAAATGGGTATGGGACAAGTTTTGTTGATTAAATAAGGAATGTGTCAGATTTCCTGTTGATTTCCTCTCGTTTTGAGAGGAAATTGCTTTATGCAAAATTTGGTAGTTTTTGATATTTTATAGAAAATATTTCTATAATTTTTTTGTTGAACCAAACACAATTTACAGAAATCTATGAAAAACTTTTAATTACAAAATTATCATTATCAGATATTTTGAGAAAAGTTTTCTCAAAAAGTGTGCAACCAAACAGCCCCTAAGCCTATAGACTTCAGAATCAGCAAGCCGAAAATAGAAACTATAGTGTAACTTTGTCAATAGTAGGAGAAGAAATTAGGGGAGGGAAGATAACAAATGGACGCTTTAATAGAAAGTTATTAGTTACTTCAAATAAGGTAAGATGGAGGAACAATGTCCATCTACTCAGTGATTGACCCTTCTCTTATTTTTTATTTGGATTCGAATCTTCTCGATTACTAAAATTAGTAAAGAAATCATTGTTTAATCATAACTATTATTTTTTCGCTTTTATAAAGGAAGTGGTTTTTTCGACATCGTCTTTATATTTCAATATATTTTTTATCTCTATACCGAAAGGAAGGAAGAAACTAGTATTACTATTATACAAGAAAACGTTGCCCCTCTTTCAACGTCTTCGGATAAATCGAGATAAGGCGATGGTATACTGATTTACTCTGAGTGTGATGTACCAAGAAATTTTTCGCATTATTTATGTTGAAGTATCTTGTTTCTTATACTGTGAAAATACAATGTATATATGTACAAAAGTAAGAATTTGTCCTGCTTAAATTCTTTGTACATCTCCGAGTTACGTTAACCTATAAATTTGTATAAATTTATGTAAATTTGTCGATCTTGTTGTTTATTTTGGTATTTTGACCTCTATGGTGTAAGATCAGAGACCATAAAAAATGGGTATTCAGTATTTAACTTTTTTTATGAAAAGAAAAAAACTAAAGATTTCTGTCACGTGCATCAAACTGCTAATATATTTATGAAATTATATCAAAGCAAGAGTTGCACATCCTTTTCAGAACTTTATTGAAAACATGGAAAAATTATCCTTTGCTCTGTTTTGACATAGGATGTCGTAAAAGCGAAATAGACTTTAATTAATGTCAATTCATGAGAGCAACATCCCACTTGTTTGAACAAACTTCATTATTCTATTCCTCCTCTAAGACAGCAGCAATTTTGAGGCCTTTTGGTTTATCAACTCTTTACCATCTCATAGATTTGTAAGGCATGCAACCATTTACATTAAAATAAAGATGTTATTGGATACAAAGGAAACCTTGACAAAAAGTTGTCCTGCCTTCTATTTTCACACTTTATACAATTATGGTAACTTGTTGGCTCACTTTGAAAGATTTAAATGACCATATTTTAAACTGAAAGAGTCAAACTATAGAAAATATGAGGGAGTGCGCATCACGTCTTGTGTAGTTATGACTTGATTACGTGGCGCTGCATTAAACTATAAGTTCATATGCAAAGTTTTAATTTATTTTCGTCACTCCATCTTCATACACTCTCATCTATGTAAATATTTACATAAATTTGTTCTATCAATGACATTTAGGCTCATGCTTTTTCCTAAAAGAAAGGGTCTAATTTAAAAATACGAAGATATGAAGTCTACAATTAATGAAGATTTGGGAGTCTAACACGACAAATACCCCCATAAACTAACATACTTGGCGCTTTTTGCACTCATTTCTCCACTCAAGCTGAATCTCCCAAATCTCTGCTACTGGAAAAATAAAAATAAAAATTAAAAATTAAAAAAATAAAATAAATGGGTTCGTGGAATTCGGTTTCGATGGAGGTTTTGTACCAAGTACTTGGATGGATTGCCTTCTTCTCGTGGTCCTTTAGCTTCTATCCTCAAGCTATCCTCAATTATAGGAGAAAAAGGTTTGGATCCCGTTGACTTTGTCCCTGTACTCAACAAGATTGGATTTTGATTGGATTTATTTCGTTTTTGGAATATTTTGGATCTGTGTTTCCTTCACACGGACGTTATTGTAAGCTGATTGATCAGTGGTTCGCGTAGAGCTTATCTTCTGCTCTCTGTGTTTTCATTGTTCTGACCTAATTTCTCTTTAATTGAAGGGGTTAAAGTTCTATTTGTTTATGGGCACCTCTTATTCTTTAGTAATTTTGGGTATCACTTAACGTTGACTGATTGAATTTTATTAGGATATTTTAGATTTCTTGCTCTGAAGCAACGTTTCTTCATCATCTCATCCTTTACTCTAAATGTGCAAGAACCCATTAAGAAATTTACCAAGTTTATATTGATTAGGATATGGATCTCACAGTGAGAGCTTGGAGAAAATTATAAAAGATTAGTGCGTGGATGGAAAAATTCTTACCCGATTGGCCATGCGTTTTTAAGCTTATGCAACTTGAGAGAAATCCCTTCTCATTTAATTTTAGTCGGACTGAGGTTTAGAGGAAGGAGAGATTATAGATTTGAGATATGAAATTGCATTAAGCTCAAGAGTATAGTCTAACCCAGCAAAGAGCGAAAAAGAAACAATCGTTGTTAGTATATAAATGATGAGAAAAGTAACTCTCTTGCTTAATAATGAACGATACAAAGGTTTATATACAAATACCTAATGGGCCTAAACTAGATACAGACCCGATAAGATACAGACCCGATACATAAGTGTCCTATACAATATACTCAACACCATCCCTCAAGTTGGCGCATGCAAGTTGTGTATGCCCAACTTGGCCAAAAGAAACTCAAACTGCTGTCTGCCCAATGGTTTAGTGAAAACGTCTGCTAACTGAGATCCCGTGGGTACATGTGAAGTAGTGATGACCCCCTCCAATATAGCATCTCTCAGAAAGTGACAATCCACCTCAATATGTTTCGAACGCTCATGAAAAACTGGATTCTGAGCTAAATGCAGGGCTGACTGACTGTCACAACGCACCTGCATAGGCCCCTTTGTATCGATCCCAAGGCTCTGGAGAAGTCCCTTGAGCCACTTCAATTCACAGGTTACTTTCGCCATTGCTCGATACTTCGCTTCTGATGAGGACAATGAAACTGTAGCTTGCTTCTTGCTCTTCCAGGATATAGGAGATGCCCCAAGAAACACCATCCAGCCAGTCACTGATCTCCGTGTTGTAGGACAAGCTGCCCAGTCTGAATCACACCATCCTGTCAGCTTCAAGTCACACTTTCTCGGCAGAAGTATTCCTTGTCCTGGACTCCCTTTCAAATATCGAACAACTCGTAATGCTGCTGCCCAATGATCCTCCCTTGGTGCCTGTAAAAACTGAGATAAAACATGCACGGAAAAACACAAATCAGGTCGAGTGAAGGCCAAATATAGAAGCCTTCCCACTAGGCGCCTATAGCGCTCCCCATCTGCCAACAACGGACTCTGCGAAGCTCCAAGCTTCTGGTTCTGCTCCATCGGGAATGACACAGGCTTTGCCCCCAAAAGTCCTGTCTCAGAAATAATATCCAGAGTATATTTCCGTTGACACAGAAAAATACCCTCTGCACTTCTGGCCACCTCGATACCCAAGAAATATTTGAGCTTTCCCAAATCTTTCATATGGAAGCAACCACTCAAGTATTTCTTGAACTCTGCCAGCTCAGTTGTGTTGTTTCCCGAAATAATCAGGTCATCCACATACACCAACACATTCAGCCTGATTCCCTGCTTCGAATAAGTAAACAGTGAGTAATCCGAATATGACTGAACAAAGCCATACCTGCGAAGAGCTGCTGTCAACTTGGCAAAACAGCATCTCGGTGCCTGTCTCAGGCCATACAATGACTTGCGAAGTCGACAAACCTGACCATCTCTCCCTTTACCGAAGCCTGGGGGTACTCTCATATATACCTCCTCTGTCAAATCACCATGCAGAAAGGCATTGTGAACATCCATCTGGTGCAGTTCCCAATCCTTTGCTGCTGCAACTGCTAGAAAAGTCCTGACCGTCACCATCTTTGCTACTGGTGCAAATGTGTCAGAATAGTCTATCCCCTCCACTTGATGGTTGCCAAACACAACCAACCTGGCCTTCAGTCTTTCAATCTGTCCATTCGATCGATACTTGATTTTATAAATCCATCTACTACTAAGTGCTTTCTTACCAGGTGGCAGTGTCTCTAATGTCCATGTCCCATTCTTCTCAAGTGCCTCAATCTCGGTTCGCATTGCTGCACGCCATCCTTCATCTTTCATAGCTTCCTTAAATGACTGAGGTTCAACTCCAGAAGAAATAGCTGCAAGAAAAACTCTGTGGTCCAACGAAAAGCAACTACTATCCAAAACATTAGATAAAGGATAGGTAGTACCAGAGTGTGAGGCATGCCTGGAACTCGATGAATCGGGGGGCGGAGGGTGGACTAAAAACCAATAATTGTATTCACAACAAAATCCCGAAGTCGAACAGATGGAGTACGAGCACGCAAACCTCTACCCAAATTCTCAGTCGAAATCGCCTCGGGAGCAGGCTGCTCGGGCAGCTCGATGTCGACAGCCTGAGGTGGCTGTTGTGGAGTCGCGACATCAGCCTGGGACTGTATCTGCTGTTCCGCCACCGTGTGAGTTACTCCCCCTTCCTCCCGCGGTGGTTCAGTCGGTGAAACCGAAGGGGGGGCTACCTCCAATACCTCCTCCCCTTCCTCAAACTCATCCAAAACAACTGCTCGAGATGTACTCACATTATCATCAACAATGCATGGGATATTCGAGAAGGGAAACACTGATTCAACAAATTTCACATCACGGGATACAAAAAACTCATGAGTATCCAAATCATACACCTTCCACCCCTTTTTCCCAAACGGATATCCCACAAAAATGCACTTTCGACTTCGACTCGCAAACTTATCAAACTTAGCTTTTAAATTGTGAGCATAGCAGAGAGATCCAAAAACACGTAATTCAGAAAACATAGGCTTCGCACCAAATAAACACTCGTAGGGTGACTTAAAATTTAACAACTTCGATGGAGTTCTGTTAATTAAGTACCCAGCAGTTAAGATGCATTCACCCCAAAACTTCACAGGTAAACTAGCCTGAAATCTTAATGCCCGTGCAACATCTAAGATATGTCTATGTTTTCGTTCAACTCTACCATTCTGCTGAGGAGTGCTCACACAAGAAGTTTGAAATATAATCCCATTATCAGCAAAAACATTCTTAAGACAAAAGAATTCTGTACCATTATCACTTCTAACCATTTTAACCTGAGAATTAAACTGTCGACTCACTAAGGCTAAAAATCGGGTAAACAAGCCAAACACTTCTGTTTTGTCATGCATAAAAAAAATCCATACTCCACGAGTAAAATCATCAACAATGGTCAGAAAGAATCGTGCACCACAAGAAGACAAAGTATGATAGGGCCCCCACAAATCACAATGAATTAATTCGAAAGCATAACTGGATTTATTATCACTCAATAGAAAAGATTCACGACTCTGTTTAGCCTGACAACACACTTCGCATGTCTTATTCAAAACATTACTATTATCAAGAATAAATGGAAGAGTCTTCACTATCTTAGCTGAGGGATGACCCAGTCTCTGATGCCAAACCACCGGATCCTGATGATCAACCACCCGATTAGCCTGAACTTCAAATCCACCCCTGAAGTAGTAAAGTCCACCCCGCCTTTCACCGAGTCCAATCAGCATCCTTGAGCGTTGGTCCTGAATCACACAACCATATTTCACAAAATGTACCACACAGTCAGTATCATCCATCAAATGTGAGACTGAGAGTAGATTACATAATAAATCGGGCACGAAATAAACATTCTGCATAGTCAAATGATGAGATAATCTGACAAACCCACATTTTACAGAAGTCACTTTACTGCCATCCGGAAGACCAACAACACAAGGAGACATATCACGAACATTCGACAACAGAGATAAATTACCAGTAACATGATTAGATGCACCCGTATCAATAAGCCATAAAGTGGACAAAAACTCACCACTCAAGCGATCATCAGTACTCAAATTACCACCAAGAAGAGAGATAAGCTGCTGAATTTGATCGGAGCTCACCCCCGGGATACCTGAAGCCGAGCCCTGTTCGGCTCCACTGCTCGAACCGGCTGCTGCAGCAGGAAGAAATCGCGGTTTAGAATCAGGAGTACCTTTGTTGGTACCTTGAACTGCAAAAGTCATCACATCTACTGCATCAGATTTCACCACAGCATTCCTCTTTTGCAATTGTTCTTCCTGGTTCATCGCTTTAAATGCCCAATCCAAGGTTGGTAACGGGTCTTGCGCCAATAATTGAGAACGCAAGTTCCTATATCTCTCCTGATTAATGCCAAACAGAAAATCATGGAATTTGGCCTCGTCTTTCTTCTTCTGAAATTCTTCACTCATACCACAAATACATGCAGGAACAGGATTATAGTTGTCAATTTCATCCCAGAGTTTCTCCAGTTTACCAAAGTAGGAGGCAACCGACATAGTAGCTGTCTGCTTACATTGAGCCAACTCATATTTCAACTCTTGTTGACGCTGCCCATTGCTCACAGTAAATCTCCTCTGCAACAAATCCCACAAAGGCTTGGCTTCCTCGAAATAAGGAATCGAATTTTTCTGATTCTCCTCAATGGAATTCATAATCCATTGAACTAGAGTTGATTGGACTGCATCCCAGTCAACCAAATAAATTGGATTCACCGGTTTTCGAATACTACCATCAACAAATCCCCATTTACGTTTTCCCCTCAGAGACAAGCGCATGGAACGTGCCCATCGTTCATAATTTTCACCATTCAATTTCACCGTACAAATCATGTTTCCAGAATGATCATTGGAACCAAGAAAATAAGGGGATGATGGATCAAGCTTTCGATAAATAACTTCTGCATCCGGATCATCGTGATCCGAATCGTGGTCGAACGTCGTTGACTTCGCAGCCTCGGCGGCTTTCTGCGTTGCCAGCTCGGCAGCCTTGCGTTTGTTTTCGTCGTCAGACATGTTGACCGGCGGCAAGATCGGGTTTCGGTGGGGGGTGGGTTCGAAAAAAAAATATTATAGGGAGGCTAGGGTTTTTGTTTCGGCTCTGATACCATGATGAGAAAAGTAACTCTCTTGCTTAATAATGAACGATACAAAGGTTTATATACAAATACCTAATGGGCCTAAACTAGATACAGACCCGATAAGATACAGACCCGATACATAAGTGTCCTATACAATATACTCAACAATAAATCTTTCCAACCATCTTGTAGTGGGTTTTTTCCCGGTCCGAAGGGGCATTAATATGACATCAAAGACATCCTGTTTCAGAACTAGGGTACACTTTTAAGTTAACTGAAAAAACATCCAAACCCACTGTTAATCTGCTTGGATTTGGTAGTATAAAATATTCTCTTACTCTTGTTGAAACTTTGGAACTTTTGGTGTAGGGCAGGAAAATTGAGTTGTCTAAATAGAGAAATAGATATATGTATGTTCTTATTTCTGAAATAACTCAACGTATTATGTTCTTTTTTTTGTTCTACTCAATGTCTTGATTCTTTTGTTTTGATACATTTTCTTGCTGCTTGCAGTGTTGTAGGGCTGAATTTTGACTTCTTGGTGCTGAATGTGACGAAACATTCATGTTATCTTATATACAATGCATCACTATTCTTTAGTCCTGTTATTCAGAGGCAGTACCGAGAAAAGTATGGATCTGATGAGGTTAGTGCTACTTTAAGTTTGTTGTTATGAACAGCCTTTCTTCTGTTGTAATATAGAATTATGAATTGCTGATGCATTCTGAAATCATCTTCCACCTATGAATTCTAAACTGGTAATATATAGCTGCGAATTCTTAAATCATTCCTAAATTTACCTTCCACCAAACTAGGGATTACTGTTCTTATCTATATTGCAGATGATTCCTGTAGGTGCAAATGATGTTGCTTTCTCAATACATGCTGTTATATTAACATTTTTTGGGCTGTTTCAAGTCCTGATCTACGATGTAAGTGACCTTATCTTCTGTCGGTCTTCTTGGCTTCTAAAATTATCTGCTGTTTTGGTAACTCTTTTTTTTTACTTTCTTATTGTAGCGTGGAACTCAAAAGGTTTCAAAGACATGCACTGCAATTTCTTCAGTGGTATGGGCTACTGCTCTAGTTTGTATAATCACCTCTTGGCCAAATCAGTCTTGGCTCTGGCTTATCTCAGTGTTTAAGTAAGCCTCCTTCCCCCTTCTTTTCTGAATGTATAACTCAAAAGTTAATTGGAATGCAATATAATTGTTGGTGTGTTCTTGTTGTGTATTTTGGAGGTTTTATATCAACTGCAATTCCTATAGCTCTTCACGTTATAACAAACCCTTTCTAATAAACTGATATAGTGTCACTTCATGGCATGTGATTCTCCAGCACAATACAAGTAATCATGACTACTATCAAGTATATTCCTCAGGTAAAATTCCTTCATGTTCTATTCAACATGTTTTATCCTATTTATTTGATTGTTTATAACTTTAATTTTATGTGGAGTTTTCATGTTTACTTTATTACTTACAGATAATTAAAAAATCTTGCCTACATACAGGGCAATTGATAGTTGATACAGAAGTCACTGCTTAGTCATGTTAGCTCGTGATTTAGGATCTCTTCCTATGTTGTCATAAAAGTATTTTGAGTATAGATGTAATGCACATTTTAGTCTTTGGAAGTTGGAACAATACAGTTTGAGAAACAGGTCACATTTCCTGAAATCCTCTAGTTTTGTTTGTTTATAATGATACCGCCATCAAGTGGTACTGGGAAGCTTCTCTTGTTACTTGTTAGTTTTGTTTTTGTTTATTTGGTGCCTTGGAGTAAAATGTAATCATTCTTAGTTGATGAGAATTTTTTGAAAGTTTCTTCAAATTAAAAAGCTGATGTTTGGTTAATAGTTAGCCACAAAGTTGTGTCAAATGAAGTATTTATGTAGTGTTGTGCTTCAGAGATGACCCCATTGTGATGGTAAAAGGTTAGGTGATGACAGGAATTTCAAGTTTGAAGGCTGTTCTTCCTTTCGGCTAGAGGGGAAAAAAACTATCTAGAAGATGCTTGTGATAGGACCCTTATGAGAAATTAAATGGTCGGTTTAGAAAAGAAACAAGGCTCTCATATTACTATGTAAATGAGGCCTTGTATGGTAGAGTAGTGGCTATTGTGAGAAATCGGAGTAACACATAGTTGTTCCTGTCACCATTGTTTCACACCCAGGCGCAGCAGCATGTCATTGCATTTTGATGATGAATTGATGAAGTTATATTCATTGATACTAGAGATGGGTGATTTTCAAGGTACAAAGGCAAACAGGTTTAAGCTTATAAGATTTGGATTATCAGCAAGCTGAAAACAGCTATTAGAGAATGTAATGTGATCAAAGTAATGAGAATAAATGAGAACGTAGGCTCACACTGATGGTGAAAAATGTGTCAGAACGATCATTTTCTTAGCTCAGGAATAAGGATAAAAACATTATCAAAATGTTGAGGTTTAGGGTTACTTAGACTTAACAATTCATCATTTTGTTGAGATTAAGAAACCATCAAGGCCTCCATAACATAAGAATAAGATTCTCAACAAAACAATAGGATACCATCGTTCTCAACCTGTCATAGAGTTCGATTCTTGAGTGATTCATGAAGAATACTCATTAATCTTCTCTGGTTCATGTCTCGGTAGTTATAGGGATGTTAAAGTTCAATCAGAACAATTATTGCTCAAGTCGTCATAGAACAATTATTGCTCAAGTAATCATTTCCCTCATTAGAAATTTTAGCAGCTAATAAACAACATTTAGAAAAGAAGAAACAATCCGCTAAGAGATAGGGCTTCAAATAAATGCTGCTGGTTGGAAGTTATTAGTCAATTCAATTAAGGTAATATGGAGTAATATATATCAAATGATGATTAATCA
The DNA here is from genome assembly GCF_001876935.1 of Asparagus officinalis. NCBI lineage: Eukaryota > Viridiplantae > Streptophyta > Magnoliopsida > Asparagales > Asparagaceae > Asparagus > Asparagus officinalis. The sequence continues at coordinate 2,628,373 of NC_033802.1, forward strand.
TTTATTGTTGTTTATTGTGATTTTCTTCTACAAGGCTTTCGTTTGATTTGCTCAATTTTTCCCATTACTTTTCCCTTTCCGGTAGGCTTTTATGAACTTCAAGCGAAAGAGCACTATTGGCTGGAGCATTGAAAAGATCATACTTGATCTAGGGGGAGGAGTGATGAACTTTGCTCAAATGGGTGTCCAGGCCATAGACCAAGGTTTGTTGCTTATTTGCATGCATCTTGGATATGATGCAAAATTTAAGTTCATCATTTTCATTTACAGTACATCATTTGCTTGAGCTAACCTATTATCTTGCAGGTACATTGGTGAACTTCTATGGCAATGTCGGAAAGACTCTGCTTTCCTTGGTATACAACGAAAATTTTTCTAAACTTTTTTTTTGCAATCTTACCATTTACTTGAAATGACAGTTTGTAGTAATTTCTTTATATTGTTGGTCATTTAATATATTTTACTACTACTCTAATCAGACTATGTAGTTCGTATACTAACCAAGTTATCACATACATGCAAATGTTTTGGTGTTAGCCATTTCATTTGATCACGATGATATGGTCTAGGGAGAAATGATATGGGTAGTTATGAAGCAGTATATGAAAGAATTGAGAACAGGGAAGAGTCCTTTGTGAACTGTTACTATAGAAATCCGAAAGCAATGCTTGAGAACTTCGATTCAGAGTCAGATTCATTTTCCAGTCTCAGATTGGGTAAAGAAAAATATTATCTAATTAAATAGGGATAATTTTGGAACAATACACTAAACGTAGTTGTGTTGTCTACAAGCAAAAGCTATTTTATGTGAAGAAAGCTGATCGAAAGATAAAAAAAAAGGGGGGGGGGGACTACTATGTAAAAAAAGTTGAAAAGGAAAGTTGAAACTGCTAATGTATATGGTATGAAATTTGTCCCAAGTACTTGGTATTGCCCTCACATAATTTTCACTTTCACTTGAAGAGCAATATCCTGTCTCATTTCAAGATTTGAAAAGAAAAATACCTTTCCATTTCTTTATATAGGTAAGCTTGGCGTTCTGAAATTCAAACTCATAATTATATATAACAGCTATATTTTTGTAGCAGGTGCATCTATAATCCCAATTCCGCCCTTGATACTAAACCATTTAGCAAATGTCTTTCCCCTAATTAGGAGGAAATAGATCTCTCCTTTTCTATTATTGCTTTGAAATATAAATCACTTTCACTTTTATATTGCAGGAGGTAATATTTTTCGATCTTCTCTTTATATTCCAGCACTTTGTGTTCTATCCCGCAAAGAAAGAAGGAACTGGTCGGACGATTATACAAGAACGTACGCCTCTTGTAGCACCTGCAGATAAATCTAGAGAAGATAATGTTTAAGAGTGTGTCGTAATTGTTGTGTGTAAAAAGGAAAATTTGAGCATCATGCAGTTATTATGCTTAAATTCTTGTATGACTTCAGATTATGGTAAAGAGTAAAAAGATCACGGCATAAAAGAAATAATTCCAATTGTTGTCTTATTTTGACATTGCATAAAGAGTAAAAAGATCACGGCATAAAAGAATTTGTTCTCTCCGTGTAGTGTTCTAGTCAAGCTAAGCCTGCAAACATATTTGACAATGAGTTTGATATTTATGCTTTCTGAATGTTCCTAAATTTTGTGGGCAAAGGAAGTATTAGAATATTGGCTCTCTCTCCTCTGCTTTGTTTTTCCTCCAACAATAAAAGAATATATATAGGAAAACCAAAACCCTATTGTTAGCGTAACTTCCTAATTAGAATAGATCCAAACTCCTAATCATGATGAGACCCAATCCCCTAATTATGTAGATCTCTAACTCTATATAATTCTTATGAAGTTATACAAATAATCAAAGATACAATCCCAACAAATATGTTTACAAAACTACTTTGAATTTTGGGGGTTTTGCGTAAACTCCCATTAATATTTTTATCAAAGAAAACTATCAATGAAAAACAGCATGAACTATTGGAAATTATTGCTAACGGCGTTAATGTACCGTTTGGCAAAGGGTTAAGTGAAGGGTTAATGAGACTTAACCTACCAAACACAACAAATCTATATAAGGGTTAAAGTGAGTTAACCCTCCATAATTTGCCAAACATAAAAAATATAGAAGGGTTAAGTTAACCCCTCTAGAGAGGTTAAAATGAGTTAACCCCTCAAAATGGGGAGTTTACTAATACTCCTATTTAGATGGAATAAGAGTTAACCCTTCTAATTATAAAGAAAATAGTCAAAATCATTGTTATTCCCAAACATTAAAACTGATCATAAGGGCTAAAATAAAACTTATTTAACGGGTTAATAATTTAGTCCTTCGTATCAAATAGGCTAAGTACATTAATCCTTCTCTTTAACCCCTCTTCATTAACCATTTGCCAGACGGGACCTAAGAGATTGAGTTAAAGGTGTAAACTACCTTGAACATAGGCAAGGGGAAAGGTAATATAAAGACAAAAATGTTCGGTACGTGTCACAAAAGAACATGATAATTTAGTGAAAGAAAAATACGTTGTAGTTTTTTCTAATGAAAGAGTATATCAGTTTGTGTAGAACCTCTTAAAGTTCATGTTACTTTTGTGAAATTTCCGCTTTTTGATCATCTCACTGTTTATACTAATATCAAGTCCAGATTGCTGGGGGGTTGTTCGATAATCCCTCCCATCACCAAGAGATGCTATGAAACCGAAACCAGTACATGGGTCTAGTTAAGTTTTCATCATCATGCTGAAGTGATACTTTGTTTTGCGTAGACGTTTTGTTCTCTGTTGTAGAATTTGTGTAGGCACAATTTTCTTTGGTTGCCATCAAAGTTCCGTTCCGTGTGTAATTGGCTCATGTGTTGTTTGTTAATGACACCGCATAAAGTCTTGAGGACTACAGTAATTCTTGTCATGTAAGATGTAAGCATTAAGTCTGTGGATGTAGTAGCATGCATCTACAGTGTCTCTGTCCATTTTTCCTACAAGAGGCTGATAATTTGTAATTTCTTGTTGGGACTCAGTATTTTAACTTTTTTAAAAAAACATAAATTTATGTTTTTGTGAGGTACATCAAACTGCAAAGATATTTCTCTTGGGTTCTCCTTTTTTATTGTGGAGAGTGTGGTTGATGGATTGATGTTGAGAAAGGGAGAGCTAGTTGGGAATAAATTTTATCCGAAACTACGAAAACGCCCTTCAAACTATATTCCGCCTGAATCCGTCAATATTTTTAAGATTCCGTGAAGATTCTTCACAGTAGGGGGGGGGGAAGAAAAGCCCAATTGTGGATAGACATGCGTAGTTCTATTCTTGTTGCATAATAAATTAATAACCCCTTTGACCGACATTTTTTGACTCCTTATTTTTTGACTCCTTTTTCCCTAGAGAAAGAGAATTATTTTTCGACAGTTAGATCTTCAGAAGGTAAAAGAGTGAAAAAGAATTTCACTTAAGGAGTCTCTCGGCAACAATGTGGTCTATTTGCAATTGGGCGTTAGTACTGGGGTCTATCCGTAATTAACCCTAATATCAACCGCAACCCATCTCTCTCCGCTGCCATTTTGATATAGTGACAAGTGATTCTCCAGCACGATACAAGTTACCGTGACAGTATCAAGTATATTCCTCAATCAAAGTCCCTTTCTGTTCTCTCGCAGCAAGTTTCATGTTTACTTGCAGATAATAAACAAAATCTAGGATATGTACAGAGAGGATATAAGCCTATAGACTTCAGAATCAGCAAGCCGAAAATAGAAACTATAGAGTGTAACTTTGTCAATATTAGAAGAAATTAGGGGAGGGAAGATAACAAATGGATGCTTTAATAGAAAGTTATTAGTTACTTCAAATAAGGTAAGATGGAGGAACAATGTCCATCTGCTCAGTGATTGACCTTCTCTTATTTTTTTTATTTGGATTCGAATCCTCTCCATTACTAAAATTAGTAAAGAAATCACTGTTTAATCATAACTATTATTTTTTCGCTTTTATAAAGGAAGTGGTTTTTTCGACATCGTCTTTATATTTCAATATATTTTTTTCTCTATACCGAAAGGAAGGAAGAAACTAGTATTACTATTATACAAGAAAACGTTGCCCCTCTTTCAACGTCTTCAGATAAATCGAGATAAGACGATGTATACAGATTTACTCTGATTGTTATGTACCAAGCAATTTTTTCGCATTATTTATGTTGAAGTATCTTGTTTCTTATACTGTGAAAATACAATGTATATATGTACAAAAGAAAGCAGTTGTCCTGCTTAAATTCTTGTACATCTCCGAGTTATGTTAACCTATAAATTTGTATAAATATATGTAAATTTGTACTTTTCTGTATAATATGTAATTAATATTATTTACGATCTGGTATCTGTGTTTGTCGATCTTGTTGTTTATTTCGGTATTTTGACCTCTAAGGTGTAAGATCAGAGACCATAAAAAAATGGGTATTCGGTGTTTAAAGGCATGCAACCATTTACATTAAAATAAATGGTTATTCGGTATTTATAAATTTGTATAAATATATGTAAATTTCATTCAAAGGAAACCTTCACAAAAGGGTGTCCTGCCTTCTATTTCCACAATTTAGGTCATTTTCAGACGATGGGATTCGAATTAAGAATCTAGGGATGTTGACAATATTATCTCCTATACTTCAAGTAGTCAGACGGTGATGTTGACAATATTATCTCCTAAATTCATTCGTCACCTTTCTTGTCCTGATCAAGCGGTTTCAGTTGCAATCTTTCTGCAAAATTAGATAAGTTGGAGGGCTTATATTCGTAAAACCTCTCCAATCAAGAATCAATCAAGGATATTAAATATTAAACAAGGTTTCTTCTGTCATATAAGACCCCCAACTCTTTTTTTAATTCTATATTAGAGCACAAAACCGTGGTATTACTAAATTAAACCTTGTTCTTTTAGTTGCTTCAACTAACCTCTAAATGGTTGGTTCCCTATCAAAATCTTTACCCAATTAAGAAAATTCTTGCCATTATAACCCTGACTGAAGGAGAGGCTGAGAGAGATCTTGAATGAGAAAGAAAAAATATATTAAGATAGAAAGAACTCGTAAGATTTATGTCTAATTAACAAAAGAGATGAACGAGATGATAATACAATTATGGTAACTTGTTGGCTCACTTTGAAAGATCTAAATGACCATATTTTGAACCGAAAGAGGCAAACTATAGAAAATATGAGGGAGGGCGCATCACGTCTTGTGTAGTTATGACTTGATTACGTGACGCTGCATTAAATTATAAGTTCATATGCAAAATTTTAATTTATTTTCATCACTCCATCATCATACACTCTCATTTATGTAAATATTTACATAACTTTTTTCTATCAATAACATTTAGGCCCATGTTTTTTCTAAAAGAAAGGGTCTAATTTAAAAATATGAAGATATGTTGTCTACAATTAAAGAAGATTTGGGAGTCTAATATGACAAATACCCTTTAAACTAGCATGCTTGGCGCTTTTTGCACTCATTTTTCCACTGTATCTCAAACTCCTCCGAATCTCTGCAACTCGAAAAAAATAAAAAAAATAAAAAGGAAAAAATGGGTTCGTCGAATTCGATTTCGATGGAGGTTTTATACCAAGCACTTGGATGGATTGCCTTCTTCTTGTGGTCCTTGTTTACATTATTTGTCTTTGTTGATCTTCTTCTTCTTCTTTTTCTTCTTCTTTTTCTTCTGTATTCTAACTTCTATGATGTAAAGCCAGGGACCATGAGAAATGAATATTATATCAAAGACATTTATGAAATTATATCAAAAGCAAGAATGATACATCCAAACAATCCTACAGAACTTTTATTTAAAATACAGAAAAATAGGCGTTAAAGGCAACCCATGAGAGCAACATCCCAATTGTTTTAGGGGGTGTTTGGTGTATATATTATTTTATCCCATCTGCCTCGATCTATGCAGAGGATCCAAAACATGTCTTCATTCATGGTGTGTTTGGGAGTTTACTAAGGGAAGGGAATGAAAGGTAAACAACGGGAAGGGAAGGGAAGGGAAGCGAAGAGAATTGTAATATGTTGTTTGGGAGTTGAGTAAGGTGAATGAAGGTGAAAGGAAGTAAATATATGTAAATTTACATAAATGACTTTATACTAATAACACATCAGCCTTTTTATTTGTTTTAATGGGGGTAAGAATGTCATTACACCAAAATACAATGTATATATGTACAAAAGAAAGCAGTTGTCCTGCTTAAATTCTTGTACATCTCCGAGTTATGTTAACCTATAAATTTGTATAAATATATGTAAATTTGTACTTTTCTGTATAATATGTAATTAATATTATTTACGATCTGGTATCTGTGTTTGTCGATCTTGTTGTTTATTTCGGTATTTTGACCTCTAAGGTGTAAGATCAGAGACCATAAAAAAATGGGTATTCGGTGTTTAAAGGCATGCAACCATTTACATTAAAATAAATGGTTATTCGGTATTTATAAATTTGTATAAATATATGTAAATTTCATTCAAAGGAAACCTTCACAAAAGGGTGTCCTGCCTTCTATTTCCACAATTTAGGTCATTTTCAGACGATGGGATTCGAATTAAGAATCTAGGGATGTTGACAATATTATCTCCTATACTTCAAGTAGTCAGACGGTGATGTTGACAATATTATCTCCTAAATTCATTCGTCACCTTTCTTGTCCTGATCAAGCGGTTTCAGTTGCAATCTTTCTGCAAAATTAGATAAGTTGGAGGGCTTATATTCGTAAAACCTCTCCAATCAAGAATCAATCAAGGATATTAAATATTAAACAAGGTTTCTTCTGTCATATAAGACCCCCAACTCTTTTTTTAATTCTATATTAGAGCACAAAACCGTGGTATTACTAAATTAAACCTTGTTCTTTTAGTTGCTTCAACTAACCTCTAAATGGTTGGTTCCCTATCAAAATCTTTACCCAATTAAGAAAATTCTTGCCATTATAACCCTGACTGAAGGAGAGGCTGAGAGAGATCTTGAATGAGAAAGAAAAAATATATTAAGATAGAAAGAACTCGTAAGATTTATGTCTAATTAACAAAAGAGATGAACGAGATGATAATACAATTATGGTAACTTGTTGGCTCACTTTGAAAGATCTAAATGACCATATTTTGAACCGAAAGAGGCAAACTATAGAAAATATGAGGGAGGGCGCATCACGTCTTGTGTAGTTATGACTTGATTACGTGACGCTGCATTAAATTATAAGTTCATATGCAAAATTTTAATTTATTTTCATCACTCCATCATCATACACTCTCATTTATGTAAATATTTACATAACTTTTTTCTATCAATAACATTTAGGCCCATGTTTTTTCTAAAAGAAAGGGTCTAATTTAAAAATATGAAGATATGTTGTCTACAATTAAAGAAGATTTGGGAGTCTAATATGACAAATACCCTTTAAACTAGCATGCTTGGCGCTTTTTGCACTCATTTTTCCACTGTATCTCAAACTCCTCCGAATCTCTGCAACTCGAAAAAAATAAAAAAAATAAAAAGGAAAAAATGGGTTCGTCGAATTCGATTTCGATGGAGGTTTTATACCAAGCACTTGGATGGATTGCCTTCTTCTTGTGGTCCTTGTTTACATTATTTGTCTTTGTTGATCTTCTTCTTCTTCTTTTTCTTCTTCTTTTTCTTCTGTATTCTAACTTCTATGATGTAAAGCCAGGGACCATGAGAAATGAATATTATATCAAAGACATTTATGAAATTATATCAAAAGCAAGAATGATACATCCAAACAATCCTACAGAACTTTTATTTAAAATACAGAAAAATAGGCGTTAAAGGCAACCCATGAGAGCAACATCCCAATTGTTTTAGGGGGTGTTTGGTGTATATATTATTTTATCCCATCTGCCTCGATCTATGCAGAGGATCCAAAACATGTCTTCCCTAATGGTGTGTTTGGGAGTTTACTAAGGGAAGGGAAGGAAAGGTAAACAACGGGAAGGGAAGGGAAGGGAAGCGAAGAGAATTGTAATATGTTGTTTGGGAGTTGAGTAAGGTGAATGAAGGTGAAAGGAAGTAAATATATGTAAATTTACATAAATGACTTTATACTAATAACACATCAGCCTTTTTATTTGTTTTAATGGGGGTAAGAATGTCATTACACCCCTTTACCCTCCTTTACCCTCCTCTACCGCCCAAATCGGGGGAAAAGAAAACCAAGCAATTTTACCCTCCTTTCCCCTTCCTTCCTCCTCTCTACCCTCCTTAAAAAAACTCCCAAACAATATGAAAGCCTCATTTCTCTTCCCCTCCCCCTCTCTACCCTCCATCCAAACAGGGCAAAGTCTAATGTCTGCCACCAATCTTTCCCTTATCCCGTCCGGATTCTTTCTTCATCATGTTTTGATCCCAAAATCCAGCCTCTCTATCATCTCATAAATTCATCCGTCACCTTTTTTGTCCTCTGGCGGGTTTAGTTGCAATTTTTTTTTTTTTGCAAATTTTAGGTAAGTACGTAGGAGGGCATGTACTCTTAAAAACTCCCCAATCAAGACTCGAGGATATTAAATATAAAACTAACCTTTTGTCATACAAGATCCCCACCTCTTCTTTAATTCTATTTAAGACCACAAAATCTTGGTATTACTAAATAAAATCTTGTTCTTTTAAGTTGTTTCAACTAACCCCTACAAATGGTTCCCTTACAGAATCATTACTAGAGTAAGAAAATTCTTGCCATTATAACCCTGACTGACTGAGAGAGAAACTAAGAGAGTCTGGGAGAGATCTTGAGAGAGAAAGGAAAAAAGATTAAGATAGAAAGAACCTGTAAGAAGAGAAAAAAAGAATAAGATCGAAAGAAGTTGTAAGATTTATGTCTAATTAACGAAAGAAATAAAATGGGATAGTACGGTTATGGTAACTTGTTGGCTCATTTTGAAGGTACCGAATGGCCATTTTTTTTTTCAACAGAAAGAGTCAGACTATAGATTGTATCAGGAAGAGCGCATCACAACTTGTGTAGTTATAACTTGATTACGTAACGCTGCATTAAACTAGAAATTCCTGACAAAATTTTAATTTATTTTCGTCTCTCCATCATGGTATGCTCTCATCTATGTAAATATTTACGTATATTTATTCTATCAATAACATTTAGGGCTCATGCTTTTTTATAAAAGGAAGGGTCTAATTTAAAAATATGAAGATATGAAGTCTACAACTAATGAAGATTTGGGAGTCTAACACGACAAATACCCCATAAACTAACATGCTTGGCGCTTTTTGCACTCATTTCTCCACTCAAGCTGAATCTCCCAAATCTCTGCTACTGGAAAAATAAAAATAAAAATTAAAAATTAAAAAAATAAAATAAATGGGTTCGTGGAATTCGGTTTCGATGGAGGTTTTGTACCAAGTACTTGGATGGATTGCCTTCTTCTCGTGGTCCTTTAGCTTCTATCCTCAAGCTATCCTCAATTATAGGAGAAAAAGGTTTGGATCCCTTTGACTTTGTCCCTGTACTCAACAAGATTGGATTTTGATTGGATTTATTTCGTTTTTAGAATATTTTGGATCTGGGTTTCCTTTATACAGACGTTATTGTAAGCTGATTGATCAGTGGTTTGCGTAGAGCTTATCTTCTGCTCTCTGTGTTTTCATTGTTCTGACCTTATTTCTCTTCAAATGAAGGGGTTAAAGTTCTATTTGTTTATGGGCATCTCTTAGTCTTTAGTAATTTTGGGTATCACTTAATGTTGACTGATTGAATTTTATTAGGATATTTTAGATTTCTTGCTCTGAAGCAACGTTTCTTCATCATCTCATCCTTTACTCTATATGTGCAAGAACCCATTAAGAAATTTACCAAGTTTATATTGATTAGGATATGGATCTCACAGTGAAAGCTTGGAGAAAATTCTAAAAGATTAGTGGGTGGATGGAAACATTCTTACCCGATTGGCCATGCGTTTTTAAGCTTATGCAACTTGAGAGAAATCCCTTCTCATTTAATTTTAGTCTGACTGAGGTTTAGAGGAAGGAGAGATTATAGATTTGAGATATGAAATTGCATTAAGCTCAAGAGCATAGTCTAACCCAGCAAAGAGCGAAAAAGAAACAATCGTTGTTAGTATATAAATCTTTCCAGCCATCTTGTTGTGGTTTTTTTCCCGGTCCGAAGGGGCATTAAGATGACATCAAAGACATCCCGTTTCAGAGCTAGGGTACACTTTTAAGTTAACTGAAAAAACATCCAAACCCACTGTTAATCTGCTTGGATTTGGTAGTATATAATAGTCTCTTACTCTTGTCGAAACTTTGGAACTTTTGGTGTAGGGCAGGAAAATTGAGTCGTCTAAATAGAGAAATAGATATATGTATGTTCTTATTTCTGAAATAACTCAACGTATTATGTTCTTTTTTTGTTCTACTCAATGTCTTGATTCTTTTGTTTTGATACACTTTCTTGCTGCTTGCAGTGTTGTAGGGCTGAATTTTGACTTCTTGGTGCTGAATGTGACGAAACATTCATCTTATCTTATATACAATGCATCACTATTCTTTAGTCCTGTTATTCAGAGGCAGTACCGAGAAAAGTATGGATCTGATGAGGTTAGTGCTACTTTAAGTTTGTTGTTATGAACAGCCTTTCTTGTGTTGTACTATAGAATTATGAATTGCTGATGCATTCTGAAATCATCTTCCACCTATGAATTCTAAACTGCTAATATATAGCTACGAATTCTTAAATCATTCCTAAATATACCTTCCACCAAACTAGGGATTACTGTTCTTATCTTTATTGCAGATGATTCCTGTAGGTGCAAATGATGTTGCTTTCTCAATACATGCTGTTATATTAACATTTTTTGGGCTGTTTCAAGTCCTGATCTACGATGTAAGTGACCTTATCTTCTGTCGGTCTTCTTGGCTTCTAAAATTATCTGCTGTTTTGGTAACTCTTTTTTTTTACTTTCTTATTGTAGCGTGGAACTCAAAAGGTTTCAAAGACATGCACTGCAATTTCTTCAGTGGTATGGGCTACTGCTCTAGTTTGTATAATCACCTCTTGGCCAAATCAGTCTTGGCTCTGGCTTATCTCAGTGTTTAAGTAAGCCTCCTTCCCCCTTCTTTTCTGAATGTATAACTCAAAAGTTAATTGGAATGCAATATAATTGTTGGTGTGTTCTTGTTGTGTATTTTGGAGGTTTTATATCAACTGCAATTCCTATAGCTCTTCACGTTATAACAAACCCTTTCTAATAAACTGATATAGTGTCACTTCATGGCATGTGATTCTCCAGCACAATACAAGTAATCATGACTACTATCAAGTATATTCCTCAGGTAAAATTCCTTCATGTTCTATTCAACATGTTTTATCCTATTTATTTGATTGTTTATAACTTTAATTTTATGTGGAGTTTTCATGTTTACTTTATTACTTACAGATAATTAAAAAATCTTGCCTACATACAGGGCAATTGATAGTTGATACAGAAGTCACTGCTTAGTCATGTTAGCTCGTGATTTAGGATCTCTTCCTATGTTGTCATAAAAGTATTTTGAGTATAGATGTAATGCACATTTTAGTCTTTGGAAGTTGGAACAATACAGCTTGAGAAACAGGTCACATTTCCTGAAATCCTCTAGTTTTGTTTGTTTATAATGACACCGCCATCAAGTGGTACTGGGAAGCTTCTCTTGTTACTTGTTAGTTTTGTTTTTGTTTATTTGGTGCCTTGGAGTAAAATGTAATCATTCTTAGTTGATGAGAATTTTTTGAAAGTTTCTTCAAATTAAAAAGCTGATGTTTGGTTGATAGTTAGCCACAAAGTTGTGTCAAATGAAGTATTTATATAGTGTTGTGCTTCAGAGATGACCCCATTGTGATGGTAAAAGGTTAGGTGATGACAGGAATTTCAAGTTTGAAGGCTGTTCTTCCTTTCGGCTAGAGGGGAAAAAACTATCTAGAAGATGCTTGTGATAGGACCCTTATGAGAAATTAAATGGTTGGTTTAGAAAAGAAACAAGGCTCTCATATTACTATGTAAATGAGGCCTTGTATGGTAGAGTAGTGGCTATTGTGAGAAATCGGAATAACACATAGTTGTTCCTGTCACCATTGTTTCACACCCAGGCGCAGCAGCATGTCATTGCATTTGATACGAGTGACATATTATTTGATGATGAATTGATGAAGTTATATTCATTGATACTAGAGATGGGTGATTTTCAAGGTACAAAGGCAAACAGGTTTAAGCTTATAAGATTTGGATTATCAGCAAGCCAAAAACAGCTATTAGAGAATGTAACGTGATCAAAGTTATGAGAATAAATGAGAACGTAGGCTCACACTGATGGTGAAAAATGTGTCAGAACGATCATTTTCTTAGCTCAGGAATAAGGATAAAAACATTATCAAAATGTTGAGGTTTAGGGTTACTTAGACTTAACAATTCATCATTTTGTTGAGATTAAGAAACCATCAAGGCCTCCATAACATAAGAATAAGATTCTCAACAAACCAATAGGATACCATCGTTCTCAACCTGTCATAGAGTTCGATTCTTGAGTGATTCATGAAGAATACTCATTAATCTTTTCTGGTTCGTGTCTAGGTTGTTATAGGGATGTTAAAGTTCAATCAGAACAATTATAGCTCAAGTCGTCATAGAACAATTATTGCTCAAGTAATCATTTCTCTCATTAGAAATTTTAGCAGCTAATAAACAACATTTAGAAAAGAAGAAACAATCCACTAAGAGATAGGGCTTCAAATAAATGCTGCTGGTTGGAAGTTATTAGTCAATTCAATTAAGGTAATATGGAGTAATATATATCAAATGTTGATTAACCATTTATTGTTGTTTATTGTGATTTTCTACTACGAGGCTTTCGTTTGATTTGCTCAATTTTTCCCATTACTTTTCCCTTTCCGGTAGGCTTTTATGAACTTTAAGCGAAAGAGCACTATTGGCTGGAGCATTGGAAATATCATACTTGATCTAGGGGGAGGAGTGATGAACTTTGCTCAAATGGGCGTCCAGGCCATAGACCAAGGTTTGTTGCATATTTGCATGCATCTTGGATATGATGCAAAATTTAAGTTCATCATTTTCATTTACAGTACATCATTTGCTTGAGCTAACCTATTATCTTGCAGGTACATTGGTGAACTTCTATGGCAATATCGGAAAGACTCTACTTTCCTTGGTATACAACGAAAACTTTTCTAAACTTTTTTTTTTTTTTGCAATCTTACCATTTACTTGAAATGACTGTATTTGTAATTTCTTTATATTGTTGGTCATTTAATATATTTTACTACTACTATAATCAGACTATCTAGTTCGTATACTAACCAAGTTATCACATACATGCAAATGTTTTGGTGTTAGCCATTTCATTTGATCACGATGATATGGTCTAAGGAGAAATGATATGGGTAGTTATGAAGCAGTATATGAAAGAATTGAGAACAGGGAAGAGTCCTTTGTGAACTGTTACTATAGAAATCCGAAAGCAATGCTTGAGAACTTCGATTCAGAGTCAGATTCATTTTCCAGTCTCAGATTGGGTAAAGAAAAATATTATCTAATTAAATAGGGATAATTTTGGAACAATACACTAAACGTAGTTGTGTTGTCTACAAGCAAAAGCTATTTTATGTGAAGAAAGCTGATCGAAAGATAAAAAAAAAGGGGGGGGGGGACTACTATGTAAAAAAAGAAAAAAAGGGGGGGGGGGGACTACTATGTAAAAAAAGTTGAAAAGGAAAGTTGAAACTGCTAATGTATGTGGTATGAAATTTGTCCCAAGTACTTGGTATTGCCCTCACTTAATTCTCACTTCCACTTTTGAAGAGCAACATCCTGTCTCATTTCAAGATTTGAAAAGAAAAATACCTTTCCATTTCTTTATATAGGTAAGCTTGGCCTTCTGAAATTCAAACTCATAATTATAACAGCTATATTTTTGTAGCAGGTGCATCTATAATCCCAATTCCGCCCTTGATACTAAACCATTTAGCAAATGTCTTTCCCCTAATTAGGAGGAAATAGATCTCTCCTTTTCTATTATTGCTTTGAAATATAAATATCTTTCACTTTTATATTGCAGGAGGTAATATTCTTCGATCTTATCTTTATATTCCAACACTTTATTGCTTTGAAATATAAATATCTTTCACTTTTATATTGCAGGAGGTAATATTTTTCGATCTTATCTTTATATTCCAACACTTTGTGTTCTATCCCGCAAAGAAAGAAGGAACTGGTCGGACGATTATACAAGAACGTACCCCTCTTGTAGCACCTGCAGATAAATCTAGAGAAGATAATGTTTAAGAGTGTGTCGTAATTGTTATGTGAAAAAAGGAAAATTTGAGCATCATGCAGTTATTATGCTTAAATTCTTGTATGACTTCAGATTATGGTAAAGAGTAAAAAGATCATGGCATAAAAGAAATAATTCCAATTGTTGTCTTATTTTGACATTGCATAAAGAGGAGATGTGAATTTGTTCTCTCCGTGTAATATTCTAGTCAAGCTAAGCATGCAAACATATTTGACAATGAGTTTGATATTTATGCTTTCTGAATGTTCCTAAATTTTGTGGACAAAGAAACAGTTTGGGTGGTTCTTATTTTATAATTATGAGTACACTCTTATGGTTAATGTATATTTAGTAGATTGATAATTTTTGACAAGGTGGTCTGAGTAGTTTGATATTTAATGTATAATTAGGAGTAGTAAAAAAATTAAAGAAGCTCACTGCTCACGTACTCAATCAGTGTTATCGAGGCGCAATGCGCAATGCGGGGCGCAAAGGTCCCTTATGCGCACCATGCGCAAGGCGCACAACAAGGCGCGCGCCTCACTAACTAAGGCGCATAACTCAAATTAATATTTACCAACATCATAAGACAGAAACATATAAGCAACATATTAGTTACCTACATCCAAAATTATGAGAATATCAACTTAAATCATCAATTATGCTAACTGAATTTTTAAAGTAACAAAAAAGATACAAGAAACATGTATTTAAATCATCAAATTAAGTGATTAACAATTATGAGCATATGTTTATAAATTGTCACATAAAAGACTAAGAAATATAATTAACAAACATGACTGTTTATAATTTTTTTAGTTAGTATTCTTAATTGATATTTGCTACTTCGCTTGAAAAGATGAAGAATGAATGTAATAATTACATATTTACATGTTCATAATTTGCTATTAGCATGCTAATTAGTGAAGGAAGTTACAATTAGCAAACAAGTATACTAAATTACTAATTATTGTTTTCTTTTTATAGGTTAAACATGAAAAGATGAAAATAGATTAGCAACTAGTAAGAAAGAGTATATTACATGATATAAATATGTAATTATGTAAATTATTTAAAAAAATAGAAGAAAGAGTATGTTACATAACACAGGTGCGAGGCGCACGTGAGGCGCGCGCGAGGCGCATGCGAGGCGCACGCGAGGCGCGCGCCTCGCTGCGTGCAGCGCCCCGCCTCGCGTGCAGGGCGCATTTCGCCCAGGCCGAAGCGCCTCGCGCCCGGGGCGCGCCCGGGACGCGCGCCTCAATAACACTGTGTAACTCAATGACATTGACGACTATCGGATGCATCATGGAACCAGTAAAAGGCTAAGCACCCTCCTCCACTGCCTTCGAACACAACCCAAACTTCAAATGATGAAGAAAAAAAGGTTAAATTCCCAAAAATAGCATAAAATTAGAAAGACAAAACATTGACCAAAAGAAGGAAATTTAATTTACCCAATACAGAAAACTAAGAAGAGTACTGAATGGAACAAAAGAGTAAAGGTATGAGTTTTGAGCAACGGAGGAGAGGGGAGAGCCCATCAAAATGGAGAGAAAAACAAGTGATTTGAAGAATTCTTTAGTGATTCATGAGGAGGAGGAGAACCCATCTTCGTTCTTCAAGATCATGATTGTGGACTTCAAGGATCATTTGGTAAGATACCCTTTAAATTTATTTGCTGGGTAAGGGATGAGATTTGGAATTTTTTAAGAAATTCATGGGAAATTTGGGCTACATTTGTGTGTTTCGTCTAAAATCAAGAAAACCCAACTCTGTATGTTTGACAATAATTCACCCCCCGCCGCCCCCATTTTTTTTTTTTTTTTAATTTGTAGCTTATCAATACAAAAAGTTTAAAAAGACACAAACTTGGCTAGGGATATTGATATCAAATTGGCTGCTATATTGATCTTTATCCTTAGTCTTCTAGACTTAGTTGTGCTCCATGACTAATTTCATTACACTTTGTATATGACTCTATCACCTTGTAGTTTACTTTTACTTTAAACAATCATGCAGTTTATTCCGCCGATTTTTGCTTGCACCATTGGAGACTTAGTTAAGCAGACTGTATTTCTTCGAGATTCAAGTGGTCAGTCTTGGAGAGTTAAATTCTCGATGATAAATGGTCGCTTGGCATTTCGGGAAGGGTGGCCTGATTTTGTGTTGGATCATTCTGTAACACTCGGGGAGCTTTTGGTGTTCAGGTATAGAGGCCACTCGACGTTTGAAGTTGAGATCTTTGGTACAAATGCGTGCATTAGGAAAAACGTTGATGTGGAAAACAAAGAAAATAGTACCAAAAGTAACAGGAAAATGACAGAGGTTCATCATGAGATTCAAGTTTACAACAGCCGGAAGACTTCTGATGTTTCAAAGTACAGACGCAAGGTTGCAAAATGCGATGCATTGCATAAAGTACAAAAAGAAAAGAGTTCTCATCGTATGATTGGAGAAGAAATCAATCAGGTGAGCCACAACATTCATGAAAATAAGAAATTGGTGCCGGAAAAACTTGATGCGGATAGCAAAGAAAGTAGCACCAAAAGTAAAAGAGAGATGACTGAGTTTCATCGTGAAATTCATGTTCATAAAAAGCGGAAGATTTCTGATGTCTCAGAGCGTAGATGCAAAGCTAAAAGTCATGATTCAGTGGATAAAGTAAGGAAAGGAAAAAGTTCTTGTCGTGTGACTGGAAAAGAAGTCAACCGGGTTGGCCATAGTATTCATGAAAAGAGGAAGTCAGTGCCAACAAAACTTGAGAGGGCTCCTTTGAAGTCGAACTATACCAGGGCACTGAATGATGCGATTGATGAAGATGATGCGATTGATGAAGATGATGAACACGGAGCCATTGCATGTCCTTCTGTTCCTCTTTGTGCAAGTGAATGTGATAGGGTGAATAAAGATTTTCTAAGATCTCATTCTTTAGAACAAAAATGTGCCCAAAATAGCACAGAGAACCTGATTAATTTTGAGGAAGTTGTCGGCAGATTTCTTCTCAAAGAGGATGGTGTGTGCCACATTTATGATGAGGAGATAATGAATGAAACTGGTGCTAGTGTTTTGGGTCCAAATAATATGTTACCTAGTGAAAAAGAAAATAGAGTTTGTGAAAAAGAGAAAGCAGCAATGTCTAAACCCGTAATAGATCTTACAAAAGCCAAA
Organism: Asparagus officinalis; assembly: GCF_001876935.1. Lineage (NCBI taxonomy): Eukaryota > Viridiplantae > Streptophyta > Magnoliopsida > Asparagales > Asparagaceae > Asparagus > Asparagus officinalis. Next base: position 2,645,877 of record NC_033802.1, read on the forward strand.
GATGGAAACTGCAGGTCAAACTCTAAGAAGATCAGGAAGAAGCCTCAAAGAAAAGGTAACTGTTCTCATCGAACAAGAAATGTCTACAATCATCTCAAAATTACTTGTACTTTGTTCCTCAGCTCTCTTTGATACCTGGAACTTGAAATTATTTTTGGCAGGAATCCTTCCTGTTGTTATTTCTAGAGTAGGAAATGATGTTCCGGCTAAGTATGTTGGAAGTGCTTCTCTGAACGCGAGTTTTGAGAAACATCACAAACATCCTCATGTGGCAACAGGATATTCTTGCCAGTCTGGTATTTTATCTGCCACTTAAGTTGCATTCTGATATTTCTATATCTCCTGTAAGAAAGGTTGTATTATTTTTTAAAAAATTGCATTTTAAATTTTTACGGTATTACATCTTTTGTGTCCTGTAGGTCAAGTACTGAAAAGGGTAAAAGAGGAGATTAATCGTTGCTTTAAAGGAAAAAGTATTCAAGTAAAGACTGAACCAATGGATGGATTGACCCTTGCACCTCCAGCTTTTGCCAATGCCAGATTTTCCTTGTCTGTTTCTGCTCAGACCTCTTGGATTGTGAGTACTTCGACAAAATTCACATAATTTTCCTTTTAATCGTTTCTGATTCGCGTAATATAGTTGTGGTCACTGCAAATCTAATCTTGGTGTCTCTCATTCTATAGTCAGCACCTAATAAAGGCACTGAACGTTAAGTTATTCCTAAAATGCGTCATGTGTATGTTCTGCGTTGGCCATTGTAGGAGCTCAATACTTTACTTTTTTTGGGTCTTAAGATGGACAAAATATCTATCACTTGATAGACAATGAATGTATAACATCTAATTGGTAAGGCCTTAAGAACAGATTATGTTTAATCTGCACTCTGCAGAGGGAAAATAACATTACAATAGATAAAAGGGGTGAAATATTACTGTGGATTCTTGCTTTATGATGTTTTTAGTACTATGACATGATATGTATATATGTTTTGCACCTCAAACTTGTTTGTGGAAACTGCCTCTTACCTTTTAGGTTTCAGCTTTTATAAATTTGCGTATCCATTTATATTTTTAACTAGTATATTATAGAATTATATGATCAATATTGATATCCACTTTTCTTTTCCATCTGTGAACGGTAAAAGCTCAAGATTATCCATTGACTTTTGTTCTTGACTTGTTCCTTTTTTACTATTTATTTTTTAGCCTACATTTTTCCATTTGAGAATCAGGAGTCTTGCATGTTATTGTGGTATAATTTGGATGCCTGCCTAAGGGTTCTCTGGGATCATTACAATAAGAAGATAGATTGTTTACCATTCTATCAAAAGATTTATGTGCTATGCTTCCACTCTATCACAGGAAATAACCCTAACAAAATTTTAATTTTGTGACAATTGACAAATAAATCAAAGTCCTAGCTTTTACTTAAACTACCTGGAGTTTGACCTTGAAGAGTATATTTCCTGTGGTACAAAAAATGTGAGTCTGAATATGATCATTGTACTCATTTCGTGGTGATAGCTTCTCATCTTTTTACGCCATTCTTGTTAGACATTTCTCATTTCACTTTGAAATGAATTCTATATCTAAGTTTATACCTTAGATTTCAACCTTTGTGGGTTTTCTCTATTAGGCAGATAAGATTGCTGGAAATTTGATTTAGTACTCTCCTTCAAAGGTACTCAGAGATTTAGAGGCCTATTGTTCAGAATGGACTAAACTCAAGGGTGTTTCATGAAAAATACCTTTAAAATAATTGGAAAGGATATGAAAGGGCCCTTTTCCCCCTCTCAGAGGAATTTTGGTCATTTAGATGCGCGTGATTTTCATGTGCACAGACCACAGTCAGATCTGGGATCATCGTGCGAACAGTTTTAAACTTAAGAGGGATTAAGTAACGGT
>NC_033802.1:2647791-2662614 GCF_001876935.1 Asparagus officinalis
TGTTCTGTGAAATTTATCTTATTCCTTTATGAACATATAAAATGTTTCATTCATGAGTATAATATGTTACCCTTCATGTCTTCTTACATTTGCAGAAATTGCCTGTAAAATTGCCATCTCAGTTTGGAAGAGCGAAACACTCAAGAAAGATAATTCTGCTTCGTGATCCATCGATGAGACTCTGGCCGGTTCTCTACCATGAAGATACCAAGTTTGTGGGCTTCATCGGTGGTTGGGAGCATTTTTCCAGAGCAAACAAACTTCAAGAAGGGGATCACTGTGAGTTTGAAATAGCTGAGGGCTCAGAATCTACACTCCAGTTGTATTCCGTAAAAGCACGAGACCTTGTTCCACTCTCTTCATCAAAATGCACAGAAAAATGACATGCCAAAATTGCTTATAGGATCTAACTGCCAATATACTTCAAGTTAAAATTGATAGGGTCGTATGCATTCTGTTTATCTTAGAAATTTATGTTGGACACAAGGAGTATGAATACAGCTTGATGTTAATATTGATAGGGTCATATTCATTCAGTTTATCGTAGAAATTTATGTTAGACGCAAAGAGTCTGAATACAGCTTGAAGTAAAAGTTTCAAATTAAAAAAGTATTGAGTTGTGATGTTACCATCTTCTACTATTTCCTGAGCTATAATTATAAATGCAGAAGTGATCAGAAAATGGAAATACATGGTTTGTTCTGGAAATTTTCATCTGCTAGATTGTTTTCTAATCTCGAATATCGCTAATTTGCACTTACTCCCCCTTTAGTTTCATTATTGCAGATAGACCTCTTGGGTTAACTTCTTTTTGACTCTTTTACACTGGGTGAAGTTTTAGCAGATATTAAAAATGGTAGTACTTTTTCTTGAGTTTTACCTAAGATAGGCTCGATATTTGTCAAAATTTCACCGAAGGTAAAAGAGTCGACAAATTTAACCCTAGCTCTCTATCTTCAACAATGAAACTACTGGCATAGTAAGTTGAAAACAATAAACAGTTTTTTTTTTTTTTTTGTTAAGGTGAGTAAATAAATGAATCAAAACCATCCAAAATGATAAATAAATTTTCATCTGGATCGATTGTCAACTTCCAAGGTGGATGTGAAAGAGGATAGAAAAACCTCCTTAATTTTAATTAACCGAAACATTTGTTAAATTTCATTCTAGATCCTAAAAATTAGGACTAGCGGATCAATTAAATCTCCTTGGCTCAATTTGCTTTAGATAAACAACTTGATCACCAAGTAACACTAACTGAAATATGAAATAAATTATAACCATCCAATAAACAATAGACGAATTAAAAGCAGCGGTCTCTACACTAATTAACAAAGCTAATTATAGATACCCCCACTAATCCACCACCGTTTTTCTAACCCTAACATGAAGAGAACACCAAAGACACTATTATTGAAGAAGAAGGAGAGAAGAATCAATGACACTGTAACCATCAAAGTTTCACCATCACCACCACCACCACCACCATCATCCAAATCCAAGAAGAAATCCAAGGGCTCATACTAGCTGAGATCCTTCGACGTCACGCTTAACGACAGATTGATGTCGTGGCGGCCCGTTGACAGCGGCTGGCCGGAGTACGTTGCCGACTACCGCATGGGCCTGACCGTGACGGATTTTTTACACTGCTTTGTTGATTCAGATCAAGGATATGGTGATTATGGTACTTGGTCATATTGTTCTTGTGCAATGTGCGATGGCCCGGGCGTTTTCGGACGTCATGATGAAGATGGACAGACCGAATAAGACTCTCGGACCGATTTCTCATCGGACGTCGGTGAAGATGGTTGGACCGATATATCGTCGGACGTCTCATCGGTCGACTTTGGTGAATATGAAGTGGTCGATTGGTGAGGAAATATGCGTTGGTTCTGGTGCATTGTATAAATGGTGTATTATAACGAGAAACGATAGATGTTTTTTTAATACATCATTGATATGAATCATATGATGGATCAGAATGATTGTCATATATGATAATAGATTTAAATTGAAAGGGGCGCTATTGGTTTTGATTTTGTCTTGGGGTTTTTCTTTTTTTTAAATTTTCCATAAATAATGATTAGATCAAATTAACACCGAAGATAATCTATCTTGGGTGTTGGTCTTATAGGGTTGTTTGGTTGTTATTGAGATTGGATTGATATATGGCTTATTTTGTTTGCAAGTACTTTCAAGCTATAATTATTTCCAATTATTATTATTATTATTATGGCTTCTTCATCTTGTAAAAGTACGAGAACATGTTGGGTTTCATAATTTTCATTTCAACGTTAAGGTGATGTCTTTCTTTGTAGCTTGTTGCTTGATGTTGATGTTTTGAAATAAAATAAAGGTGAAGAAATTTTTATTAATCTTATCGATTATGGAAAAAGGGCCAATATCCTATAGGTGTACACTTCTTAATAAAGTAAATAGGCTAAAGAGCACTTAAATACCTTGTAGTTCCACACTATTAGCACTTATACACCCTCAATTGTATTTCATAGCATTTATATATCCTTAGTTGGTCAAAATTGGCATGTTGATATCCTATGTTTTGCAAACGTGACAATTTTTGTTTAAAAGTTCTCATATAATATTTATATGCTATTATTATAGTTATTTCTCCATTAATTTTGTTGAATTCATTGTTAAATCTTTTCAAATTCTATTTTGGAAATAAAATTATGATGCATTTAAAATTATAATTTGGGTTGGTTTAATAGTAATTTAACAAATATTGATGGTTAGGAAGCTCCAAAATTAACATATGAATGTTACATGGGAACTTTCGAATAAAAATTTTCATATTTGCAAAATATAAGGTATTAAAGTGCCAATTTTGACCAATTAAGGGTATATAAATGCTACAAAGTACAACTGAGGGTATATAAGTGCTAAAATGAGTGAAACTATATGGTATTTAAGTGCTATTTAGCGGAATAAATAATATGAGATATTTCTACAGCTACTTGTGTGACAAAGTCTAATAACTTAGCACAGAGCATAAGCGCAAAGAACAATTACAATCTTTTATTCTTATTATCTTCTCACGTCTGCTAAAAGGATTTCTTTTTATGCATATTCAACTTTAGAATCATAAATAAACCATAGTCAACTTTAGAATCATAAATAAATCATTTTTTTTTTGTAAATCCGCTTTAAATGTGTGACATATAGAACTTGAGATTGCCCTCTTTCACTGCGCAAAACTCCAAAATTATGATAAGGATTGTAGTTTTATTAGCGCTGACAAAATCGGCGATAGTCATAACTCATCATCAGCACTAGATTAGCTAGGTCAAAGTTGACTTCATTAGTCAAACTAAAAAACTAGAATGCCTTGCTCCCCAAGGATAATGACCTGGCAGCCAACACGATGCCCTCCTCACCAAGAAACCTACATCCATATAAACGTCTGGGCGTTGGTTTTATCCCCTCAAGCCACTCTTTCTGCCCACGAAGCCCAAAAAAAATGAGGAGGGAAGGCAAGCAACATGGGCTCGTGCGGACCCACGTTATTCTGCCATGGGCCGTTAACAGCCCAAGGTCCAATTCCAGAGTGGTGAACAAGCTCGAAGGCCCACCAACCGCCGGCGCTTTTACCAGGGTGTCCTCCAAGCCCACCAACCACTCGAAGTTCACGGGCAGCAACGGCTGCAGCAGGGACAAGCCCAAGCCCAAGAATAAGTCCAATGGGCCCAAAAAGCTGGGCCCCAGATCGGACGGGTTCGATGAGGTTCTTAATGGCCCAAGGTTTGGAAATGGCAATAAAGTATCGGCCCATGATGATGAGTTGTGGTGTCATGAAAATGAAGAGATTTTAGAAGATGAGGTGATGAACGGACGCATAAGTGATTGTGATGCTGATGGTTGCTCAGATTGGTTGCTTGTGTAGAACTTAGGATCTCTGCATGAATATGACGAAACTATGTCCTTTTTCTTTTCTTTTTTTTCTTTTTTTCTTTTTTGTGTTTTTGTGAGAAAATAAGTATGTTTTATGTCGCTACTGAGAACAAGGTTCATTTGGCAGCGGAAACGATAGGATGCATCGTATATGTAACGAAAAACAACAAAGTCTTTTTCCGAAATTTTTAAGTCCGTCTATATAAATGTTTTTCTTATACTCAATAGTTTTATTATGGATCATCTCCCATGCTAAGTTAACTATCATCATATACTTCTTTTCAAATTCATAACCAGATTCTTTTCGAATTCATCTATACTATACACTTCTTTGCTTTTTAAGTACATTCTATTCACAATAAGTGCAACCTCTCAAGTTATTATAAATACATTCATAAGATCAACTTAGCATTTCTAGTCTCAGCTATGCTTGATCTTTTCGCTGTTTTTAAGTTGCCCAACATTCTAATCCATAGGTCACCATGTTATAGTTGTCCTGTAGAGTTTTTTGTATAGCATAGTCACACGCGATCTTTTGCAATAAAAAACACGAAGAACAGATTTTTCGAAACCCTCGAAGGAAAGTTGAGAAGGTGAATCCGTGAATTTGCTTTGCACGGAAACAAGAAACACCACCATATCCTAATGAATCGAATGGCGTTGCAAAGATTGTGCCAGTTACAGATAAAAACAGAGAGCCAGGTAAGGAACAATACAAGCGTCCGAGGACCAACGTTGGGAGATTTAAATAATTCTGCCGCTGAGAAACAAATTGTTGCAACAGGAACAATGTTGGCAAATTTAAACAATTCTGAGGCTACAAAGCTCATCATACACCCAAAAATAAAAAAAAGTAACCTAAACCACAAAGCTTAAGGACTATCTTTGTGAAACTGGAGCAATGACTGATCAAAGACTGCTCAAAGTTGTTGGAAGGCAGAACCTAAGTCATCCTCTGAGCAGCTTCCTTTGCCATCAGCCTTTCCCTCGCCTTGGTTTTGGCCTGTGATTTTGACCCCATAATTCCACCACCCCACTTCTTTCTGATCTCGTCGAACTTGTCATTAAAGTTTGCCTGGCAAATTGAACACGATTGCGATCAGGTACAAGTTATGAAATAGAATGAATTTTTTTGAAAACATATGGTTTCATATATTGACCTTGATAGCTTCCAAGATTTTGCTGAATTCCAACTTGTCCTCGTTCTTCACGGTGGTCAAGCACAGCACAGAAGCAGTTTTCTTATGCACAATCTACCAACATAGGAAATGTAAAAGTGGTAAGTCTGATCAGCTTGGACTGCCGCCCATTACGGTAAACATTGAATGAAGGGCGAACAACTTACAGATCCAAGTCGAGCTTTTCCCTTCACAATGCAGTAAGGTATCTCCATTTTCCTGCAAAGAGCAGGAAGCCATACGACCAGCTCAATCGGGTCCACATCATGGGCAATGACGACCAGTTGTGCCTTGTTCTGGAATGCAAAAGCAAAGAGAATTTATAAATTAAGAGGAAAGCAATGACGGGAGGGGAGTTCAAGTAGTCAGAGTGTGACATAGGTTGTAGCAGAAAGCCTAGATTGACTGAACGCTGTACAACAGAAATGATCGAGTTCTTACGAAATGGATGTCAAAGTAACACAATAAACAAATTCAACTATGACCGTAACAAAGCAATGGGGTTGTGACTACTCAAAAACCCAGTTCAATTGGGCTAGAGATTCTGACTCTTTATTCTGAATACAGATAACATAAGTGATTGGATAATATAGATTATAGACTGAAAGGATCCATTTTGTCGTTGGATAAGATAAGAGACCTTGAGGATGCAAGACCAAACGATCCAATCACTCAGCGAGTCAGTATAATTCTAAATGTTTTGGTTTTGTAGCTAATCAATTTTTTCTTTTCAATTCACATTTGTCCTCAAAGAGTTGATCGCTAGTGTCTTATAGATACTATGAAAGATAAATAAAACAGAAGAGTATGAGCAAGAGGCTTTACTACTTTCTATTCAAATAAAAGTGATACGACATAAAAAATTACAAACAGAAATGAATTCAAGAAATCTGAAATCCAATAAGATATCTAATAATATATGTAATATGGTTTGGCTATTGATTGTTGACTGGCCCAACAGGATATAGGTCTTACAATATCATAGATTTGCATGTGGATCTTACACAATAGCAACCCAATCCAGTAGAATATGACAGAGCCTATATGAGAAAGAATGCCACATTATACCGGGCTAGTTAGCCCCAATGTTACATTAAACGTTGGGCGTTTCTAGGCATCGGACTTGGCGCCCAACGCTTAGTCACCTAGGCGGACGCCTAAACGGTTTCTGGGCATTTTTTTTCTTTTTTATTTTTTTAATTGTGATACTTGAAAATAAATATATATGTACTCAATCAAAGATGCATAAATACTAAAATACCAACACTATTAACTAAATTGCTTGGTTTACCAATTACAATAGCTCTTTGTATGTTTATACTTCTCAACTCAAATTATAAGTTCATCTCAACTCAAATTACAATATGTATTAAATTCATATAAATTTTCAAAAAAAAGATAGCAATTTTAGTTCCTCAATAAATCATGCATACTTAGATACTAAATAGCCAAAATAATAATTAACAAGGCTAGAGCCTAAGATGTTTTTTTTTATTTTTAATTACAATAATTGATAGTGAATGTCAATGTTATAGAAAGCTTAGATACCGAACTGGTGTCTAGACGGATTTCTTTCTTCATTTAAGTGGTGGTCGATAAGGTTTTGTGTACAATACATAAAATCACAATCAAGACCTACAGGGTGCAATCCACGTAAGTAGGCAATGCTCCCCTAAATGCTCGTAAAATCTAGGTGGGCAGCCTAAATACAGCCTAGGCGCTAGTTAGGTGGCCTAGGTACCGCCTAGGCCTAGGCGAACGCCTAAGCGGACTAGGCAGAGGTTTTTTAAAACAGTGGTTAGCCCTATAATTTTTATTGTCAGTTACACCCATATGACTTATATTTTATCATAAGGTGCTTTGTGTTTACATAGATATTTACTTTAACATAGAGCAGACCCTAGATATTTGCTTTAACATAGAGCAGACCCAATCAAATAGGATAAATATCAAGGCTGAAGGCTAGATTGTCTTTTCCTTTTTTCATGGTTCAAGGAAAGCTTTTATTTGATAGGAAGCAGTGCAATCATAATCTTCTAAACCGTGATTTCAATTGTTTCAAACAATGACATCGAAGGTTCTTTGGACAGACTTAACACTTGTTAAAGCATGTTATACATGTCTATGCATAACTTATAAACAAGTAAGCAAGTTTCATAGTGGTCATATTAATTAATGAAGTGGTTCTAGTATTGGGGAATGAAAGAAATAACTACTGTCAAACTTACTGTAAGATATTGGATTCCAACAAAATGTTTAGAAAACATTCTTCCATTAGAAACTTCTAATTGGTATCGAGGTGCAAGTGGCCTATACCTGTTCAATAAGGTAAGTGACGTGATTAAGCCCGTATTTAACCACAATAGGTTTCTTAGCTTCAACTGTTTTCCCTTCGGTCTCAGCCTGTGCCCTCTTCAAAAGCCTTTCCTTCTTTGCAGCTTTGTCTTCAGGCCTATACTTCAGGAGCATCTTGAAGAGGCTTGTCGCTGCAGAATAAAATTCAGCTCAGGCACTAACAATATATGAAAAGAAGCGCTGAAGTAAATGCATTATGAAAGAATCCACAGCAGACAGACTACAGACAAAAGTTTTAACTCAGTTACAATTGGAATCACTATAAATACTAAAGAAATTACAATAAAACATAGCAGTGAATGACTAGCATGAACACATACCCGAGAAAGCTAGAGCAACATGCAGAAACATTTGTGTACAATTCTTGGTAATACTATTTTATATGGATTTTATCAGAAAGCTAAATTGAGAAGCTAATACATAACAAACATGATAGCTTTTTTCCCCCTTAAAAGAAAAAAACAAGAGAGCTTGCAAGACAAACATTGTCATTTTAGAAACGTGCATTAACAATTATGTTGGTTTAAAGAAAAAGGCCTTCTAAACTGCTACATAGTGAATGAAAGTTGTGTACTCAGGAAACTCATGGGACTCACTATTTACAAAGAAAATATCTGACATAATAAAATATAATCACTGTAAATACACTTACAATAGACCAAATTGATAACCTAATACATAAAGGCAGCCAGGGTATAACACCTATATATAATGTAATACAACAATGTGAAGCGATTCAGATCACAAGCTTTAAAACATACAAATCTGCAAAGAACGAGGACTATGATCAAATTTTACCGAGATTCTTGTCCAAAGTCTTAGTGAACTGATTCAAAGCCGGCGGCACCTTCAACCTCTGCTTAAGAATCCTCCTCTGCCTCTGGATACGAACCACCTTCGGCCATTTCACAAACCGATGAAGATCCCTCTTCGGAGGCAAAGCTCCTCCAATCCCAAACTGCTTCGGCCTCTTCTCAAACAAAGGGTTAACAACCTTCTCCTGCAAAAGCAAACCACTGTCAAACACAATGTAGCAAGACACAGAGACTAAAATCATCGTCATTCGTAATTTACCGGCTTCTTCTTCGTTTGACCGGCGGGCTTAACAGCTACTCCTCTTTTTGGCGCCTGTTACATTAAAACATAAACCCATCAACAAAAAATGAAAATCACAATCTACCCATCTAAAATATCACATAATTATGCAACAAATCTCTCTAAAATTGCAATCGGGTTCCAAGCTTAGGTTGATTATAGCTGCATTTTAGACAAAAAAAAATCAAGGCTTTTCAGTTAATTTCAAAGTATATCCCCTTAAAATATCTAAAAACATCGAAAAGGTAGGAACTTGCACTGGAGATTTGCAGTAACTGAAATGAAACCATAGATCCAAAAGGAATGAACTGGATCAAATTATGAGAGCTAAAATAACCGAATAATGCCAAATGAAATCAAAGGGTTAAATCTGAGAACGGAGAGGAGATTACCATTGTTGCTGGGGCCGGAGCTGGATCGAGCTAGGGTTAGGGTTACAGATCGGGGTTAGGGTTTTAGAACGGCGATCAAATTGCTGTTTTTATATGGGCATGTGTAAAGTGAGAATATTACGTTAATACCCTTCAAGTGGAAAAGATTTACTTGCATACCCTTTTTGTATATTTCTTTTAAGATCCGACCCGGAGCGGGATTGGGTTCGAATCCAAATGCGGTCAACGAACGGGTCGGTAGCTCATCGGATGAGGCCAAATGCTTGTTTGGAGGTCAAGCTAAATACTGTTAGGCCTAGTTTGGTACGCTGGATTCTTCGCAATTAACTAAAGTTATGTACGAGATGGTCCGGAGCTCCTAATTTTATAGCAAATTTTATCAGAAACATTGAAACTTTTCCTTTCTTGACGGACGAGACATCTGGATAATTATCGGGAATTAAGGTCTACTTCAAATCCATCTTGATTTCAAGAACGCCGATTGTGTATTTGAATCTGGGACCATTACGCAGGGAACATATTCACCTAATATATTATCATCCTTCCTCTGGTAAAGGTAAAGGAAGAAGAAGGGGAGAACAATGAAAAGGGTAGGCTCAATGGTTTGATATTTGTTAAATTGGACATACACCCCCAACTTGCGTTTTCTAAACGTATGTTGATTGTTGGAGCTTGAGTAGGCTAACCCCTTTCCTCAGTAGCGTACACGACTACACTTTATAGTATCACCAATTATTTTATGTGACTAACTTAACCATGATCCTTCCTCATCCAGTCATCCTGATCTTAGTTTTATAGAAAGCTTCTTCCTTTTGGCATTAGGAACTTGAATCATCATCATTCTACAAACCAGTTGAAGCGTTAGAAAACTAGCTTCAATAAAAATGATTCACCTCTTAGGTCTTCTATTCTTGAAATTAACCCTTTGTGCTATTATATTATACCACTTATTACCTTTTAAGTTTGATAATGGTAGACATAACCTTTTGAAATTGAACAAAATGTTGTCATAGTGCTGCACCCCTCGCCTCCATTGGGTGGCGTGTTGCTCGGGTCCAACTATTCACACTCCCAAACAGTAACTCTGGGGGTGTGTGAGGACTAAATTGCCCTTCTCCCAAATCAAAACAGGCCAAGTCCATTCCATAATCACCCTCAACATCAAAAGGGCATTTTCGGCAATCCAACTCCCAAAATTACTGTTTGGGAGTGGATATAGCAAACATGGTGTTGCTCCCCTATGAGATTTGTTGCGGAGACAGTGGTGTAGCTAGTCAAGGCTTGCCCTGAGCAATTGCCCAGGGCAAGATAGTGGCCGAAGGCTACACCGATGCTGCAAACGGGTCTCCGCCTGCAACCTCCCCTCCCCTGCTTGCTCTCGGAGGCGCTGGCAGTGCCAGCATCGGTGTGGCCTTCGGCAACGCAACACTGCTCGCACTCCCTGCGCCGTCCAAAAATCCCACCGTCACCCCGTTAGGAGGCTGACTGTACATTCCATCAAATAACAGAAGGTTGAATCCGCCGCCGAGAACAACTCTGTGGACATACTCGTAGACCACCTTTATTTTTGACCCAGGGCAAAAAATAATTCTGGCTACGCCACTGGGCGGAGATGACGAGGGGTGAGGAAGGGAGAGATCAGATTGTGTGATAGCACAGAGCCTCTACCTCACTTCTCTCTAATGACATTCAGTTTTTACTAGTTTATCTGTCGATATCAAACATAAGAGCTAATAAGTGACACAACGCTACTGAAAACAAAAAGGTCTATTTGGAACCAACCAATAAACAATGGAAGGCCAATCAAATTCAGAACCAACACATGTTTTTCATATGAGATCAACACACTAAAACTTGTTGAAATTTACCCATCTTAGCAAACACACTTCCTTCTTTCTTTCGCATCTAAAACTTTAAAGTATATCCGGAGTCAAAATTGGCCAGCCCACCTCCCTCACCAAGCTGACTACTCTGTCCAATTACACAAAAGACCAGCAAACACAATCCTTATTTTATCTCGTATACATACTTGCAAGCAAAGGTAACAAGCAAAAACAAGCAAACATCACAAAAATACCAACACCTATCCATTTCATCATCCATTGAAAGCAACAAATTACTCAAGAACCAAAACATGAAGAGAGAAGGAAGGCAACATGGTACGGTGAGGATCACCAAGACAACCACCACAGCCTCCTCCTCTGACGCCGCCTGCACGAAGGCCCACCGGAAGCCCACGGGCCACTCGAAGCCCGCGGGCAAGTGCAAGAGAGCCCGTTGCGTTCGGTGCCATTCAAGCCCGGCGAGCAAGTCAAGACACAAAGCCAAGGGGACATACAAGCTCAAGTGCAGCGACGTTGCGCTCAACCATCGCCTTGTTTCGTGGCGAGTTGTGGACGATAGAGATGAAATTTCGGCCAAGTGTTCAGGTGCATCGGCTAGCGCTAGCGGGATGTTGGATGCTTTGTTGATGGGTAGTTGTTCCGGTGAAAGATATGATGATGATGACGATTATGATGATCATGGAGAATCCATGGATATCGACGAAGAAAACATTGATATTGACGACGAGGATGAGGAGGAGGAGGAGGAGGATATGGAATTTTGTGAAGTCGGATTTGTTTGGGAGTACGAGGATGAAGAAGGATGGTGTGTTGTTGACGAGATGTGAGAGTTTGGTTCCTCAATCTCTGGTAATTAATCTCTCTGGTTTATGATTGATACTTGTATATCTCAAGAACAAATGGGAAATTTAATCATGAAATTGTTTTGTTTCTTTGAATATAGTGGTCCAATTGCAGTGATTTATGTAATTTATGATGAAGATATAACACAAGTCTGATGAGTTTTACCCTATTCTGTTCACTATTTACATGATATCATTATGGATTTTACTAAGGAATTTTTCTTCTTGAAATCTGATATACTTTTATTATTTAGATATCTAGATAATTAATATCGAGATTTGATTTGTGAGTTGTAGAGATTCTCTATAATATAAAAATACTTTTATTTGTAAGATCCACTGAGATAAGCCAATAGTTTAGTCTTCCTAACTAAATGTAGATGTTCTCTATGATCAAGATTGTAGAGAATCCCAACCCTTTCACTTATCAATCTGCTACTTTCCTGAAAAATTGGAGACAAAGGAGAAACTACAAAGTCATCTACAACCGATACTTTGCTTTGTAATTAATATCTTGCAATCATCGACTTCGACGCATAAATCTCCTCGAGCCTTTCCCACAGTCCTCTTGGTATGGTCTCTTGCATAACATTGTACTTGATCTCGGGGGCGAGTGCCAAACGAATTATGCTAACCGCCCTCTTTTGCATAGAACTCCATTCAGCATCCTTCAATCCTTCAGGTTTCTTATCGAATTATGCTAACCGCCCTCTTTTGCATAGAACTCCATTCAGCATCCTTCAATCCTTCAGGTTTCTTATCCTCTAAAGCTTGAATAGAACTCCATTCAGCATCCTTCAATCCTTCAGGTTTCTTATCCTCTAAAGCTTGATCAACACCCTGCTGCACAAGAATATCTCGAATCGTGCACTGCCATACTATAAAATTTATCTTGTCATTAAATAGCGGAATATCAAACTTCAGACCCGAAGAAATCATCATCCTCTAACCGCAATTAAAATTTAAATCAGTCACTGTAGAGATTGAATTTGATAAAATCGACGTCAAAAACGAACTCAACATGTCGAAAAACCCTAGGAACGACTCCTGGATCACCAAAATCCGCCTCCAAATCCTCGATCAAAAGACAAATCAACCTCAACCATTGGATCTGCGTGAACAATACCCGCTACAGTATTCCTGCTACAGTGTCATCGCTACAATAACCTTTTTCTCGATGTCGACCACCGTGCTTTGACCGCTGACACCTTCACGAATTGCGCACCGATCAAACCTCTACGAACCGTCGAACCCCACTCTGATACCACTTGTAGGGATTTTTAGATCTCGAAAAAAAACCCTGAAAAACCACCAAACACAGCAAATAAAATTACATAAGATTTAACGTGGAAAACTCTCGACAGGGAAAAACCACAGGATCAAATCAATCCACTATCACCTTCAAATTATAATCTTTTGCACGGACAAAGACTGCCAAACTCTCTCTCTCTCTCTCTTTCTCTCTACACTTCTTCTTCTTAGTTTTTCCTCTAACAATAGAAGGACATATATAGGGAAACCAAAACTCTATCTCTAGCCTAACTTCCTAATTATTTTCCTCTAACAATAGAAGGACATATATAGGGAAACCAAAACTCTATCTCTAGCCTAACTTCCTAATTAGAATAAGATTCAAACTCCTAATCATGATGAAACCTAAACTCCTAAGCATGATAGATCTCTAACCCTATCTAATTCTTATGAGCTTATACAAAGAATTAAAAACACTATACTAAATTGGAGTTTGAGTTGATACCCAACACATACAAGCTCAGGTGCACAAACGTCGCATTGAACCATCTGTTGTGCGCAGCGGAAATTTCGACAGCACCTCTGGTGCACAACAAGAGAGTAAGATCACAACTAAATCATTGTTTCACAAAGAAAACAAGAATCAAAAGTAATATATCTCAACAAAGTGGGATATACACTCTTCCTCTCATCAGTTCTAGGACTGACTTGTCGAGGGAACCTAACAAGCTATTACAAATCACAGCAAGACAATTATTTTACGTGGTTCGGCAAGTTGCCTACGTTTACGAGGCAAGGAGGGGGGAGATCTACTATTAGAGAGAAAGAGAATACAAATAAGGTTTACAATCACACAAAGTTGTAGGCGTCAAAAAATGCTTACAGACGTTCAAACACCACTCAAGATAACATTGAAGAACATTATACACGTTATCTGATGATTATTTAAAGTCCACGTGGCGGCGTATCAGAAATAGAACGTGTGCTGACGTGGAAAAGCAGTTAAACCACGAAAAAGGTGGTTAAAGGTCGTGGGAGAACTGTTTCAAACACGTATGCAGTGTCGACTGCCGCGCCCTTTAGCCGCGGCAGTGTCGACTGCCGCGCTCTTTGGCCGCGACAGTGTCAACTGTCGCGCCCTTTAGCCGCGACATCATCAGCTGCCGCGCCTAAAGAGACAGTTATTGACCGGCTATTTCTTCAGTTATCGTCTAAGGAGGCTATAAATACCCCCCTATGGCCATCATTGACAGGGGCTGAGCATTTTCCAGAGAGATTAGAGCAGAGAGCCTTGAAGGGGGGTTGATCATTTTGAGCACTTCAGAGCAATCCAGAGCAGAGAGAGAGCAGAGGTGCTGATCTTACGGCCAATCCTTGATAATCAGGCTTTGACTTGATTTCAAGAAGAACGACTATCTTACCTTGATAAGATATCGTTTCAAGTTCTCACTTCGATAAAGAAGGAAGAATCATTAAACCCCTCACGGTTCAATCAGAATCTGTGATTTGGTGGTCCACGAGTCAAAGCGCTCCCGGCACAGGCAAAGATCCCACGCAAGCAGCGATCCAAACAACGATCCTGCGTTTGTTTCTAAAGAGTTGTAATTTTTATTTTGTTGTGTAAAAGAAGTCTTATAAAAAGGCTATTTCTTTTGAATTTATTGTAATCGACTGAAGATATAATGAATTCCACAGCACAACCAACTTTTGACACAAACAAGCTGGCGACCACAGTGGGAGCCAACGGTCGCGCTGCCGAGACCGTCGTGTCGCAGCCGATCAAGATCCCGGTTGAATCCATGGTCGAATACGAATTCGACCAAACCAAGTTTGAGGAATATCTCTCATCATCCTCTTCAAGATCTTCATTGTCTCGCAAGTATAAGAGGATCTCACAATGACAAATCCGTCGCCAAAAGTCCAAAATCCGTCGCTAAAAGTTTTAGCGACGGAAAAA
>NC_033802.1:2663965-2677137 GCF_001876935.1 Asparagus officinalis
AGCGCGACAGCTTGTCGTGTCGCGGCTTGGGCGCTGCAATCTAGGGTGCCGCGGCTATGTTAAAGGAGTGTTGCAGCAGTTACGAAACAGTTATATGATGATTTTTGAGGCCCACGTGGCAGCATACCAGAAACAGAACGTGTGCTGACGTGTACAAGCAGTTAAACCACGAAAAAGGTGGTTAAAAGTCGTGGGAGGACAGTTTCAAGCACGATGGAACGTGCTGGTAACTGCCCCTGTGGCCGCTGCAGTTCATGCTGCCGCGCCAATAGCCGCTGCAGTCCGGGATGTCGCGGTCAAAGGGATAGTCGTTGATCGGCTATTTCTTCAGTTATTGTCCAAGGAGGCTATAAATACCCCCCTATGGCCATCATTGACAGGGGCTGAGCATTTTCCAGAGAGATTAGAGCAGAGAGCCTTGAGTTTTGGTGAATTAGAGCAAGAGAGAGAGTCTTCCTTCTTCACAAACATCCTCAAGAAGCTTCTAGCGAGTCCTAGAGATCTAAGCTCAGACTTGATCTTTGGAAGAGTGAACATCTTACATCGATAAGATATTCGCTTCAAATTCTTACTTCGATAAACGAAGGAAGAATCATTAAACCCCTCACGGTTCAATCAGAATCTGTGCTTCGGTGGTCCACGAGTCAAAGCACTCCCGGCACAGGCAAAGATCCCACGCAAGCAGCGATCCTAACAACGATCCTGCGTTTGTTTCTCAAGAGTTGTAATTTTTATTTTGTTGTGTAAAAGAAGTCTTATAAAAAGACTATTTCTTTGAATTTATTGTAATCGACCGAAGATATAATGAATTCCATGACAAAACCAACTTTTGACCCAAACAAAAGTCTCACAAATAAAACCCTTAAACCAACGCTCAAATCTCTCACAATGTCTCTTAGGGATGCACAAACCCTCTCAAGTTCGGCTCCAAAGAGTGCTCTCTATCTCCTCAACACAGCAGAAATTTTCCCTTCTTTGCTTTTTCTTCTTGCCGCAGCCAAAAAAAAATTCTGCCGAAAACAACCACAGCCGAAAAACAAAACTTCCTTGCACGCAACCCTAGGCACCGATAGCAAGCTATATATATAGCTGCGGGAGAAAAATCGGTTCGTGGAACGCATCCGCACCCACACCCACCAAATATCGCTGCATGTGAGTAGGTGGACCCATGTCCCCACTATCTCCTCACGCGCTCACAAACCTCGGGTGGGCTGAATGTGGGTGTGGCCCCCACCCCCCACATTCACACCATCACCTTGCATCATGGTGATTGGTGGATGATAGAAACGTGCATTTGTATGATGATGATGATGATGATGATGATGCTTATGAGGATGAGCATGATGATATGGAATTTTGTGAGGTTGGATTTGTTTGGGAGTATTTGGATGAAGAAGGATGATGTGTTGTGGATGAGATGTGAGAAAATTGGTATGACTTCATTGTGTTTGAGTATATTGAGAATAACCACCTCATTTATATGTACCTTCAGTTGCAGTTATTACCCCTCAACTATTTTAGTAGCACTTAGATTCGTCAGCAAGAGGGGGTTATCTGCAATTCTATTTCACAAATATGAAGCCGGGGTATTAAAAGGTGATAAATGCAATTTGCCCTTTTTCCTTGACCAATTTGTAGAGGGCTTCACGTATGTAAGAATCTCTTGTAGTGACCCTCGTCTATTTTGTCAATTTTTGAAAGGGTTGATTGCGTATAGACCACTGTACTATTGGCTATTGCCCAATTGCTGATAAACCCCCTGTAGTTTTATTGTTGCAGAGAAACCCTATAAGTGCAAGGTTTTTTACTCCTTTACCCTAAGAAGAGTCTATTTTTCAAAAAATAATGTTCTCTTTCTCTGAGGGAATAGAGGCAGAGAAGTTTCAGTTTTACTCCGGGGGTCTATCTGCAACATTTCACAATAGTCACAGTAAAATCCTTGAACTAATACTGCAAGTTGCAAGCAATTTGGAAATCTGATCATAACCCTACATTTGCAAGCTGGGTATTGAAATCGAAGTCAACATGCAAATTAAATGGCCACAATATGGATTAGTATCTTACAGCAACATAGATCAGTACTACTGTTGATAATAGTGTATTGTAGTGGGTTTTAGTCCCACATTGCTTGGGAGAACAAACCTCACACTCCTCTACTTGTATAAATATATGTGCACACTCAATATTCAATTCAAGGGAAATTTACCCAAGATTCTCTCTCTCTCTCTTACTTTAACATGGTATCAGAGCTAGGGCTATTTCCCTTTCAATAAAATTTTTAACGCTTTTGCGTTCTTTTGCCAAATCTTGGCCTTATTGCTTTGCAGCCGTTTAATGTTTTATTTTTTTTTATTTTTATTTTTAATTATTTGGCGTTCATCTGCCAGATATTTTGGCCTTGTCGTTTTGCGGCCTCTTAACGCGTTTCGCGTTCTCGTTTAACCTTCGGGTTCTATTTTAAACCTTCGGGTTTCATTCTAACCTTCGGGTTCTATTTTAACGGCATTGTCGTTTCAAGACCGTCTCTCGGTCTCAAATTAACGGCATCGTCGTTTCAAGCCGTCTCTCGGCCTCAAACGAACGACATTAGTAACAGCATCTCGACATCTTAACGTCTCAAGATTGCTGTTATGGCTCCTTCAGAGAAGATTCCCAAACCACCTTTGCCCCTCAATGATCAAAGTGACTGGGCAGGGTGGTCCACCATTGTCACCAATGCCTTGCGTGGCGCTGGTTTGCTTGATCATCTCACCAGTACGGGACCAGTTCCACCGTCCATCAGCACTGTTGCTTCATCCAGTACTATTGCCTCTGGCAGTGGTGATGTCGATCTTCAGACTGCTCGTGCTCTCTATGTCAAGGAGAGTTCAGAGTGGCAATTGCAGGAATTTCGTGTTATGGATTATCTCACTCGCTGTGTTGGCTCTGGTCTCACTGTCGAGATTGGCTCGCTTCCCTCTGCTCAGGCCATGTGGACTCGTCTCACTGAGCGTTTCACTGAGTGCTCGGGTGCACGGGAGGCATATCTTCTGCAACGCATTTCTCTACAACGCAAAGGTAGTTCATCTCTGCAGTCCCATTTTGGACAAATGCAAGCTTTTTGGACAGAGTTACGCTCCATGCTTCCTGGACGTAATTCCACATATGAAGACTGGCTAGCCTGGTACGAACGGCATGAGGTGCATCAATTGTTTCAGTCCCTTCCTGAATATTCAACTATGGCTGATCAACTACTTCACCAGCCTCAATTTCCGACTTTGGCCTCAGTTATGGGAGCTCTCACTGCTTATGAGACCCGGCAGCAGACAGCACGACTCAATTTGTCAACAGACACTCCTACCTCTTCACTCGAGACTGTTTTGTCTGTACCTGTCACTGCTCCTGTTATGAATTATACTTCTCCACAGGCTCCCTCTCCACAGGCTCGATCTAAGCTCTCTTGCAAATATTGTAAGAAGGAAGGACACCGCATTGAGACATGCTTCAAGCTTCATCCTGAGTTACGTTCCTCAGGTACTGGACGTGGTCGGCGACCCCCTCAGTCTCAACCCTCTCGTACACCAGGATTGTTGGCCAATGCTATACCTTCTACTACTTCAGACTCTACTATTCAAGCTATTGAAAGTCTTCGCCGTCAACTTGATGCTTTTCAACATATCACCTCTACATCCGCCGCACAACTCTCTGGTATGCATTTTGCTGGTTCTTCAGCTAATCCTTCAGTCTCTGGTATGAATGATCTCTGGATTTTTGACTCTGGTTGTTCCTTTCATATGACTTGTAATGCCTCACTTTTATCCTCTGTCTTTACTTCATCCTCTCTTCCTCCTATCTACACAGCTGCTGGACAACCATTGTCCATTACTCAGTATGGCTCTATTACCCCACAAAATGATCCATCTGGTCGTCTAACACTTGGTCCCGTCTATGTGGCTCCACAATTGTGCTTGAATTTAATTTCTATTAGCTCTTTATGCATGGCGGGCCTGTTTGTCTCATTTTCTTCTGATACTTGTATTGTGCAGGATCCACAGACGGGCAAGACGGTTGGGGCGGGTCGTAGGAGGCACAAACTGTATTTTCTGGAATATCTTCACCTTCCAGAGTCCATACGTCCACGTTCTCTTGTTGCTTCTCTTTGTTCGTCAAAACCCTCTACCTCGCTTCCTGCCAATTTATGGCATAGACGACTTGGTCATGTGTGTAATAAAAGGCTGGAGAGTCTTATTCAGTCTGGAGTACTTGGTCCTGTATCATCTAGTTCTAGTATTGAGTCATGTGCTGGTTGCAAATTGGCTAAATTCACTGCTTTACCATTTAAAATGAGTACATCTGTATCCACTTCCTTATTTGATTTAGTACATTCTGATATTTGGGGGCCAGCTCCTTTGCCTTCTTCATCTGGCTACTTATATTATGTTAGTTTTATCGACGATTTCTCTCGTTTTACATGGGTTTACCTACTTAAGAATCGCTCTGACGTACTTACTGCTTATCAAGCCTTCACTGCTATGATTTTCACTCAATGGCAATCTCGTATTAAAGTTTTTCGTTCTGATTGTGCCAAAGAGTACCTATCCTCTGCCATGCGCTCTATCATGTCCTCTCATGGGACTATCTTTCAACAGTCATGTCCCTACACTCATGAGCAAAATGGTGTTGCTGAACGCAAACATCGTCATATCCTCGATACTGCCCGATCAATGCTCATTTCTTACTCTGTTCCTCGTCGTTTCTGGGCTGAGGCTATTCTCACCGCGACTCATGCCATTAATATCACTCCATCTAGCTCTCTTTCCGGTGCTACTCCTTATAGTCGTGTTTATACTCATCCTCCCCGTTATGATCTAGTTCGCGTTTTTGGTTGTCGATGTTTTGTTTTTCTGCCATCTCACGAACGTGATAAATTGTCTCCCAGAGCAGTTTCTTGTGTTTATTTAGGAATTAGTTCAGAACATCGAGGTTATCGTTGTTATGATCCCGCAACTCGTCGAGTTCATATATCTCGTCATGTTCAGTTCGAAGAGGATTCTCCATATTATTCTACTTCTGATGACTTTAATTTCCTCCACTCTACCGATCATGCTTCCCCGTCCACTGCATCACCCACTTCTTCACCTCAATTTTCCTTTCGAGATCTCCCTGACATCTCTCCCTCTCCTTCTGTTGACTCTTCCTCACCTGAGTCTTCTCTTACACCATCTAATCCATATCCTGTGGACACAACTCTCACTCCAGAAAATACTGTTGATCTTCATGCACCTGCGCCAGCATCTCCCCCGCCTGAGGTTCCTCTTGCTCTTCGTCGAGGCAAACGCCCACATGTCATGCCTGCCCGGTATGCTTCTGTTACTTCTTATTCACCTATCTTTCATAACTTTCTTGCTGCCATTCATACTATTGTTGAGCCAAAGTCCTTCCAAGAGGCAGTTCAAATTCCAGAGTGGCGACAAGCTATGGCTGAGGAATTTCAAGCATTTCAGCAAACTCATACCTGGGATATTGTTCCCTGTCCTCCTGGGATCTCTCTTGTTGGCAGTAAATGGGTTTATAAGGTCAAGTTTCGTCCTGATGGCACCATTGAACGTCGAAAAGCTCGTTTAGTGGCTAGAGGTTTTACTCAGCAACAAGGTATTGATTATGAGGAGACCTTTGCTCCTGTTGCTCAGATGCCCACTGTGCGTACTCTCCTTGCGGTCGCTGCTGCTCATCGTTGGCCCTTATACCAGATGGATGTCAAAAATGCTTTTCTTCATGGCTCTTTATCAGAGACCGTATATATGCAACCGCCTCCAGGGTCAAATATTCCTCCGGGACATGTATGTCTCCTTCGTCGTGCTGTTTATGGTCTCAAACAGGCACCCCGCGCTTGGTTTGAGTGTTTTCGCGATGTTGTGCTCAAAGCGGGCTTTATAGAAAGTCATCAAGATGCTTCTCTGTTTGTTCGCACTACATCGCGTGGCAGGGTTTTATTACTCATCTATGTAGATGATATGATCATTACAGGTGATGATATGACAGGTATACAATACGCAAAATCTCAGTTGCAACAACAGTTCCACATGAAGGATCTTGGATCTCTTCGGTATTTCCTTGGTCTAGAAATTTCTCAAGGCCCGCGGGGTGTATTACTGTCTCAACAGAAGTATCTCTCAGATATTCTAAATCAAGCTGAGTTAACTGATAATACAACTGTCGATACTCCACTCCAGCAGAATGTCAAACTTTGCTCTACTGACGGTGAGCCTCTATCTGATCCTACCCGATATCGACATCTTGTTGGTCAGTTGGTCTATTTGTGCATCTCTCGACCAGATATCTCTCATGCTGTTGGTATTGTCAGTCAATTTGTTAGTGCCCCACGTTCTGTACACTATGCTGTCTTATTACGGATTCTTCGGTACCTCCGGGGTACTAGCACTCGCTCACTTTTGTTTCCTGCTACATCTAAGTTAGAGCTTTGTGCATATTCTGATGCTGATTGGGCTGGTGATCCAACTACCAGAAAGTCTACCACAGGTTATTGTATATTTCTTGGTGATTCCCTTATTTCCTGGCGAAGTAAGAAACAAGATGTTATTGCTCTTTCCAGTACTGAGGCAGAGTATCGTGCAATGTCCACAACAGCTAAAGAGATTATTCATCTTCGTCGCCTTCTCAGTGATTTCGGTATTTCTGTTACGACTCCTACTCCTCTCTACTGTGATAATAAGAGTGCCATCCAGATTGCTAATAATCCAGTATTTCATGAAAGGACCAAACATATTGAGATCGACGCTCATTTTGTCCGTCACCAAGTTATCAAGGACAAGACAATTCTACTTCCTCATGTTTCATCCGCTGACGAGCTTGCAGATTTCTTCACAAAGGCCTTACCTGTTCATCGGTTCCAGTTTCTTGTACGCAAACTCACTTTGTTTGATCCAACATGAGTTTGAAGGGGGCTGTTGATAATAGTGTATTGTAGTGGGTTTTAGTCCCACATTGCTTGGGAGAACAAACCTCACACTCCTCTACTTGTATAAATATATGTGCACACTCAATATTCAATTCAAGGGAAATTTACCCAAGATTCTCTCTCTCTCTCTTACTTTAACAACTACATTCCAATTGAACCTTCAAAGCTTCACAAACTTTACATTCAAAATCACCATCCATATGAACATCCAAATACTACCCATATTCAGTCTATCTAGCAGAAGGAAGATTCATATTGTTTGATGAGTTACAACTCAAAATTTCAAGTTGGCTGGAAGGGAAACTCACATGCAAAGCAAGCACATTTGATGAGCTTGAAGATGAACCAGAGCTTGGTTTGCTTCCTTTCTCTATTTTAATCGCGTCCTGGATGGCCAATTCTACTTCTTGCATCCTCGGCCTACAAACTCCGTGAGGCTCAACACTGAGGATTGCGATTTCGGCAATCCTCCACAGAGATTCAATTTTGAAGGTTCCGATAAGAGAAGGATCCACGATATTTGATATGTCCCCTTTACGCAGCAGCGACCTTGCCTGCATTAGTATTACACATGATGTTATTGTCTGGATTATCAACCTCTAGTTATCAGAAAATATGAAAGTGGGTATCGGAAATGATCAACAGAAGATCACATGGACTTACTAAGCGTCAACGCCACAGTATCTTTTTCCTTGGCGCCAATTTTAATTAAGTAGGCAAGAATTGTCCAATAGAGGTGTAGAACAAATGTATGCAAGTTTTAGATTTCCTCCAAATTTTGCTTACATAGCTTACACAATGTCTAACAAGAAGTGGTTGTGGAAATTTAACAAAAAAAAGATAATTAGATGAGATAATCTTTCACATTTCTTTGGCATCCATGTATATCTTAGAAAGGACATTGATGAGCAAATGATTATCACATCCAATTTATGCGACTCAAACTATGTCACCTACATATCTACATGGTGTTAGACTCATATCTTGCAATAATATAGAAAATAAACAGATGAGATTCATACCCAATGAACAATGTTCCAATCGGAGCCATAATCTTCCACCGAGAAGGGCTTCCTTCCGGAAATTAGCTCCAGGAGTACAATTCCAAAACTATAGACATCGCTCTTATCATTCAATTGTTGGTTCGCGTAGTATCTGAACGATAAATAAGAATCTGTCATATTTCTGACAGAAATAGCAATATGCAGCGACAATAAGTAGCTAATAGCTTACTCAGGATCGAGATATCCAACTGTTCCTCGTGCAACACTTGATATGTGGGTAAAATTTTCTTCAGCTTGTTTAGAAAGCCCGAAATCTGACACCTTAGCCCTCATATTGGTGTCTAATAAAATATTACTCGTCTTTACATCTCGATGTATAATGCAAGGATTGCATCCACTGTGCAAGTATGCAAGGCCTGTAGATTTTGTAAATATAACATATCATGTTACAATTAAGTCATAAAAAACCTGAAATTTTTATATGGCAAACCTTTAGCAGCATCTTCTGCAATTAGGAGACGAGAAAGCCAATTCAAACTCCTCTTCTTTTCAGAATCTGGCCAGCAAATTATTACTACGAGTTTCAGATGGATTTTCTACGTGATATAACTGGAGATGTGAGAACTTGTATGATTAGTTACCATGTATATGATTTCGCAAGGTTCCGTTATGCATATACTCGTATACAAGAATTCTTTGATGATCTTCTTCACAATATCCAACTAAAGGAACCAAGTTTTTGTGATGGACTCTTGATAAGAGAGAAACCTGAAATTATACAACAAAAGGAAAAATAAAAAATAAAGAAAAAAACATAGGATGAAAAATTTGAAATCACGACTACCTCATTCACAAATTGCTGAGTTCCATGACTAGATTGATCAGACGAGATCTTGACGGCCACTTCTTTTCCATCTTTCATTTTCCCATAGTATACAGGTCCAAAACTTCCCTCGCCAATCTTTGTAGAGAAGTTACATGTTCCTTCTTCTATCGCAGAAAGTGAAATGTAACACGCAACATCAAAATTTTCATCAGCAAACAAAGATGCACCTCGTGAAATAGAATAGCGCGTCGAATGTTTAGACACGATGCGGAACGAGTCATCTGGTCATCCAGTAATGCAAAGCATTAAAATCAAAATTTCCCTATGAGATTAAACTAATACGGATAATTGTAGGCTATTGGGAACTCACATTTTTCACTACTTTCACTCTTCAGTGACTTTCTGCGACGATTCCTTAGCAACCATAGACATCCTAACAAAAGAATTATCGAAGCAACAAATGTTCCACTGACCACAATGAGTATGAATCTCAGACTTCTTTGATGGCCTGAGCCTCCAATTATGTTTAATCCGGGATTGGCATCATAGCTGAAAATAAGTTGCACGTTGTGTTTTAATTTGCATATTTTACATCAAATTGTACAAGTATCATATCAGCACTGGTGGAAATATTGAGTCGTTAGCAAGCAAAAATATATGCGATTAGAAGATATATGACGCTAATTTGTGGGGGCACTTAGACCTTTTGAGGAGCAAGATGGGCTTTAAGCAGGGAACAGAAATTATATTGACACAAACGATCAAAGCTTTTAGGTCCAAGTTCTTGGTTATTTTTATAATATTACAGATTTTATCACTCCTTCAGTCATACAACAAGTAAACTACTTTAAATATTATTCCATGGTTTATAAGAAAAGAATATTAGTGCTAATAGCTAAGAATGAACATGTTGCAATTATAGTAACGTGAAATATGAGGTGAAGGAGTCAAGATATCTAGAGTAGAATATGGAAAATTGACATGATAATCGATGTATATATTGTGTGTATTATAACATCTGCTTCCCTATACTTACTTGATTATAAATTTGCCACTCAATAAAGCTGGAGGAATGTTTCCACTCAAACAGTTGTTTTGTACATACCTGCAACATACCAGGACTGAAACACGTCAAATGAGATGAGCAAAGCAAATATTCTAAAGACAAGAGTGAATTCAAATCGATATTCAAAGAACGCATTTTCGGCATCTGGGATGTACACTCTTAACTACTAGCACTTACAATTCTCGTAGTTTTGGTAACTCTGCAAAGTACGACGGTAACTGACCACTCAATCTATTGTTTTCCAGATGCCTGCGTGTCATAATAAAGCGATTAATGAGAAATGTTGCATTCAATTCTTGCAGTTTCGTGTAAGCACAAAATAAGAACTCACACAACAGTAAGACTTCTCAAACTGCTCATGTCCGGAATCAGTCCCCTCAAGGAATTACCATCTAACCACCTAAATTCTCATACGCAGCTAGTCAAAAATATGATTCATGTAAGAATATAAATTTCAAAGTGCTCAAGTGGTAGCATGGCATACAATTCTTCTAGCTGGTTCATCTGCTTGATCTCCATCGGTATCGAACCATTCAGGACCTTGTTCGACAGAAAACTGCGAGAAGTTGACAGCTCATGAATTGAATATTCATCTCAATTTGTTTATCAGTGTGCAATTAAGTAAAACAGTGAAGAATAAATTACATTTTTGTAATCCTTGATGGCATGGTTGAGCTGCAATTCACCCACTCCCACTGAGCAGGAACACAAGGATCGCCACTTTCATGCCTCCATGCGCCCTTAGAGGACAAGGATCGCAATGCATCCAGAATAGCATCTTGGGAGAGGCATCATCTAGATCAGAAACTGTATATACTAGATTTAAATAAAAGAACAACATGGGTAAGAAATTTATAGTTACCATCTTGACTGTCTGTTTTCGGAACAATCTGCACATATTTGCTAATCTCAATTGCATTCAGAAGTGGACCACGAGTAGAATCCCGAGTCTTGGAGAATAGACATGAAAGAACAAAGTCGAGTGATACATTCATGTAACTGGGTTCATAGAGAGCATAACTTCCATTTGCATTCTCCGCAATGTTGACTACAACATCGTTATATCCAGGTATGCTGGGCTGCAGCATAGAAAATTTTCGTGTCTCGTTTTTACCCAAATCTTCAATCTCTGCTAAATATGCATAAGCCCGGGCATTGGCAGGGAAACCATCAAGATCTAATCTGTAGGAAAGTCTTCCCTTTGTTCCAACTACAGCAGTCTGCATTACCTTAAGTGGTGGATATTCGCGTAGGCTTGTCTTTATGTTCTTGAGAGTTCTAATTCTTTTAGTGCCAGGAGCCATCCCCACAAGATAGTTCTGCCTCTGATCCAAATCCGACTCCCATATTCGATCATAAGGGTCATCAGGATACCTGCTTTAACAAATCGAAAAGGCTCAAACTCATTTTATGTTGCACAAAGTATTCCAAGAGCAAGAGGGAAAAAAGAACATGGGAAAGAAGGAAAAATTGTGGCCCGTGTCACAACTTCAGAGTATGGAACAATAAATTGAGCATATTTTTTAATGTGTCGTAGGAGTGCTGCACGAAACAATGAAATGATATAGTTGCATACCTTATGGGATTGATAGTCATGGCACCAAAGTTTATCCTCGCCGCAACTTTAAGGAAGAAATTATCCTCATAATCTGTCATATACATTGAATCATTCAACGGCCTCAGCTCAAGAGTGGATATAAAAGGGAAACCCGTCGATGCACAGCAAAGGCAAACTGGTACTGAATCTGATGGAGCCCTGACTATCATCTCTTCAACATACACCCTTGAAGCATCCTTAATTTTGACAGTCGACCAATGCGTAGCGTCCATGTAGATCTCAAACATTGGATATGGATCGTCAAAATTGGAATCCCCGTAGAGAAATGTTGCCCGTATGAGATATCTCTTTCTCTCTGTAGTAGGCAGAGTATAGCAGTACTTCTTGTTATCGGCGGGAAAATACCTGTAGGATCTGTATTGAGGGCTAATTTTATTTGTGGTATTAAATTCCACCACATTGCCGTATCTGTTGAAGCTAACATCTGACACCCAAGTGAGTCCAGTGTTGGGATCAGTGTAGTTTCCTCTAGCTCCACAATCTATGCTCACAAAATCTGCATATTATATGACTCATTGTTTATGACTAAATATGTTTCAAGTTTTATCTCCTTCAAATAAATCATATAACAGGGAAATACTGATTTATTCCTAACTTGATTAGAACTATAAAGATATTATACATTCAACATGCAAAATATACAATCTGTAAGATCAGAGTTAGAATTAAATTTATGCATCTTCATCTCCAAAACATTTCTAGGGCACCTAAATTCCTTCACTCTTCTGCGTTTCGAATAAATTTAGAGGATCAAATATATCATAAAACCAAAATACATTGGCAAGAGGGGAAAAAAAAGGTCAAACTAAAATAAACAAATAAACGACCTACATTATCCCCAAAATGGCACAGAGCAAGTCGCATTAACTTCATGTTCTTAAGCTGACATGCAAATATACGACACCCAAATACCTAAATTCTTCATCTAACACTACCCAAAACTTTTTATTTTTTTATTTTTTATAAAGACCATTTAAGCTAAAGACCCATAAAGAACACCAATCATACCTTTAACTTGACTGAAAACACAAGGAATCATCATGTGCAAACATAAAAGCAGCAAATAACATAACATGCCCATGCTTATCTCTAATAATTTCTACAGAAATTCAAAGGTTGAAGCAAATAATGTAGTAATGCCTATATATATATACATGCATGAAAGATTCAGATGAGCTCACCTTCATTGAGGAATCTACTTTAACTCTGATATTTCCTCTAAAAGATTTTGCATTTTTAGTACGTAACAGTTTCTGGAACTGTGCTTTTTGAGTTCATGGGTTTTACTGGGCCAGACTCTTTTGAATGAGACAAGACCTTAATCCAATAGAGAAATGAAACTTTTGACTTAATAAAAGTTGAGAAAATGATGGGCTATAGACACGAAGGAAAATGGAATATTAATGGGTTTATTCTTCAACTCGACGATGGAATCATCACACTGGACATCACTACTGATGTTCTTTTATGATCACTTCCAGCTTTATTCTTTAGGTATGGGGAGTTCTGGGATTGAGTTAATGCTCTCCACATCAGAAGAGTATTATTTTAAATTTATTTATTTATTTTCATGCATTTAACTTTAAATCTTCCTTTTGTTTGAACTCATTAAGAGCACGGACTTGGATAAGAAATAGCCCAAAACTCAATTTGGGCCGTTAGTCCAGAGAAGATCTAGGCTTCTGACATGTCTTCCGCCC
>NC_033802.1:2677147-2685063 GCF_001876935.1 Asparagus officinalis
CCCCCCCTTTCTTTTTTTTCCCCCCCCCCCCCCTCTCTCTCTCTCTCTCTCTCTCTCTCTCTCTCTCTCTCGGCATGGGATGAGATTCAAACCCAAGACTTTTGTAATCATATTGAAACATCCGAACCATCTGGACCACTCATGGTTCCCAACATATTTTGTCAAACTAATGTGGCTGATTTTAGATTGTTTGGTTTAGTTTTATATTTTAAAGAATGAAAGGAAGTTATGGCTAATTTTTTAATGAAAATGTTTTATGATATTTGAGTTAAAATTTTTGATATTAAATGATCACACAGTCAATTATATCCATGGTTGGATGGGGGTGAAATAGATGAGGGGTCGCTTCCTACCTCGAATATCCAGTACTAAGCTGAGTTGCTGAAAATTCTGCACATAAAGAAACTTGTGAGAAGACGGGGACTGGTTCCCCCGTGGTTCCTCTAACGATCATGTCAGCTGATGAACTTGAGTGGGGAAAGTAAAGAACTGTGAGTTCTTGTGTGTATGCAGTATATAATGCAGAAGCAGAATCTTTAGATCAGGTTTGTAAACCCTCTCTATGTTAGAATAGTACCTATATTTATAGTGATACTGGAAGGGTAGAACCGACATTGTGGCCGAGCACAGGATGGCAGTGAAAAAGCTGGGCTGGCAACTGAGTCAGCTCCTGTTTTACAAGTGTCGGCTGGAGACTAGAGGAGAGATCACCTCAGCATTAAATGAGAAGTGATCGGAGGCATAACGGTACCGACGTGGTCGAATGAGTTATGAAGACTATCGGGGCTAGAGGAATAATGACACCTGCCAAGCATTAAATATGAAGCTAACACGTTGTCAGTGGGAGGGGCTCGAGGCTGAAGTTGTCCTCTAACTCCTTTGAGAAGTAAAACTTTTCGAGTCGACCTCGTGAGACGTTGAATAGCTGGTCGATTGGACTCGCTGTGAGTCGTCTTCGATAAGAGGGTCGATTAGTATCGCCCTTCGAGTCGACATGAAGAAACATTGACATGACGAGTCAGCTAGGCTGGAATCCCTATTGGTCTCAGCCGCCAATTTGATTGGGGCATTGCATGCAGAAGTACACTCGTCCGCTGTTGACAAAGAGTTGCACTTAGGTGATTGAGAACACCATCACAAAAATTTAGTCGGATTTTGAGCTTTATGTTTCAATTATATTAAGCTTCAATTAGACATAGTTTAGTCCAATCGAAGTAATATCTTATCATCATACTATTTTTAGCTGGACTAGATTTTATGCACGTGCAATGCAAGTGGTTAAATATTGTGATTAGGTATTTTTGGTTTAATTTATTACTAAAATTTATTCCTCGTTACTCTTCGATAATTTTTACTCACTTTGATTAACTATTTTTTGGTTTATTTTCTTACTAAAATTTGGTTCTCGATTACACTTTGATTATTTATTTATTTTGATGTTTGTTTAAATAGACTACATTCAGTTTAAATTTTTATGTTGATAGTTGAATTGTTAAGAGATAAATATAATCTAAAACCAATTTAAATTTTTATTTCATTTGGATCGGCATGAAACCGAGCTTGACCTGAGGAAGTATAGTGTTATGAAAGTGAAAACACTTAAAAAATAACATTATAAAAGGAAGATGAATAATAAAGAGGAAGTATAGTGTTATGAAAGTGAAAACACTTAAAAAATAACATTATAAAAGGAAGATGAATAATAAAACCAACGAGCCAAGATGATTGATTTAAAAGTGGGTTAAAATAACAGAAAATGGTTAATAAAAAATTATAAACTGAAGATTAATGCTAACTCTAGTACACTTTTATATGATAAAATATACACATATACATATGAAAGCACTAAAAATGGTTTATGAAAATCCCTTCTAAAGATTCCTAACTTTACTAAAAATAAAACTATTCTATAACAATTCACAAAACATTATCTTTTGTTACTTCTATTTTATTTTTTTATCAATTAGTCGAGATCAATCCTTCTTTATCTCTACATTTATCTTGGTCAATTCTAGAGTAGTGTCTTCATCGTCTACATCAATTTTGATATGAGATTGGAGCATGTTATCTTTCCTTAGGCTCATTCATCTTTTGTCTTCTCGTCTAAATTCACAAAGAAGTTGAATATATTTCTTATATTCAACACAAACTTCTGACAATACAGACTTTGATTTTTTCCTATTTTAATTAGAATAAATGTTAATTTCATATATATGATTTTTTATACTTTTAATTTATTACTTAAATAAGGTTAGGAGCTACCTCTTTTTTCTCTACAATGAATTATTCTGTTGTGCATCCAATAAGAATTTCTGTTGTGTCATAATGTTATATTTGCTCTGTCTGTGTCATTTTTCATGAGAATCTGAACCAAATACATTATATTTTTCATTGTTAAATTACTTTAGATTATAATATTAATATTTAATTTTGATATATTTATTTCATGAAGAAGGAATATCACTTAACCTTAGTACTAAATCATGGATGATTTTACAACATTTATTATCTGGACACTTATTATTAACATCTTTATCAACTTTCTTATTATAGCTTTTACAAACATAGAACCGTTATTCAACTCTATTATAAATGGTAGTTATCATTACCTTAAAGGTGCGATAGTGTGTCTGTATATTGATAAATTATTCTTACATTTAATTGTATGAATTTTAGAGTAGATTTTCTACGATCATATCTCTTTCAAATATTATAATGGTTGTATATATTAGTAATTTGAATTTCTGTTGTATTTATAAAGATTAATGGAGATGCTTTTGCCTTGACAGCTTACTCTAAAAGAGCGTTGCATATTAGTTTTAAAATATAATATTTTTTTACGGTGTTAATTATATGGATGTTTGTTTAGTTTACTTACTATTCTCTTATTTCTTCAGTAAGTTATATCTTTGGATTATATATATTATTGACGCAATTTATGATGACATGCATATCTCCTCTATAAATTTAAGACAGATATAATGTGAGTTTTATATTTAGTGATCTTTAATATGAATTTTACTAATAAAATTTACTACCTTCATACTTAGATATCTTGAATTTTAATTGTGCTATTAAATCATTATATTTGATAGTGTCTTTAAGAATTGATCTTTTGTTAGTAGTCATACCCCTAAATAAAGTCATACGTAGGGTCGGGATACTATATAAGAAAAAGAAAAAGACCGATTTTATATTTTTGCTTACGCAAAGTCATGACATAGTAATTTTTCTTTTATCTTCTATGAAGCATGTTTCTTTGATGAGCACAAAGTTATTCAATATATTCTTCAGGGGGTATTCAGTCGGTGCTTCTTTGATAAATATAACTTATGTTAATGTTAATTAAAGTGATTCATGGACGTTCTGAATTCCATTTGAAATAAAAACCGTTTGATTTTTTTGAAGGATATCTCTAAATTTTCTAATAGTTCTCCATACATAAATCTTTATAATTTTTTACCTAATAAATATTATTACCATTAGAGATTAATATTTATAAATTATAATCAATTAATATTAAACTATTATATTATAGTCTTCTATCAGTTATCTGTGATTTAGTCTTCTATCAGTTAATGATACTTATGTATTTTTGTTGTTCTAATATATTGGTAAGATTATATCAAATTACGATCTTCTAATCTAATAAGAACAAGAGATCTTTCTCGATCAATCCCTTTGCCCCTCATTCTTCGAGAATCAGAAAGATCCTTTTCGGGTTTGAATTTGTTCATTTGGAATCTGGGCTCTTCTATTTTCTACTTATATTTTTGTTTTATTATTTATTTCATTATGTAGTTACTTTAATTTATATAATAATATTAATTTTTTAATCTATCATATATTTTTAAAAATTTTATTATTTAACTGGATATTTTTAATCTGTTATTATTACTATTTTTTACCAATATCAACTTGACTATTTTTAGATTTTAAAAAGGGATAGTAAACCTTAAATTATAAGTTATATTTATATATCTTAATGAAAAAATATCACACAATGGGATAGTAAACCTTAAATTATAAGTTATATTTATATATCTTAATGAAAAAATATCACACAATTATTCTTTTCTTTGCCAAGTTCTAAATTTTTAGTATATTTATATATCTTAATGAAAAAATATCACACAATTATTCTTTTCTTTGCCAAGTTCTAAATTTTTAGTTTTTTATTTTGGGTAATTTTAAACTTTTGAGAGTATTTTGTCTAATTTTCAAAACTTTTTGCTTTTTTGTAATACTTCATATAATAAACTGATAGTACAAAGATGTTTCATATATTTTTATTAATCTTATTTAAATTATTGAGCTATAGATAGTTCATGGGGTTTTAGGATAGGATATAAGAATGATTAGTATAAATTATAATTTAAATTAAATATTTAAAATGGTACAATATAATTTTGATTATGAAAAACTTTTCCCGAACTCGTGCTTTTAAATGGGGTATGATTTTTTATTTTCCTTAATTTTTTTTATAATTTTGAGAATGACTTTTGTTTCTTTAATTTGTTTGGTAGATTTTCAAAATATCTCATTCACATTATGTACATTTGTAGGTCTACGTTATTCCTGGGTTTGACCTTTGAGGTAGACATTATTTGTCTCATTAATTTATTTGGTTTTTCATATACACCCTTCATTTTGTAGATATTTAATTATAAATTTGAAATTTAAAAATTTTATTTAAATTTACATTTCAATTTAAATTATATTCTTATCTTCATACTATGTATATCCAATAAGAATTTATTAATTTATCAAATTACTTTTACTTAATGGAATAATATTTGAATAGCAGGGGTATTTTTGTCTACTGAAAGATTTTCCTGAACTCGTGATTTTAAAGAGACTAGTTCTTGTGCACGTGCAATGCATGTGGTTAAATATCAAAATTATTTTTTATATATTTTATTACTATAAAATAAGTCAGTATCATTTTGAGCTAAAATTTATAAACATGAATTATTATGATTACCATAAATTTTATTTAAATATAAAAAAGCTATGAAATAGATTTGTGTGTGAAACTGGAATCAATATACTTTTATCTACTTGCATACACAATATTTATTTTTTAAATTATATCAAACTTCGTGTAATATATTTGTTTATCTGATCAAATCATCGATCTCCAATTTGCTTATCTTGGTCATTAAATATAGTGTTAAGTTTGAAAAAAAATATAATGATATATTGTTGATATGTTAATAAAAATGTAACAAAATACTTAATATTAAGATGGTTTGTATAAGCTTAGCACGGAGCACATATTTTTCATAAGACTACAAGACATCTTAATTATTGATAGACTTAAAATAAAAAATACTAAAGATTAATAATGACTCTATTATAATTTTACATGACAAAATCATTCACATAAGCATATTAAAAAATTGCATGAAAATCACTTCTAAAGATTCCTAATTTACTAAAAAAATTAAGTTTTACTATACAATATTCAAAAAAATATTATCATTTATTCCTTCTTTTTCCATATTTAGTTGAGCCGATATCAATCATTCTCCACCTTTATCTTTTCTCGGGCAATTTTATAGTAATGTCTTCATCATCTATATCAATTGTGATATCATGTTGGCATATAATAGAGAGCAAAAGACAAGGCAATAGTCCAGAAATATATTAGGATATATTTGGATCAATTAAATTATATTATTACTCATAACTGATATGTCTCAGAGTTAAAATGTGTTGATAATATTAAACCATAAAACAGAGTGTATGGGCCCTCTAATATAACCTTTTTAAATAAGAGCAACCTCAAAATTAATTTTAAAAATCTCTTAAAGCCAGAAAAAATAACTAACAAGTTTGCAATAGAAGCTAGGGGAATGTAGTACATTCTTAAGAATTATTAATCTTTACTTAATTTATTTATAATGACTAACTAACTATAATATCTAGTACATTATTTTTTTATTGTGCGTTAAAGGTAGGTAGAGGACCCAGGTGAGTCATCATCACAATGAATGTTATACAATTTAAGTACAAAGGAAAAAAGAGAATTGATCAATGGTGAGTTGGTGAGGGGGAAACTCTAGAAGCTTAATTTGGATATGTGGATATGTTATAGATGCAGATGGAGAAGAGTGGTTTTGAAAACATTGGATGTGTGGGGGTAATTAATATAATTTTTATTTGTGTGGTTTTCTTTGTTCATTTTCGAGATATTGTGCATATATATATACTATATATATATATATATATATATATATATATATAGTATATATATATATATATATATATTATATATAATATATTATATATATATTATAGCGATGCTACTCCCTTTTTGCGCTTTTTGTGGAATAGTTTGCGGTGCTAAGAAAAATTTAAATTATTTAATCCGAGTTAAAGTAGGATCATATAAATTTAAGCATATACATAAAATTTATTTTAACCAACACATATATGCTAAGTATTACAATAACATTAAGACTAGAATTATATATATTATTATATATATATATATATATAATAATATATATATTATATATATTATATATATAATATAATATTATATTATATAGTATATATATATATATATATATATATATATATATATATATATATATATATATATATACTATAGCATGCTACTTCCCTATTTAGCGTTTTGTGGAATAGTTTGGGTGTAAGAAAAATTTAAATTATTTAATCGGTTAAAGTAGGATCATATAAATTAAGCATATACATAAAATTTATTTTAACCAACACATATATGTAAGTATTACAATTAACATTAAGATCTAAGATACGTGTGAGATTCTTTTTAATTTTTATACAAATAATTATATTTAAATAATAATAGTATAATTAAACTTTATGATCTGAAAAAGGTCAAATATACAATATAATTAATTACTTCAAAAATAATCTAATCTAATCTAATCTAATAATCTGATCTAATAAGAATAAAATAACAAAGGTATATACATGTTTAAAGAGATGAAAGTGCTATAAAAATTGTAACAATTTCTAGTCTGAAAAAAAAATCAAACTTGCAATATAATTAATTGCTTTAAAATAATCTAATATAATCTAATAAGAAAAAAATAAGTGAAAGTATTGTGAAAATTATTGCTATTTCTTAATATAAAAAAGATTAAATATATAATATAATTAATTACTTTAAAATAATCTAATCCAATCTAATAAGAAGAAAATAATAAAGGCTCATACCTATAGAATGAGATGAAAGTGCTATGGAAATTGTTGTAATTACTTGGTATACATATATTAGTATGTGATGCTGCATGTGAGAGGATAACAATTATAAATAGAGTTCGATTTAAATAATAACAGTATAATTAAACTTTGAAACTAATTATACAGTACCATGAAGAATTATTAAAACCGACCGAAACGATCCTTAACTCTCCCGTTCATCGATCCAAACGTAATCCACCGTAAAACATGGCTCCGTATATAACTATTCATACTAGTACACAAGCGCCAGATTCTAAGAGCAAAATACATACATCACAAAACAAACATCCTAGAAATAACTTGCTTGTGACTCCGCTTCCCTCAAACAACATGCTCCACGTCAATTCATACTAGTACACAAGCGCCAGATTCTAAGAGCAAAATACATACATCACAAAACAAACATCCTAGAAATAACTTGCTTGTGACTCCGCTTCCCTCAAACAACATGCTCCACGTCAAGTACCATGAAGAATTATTAAAACCGACCGAAACGATCCTTAACTCTCCCGTTCATCGATCCAAACGTAATCCACCGTAAAACATGGCTCCGTATATAACTATTCATACTAGTACACAAGCGCCAGATTCTAAGAGCAAAATACATACATCACAAAACAAACATCCTAGAAATAACTTGCTTGTGACTCCGCTTCCCTCAAACAACATGCTCCACGTCA
>NC_033802.1:2686577-2698304 GCF_001876935.1 Asparagus officinalis
AGGGAATGTGGTGGTGTGTAGTTTTGGGAGGGTTAGGGTTTGCTTATAAATAGAAAAGCGATGGACTCGTAGATTAGCTAATGAGTTTTTTATTTTTTATTTTTTGGCTCGCACAGCTTGTTAGCTTAGCACTTTTGACTATATGCCTTTAAAAAGTTTTTGTTAATGATGAATTAGAGTATAACATTAAATTTCTAAGAGGGAATGTGGTGGTGTGTAGTTTTGGGAGGGTTAGGGTTTGCTTATAAATAGAAAAGCGATGGACTCGTAGATTAGCTAATGAGTTTTTTATTTTTTATTTTTTGGCTCGCACAGCTTGTTAGCTTAGCACTTTTGACTATATGCCTTTAAAAAGTTTTTGTTAATGATGAATTAGAGTATAACATTAAATTTCTAAGGACGTATATGATTAGTGCTTTTTGTTAGTGAATAAGCAAATTATCAATTTTCTTTTGGAAGTTAATACGCAGAAATCTTAATTGGGTGTGAAGGCAGTGACATGTCGCGTTAGACGAATGTGACTTTTTAGCTAGGAGATCGAATCAATATGTATACATCACGAGGATAATGACTATAGGGACCATGTTGTACTTGTTTGTTATACGGATTTGCACTTATGTTGTGGGTGTCTTGTACCGTGTAGATTGTGTCATAAATGAAGGATATTTTGTTAGCAGCAAATTGGGTAGGAGTAGGGGTGGGCTTGGGCCGGGCTGGTTCAGGCCGACCCGGGCTGTAGGGTTTAAGACCGAGCCGGGTCTCAGTCAGGCACGGCTGGGTTAGAGTAATGGGTTAGAGTAAGCCGGACCTACTTCTCTGATTTCGGGTATGGGATTGGACCCGACCCGACCCATGATCCGTCTAAAGGCAGGGCGTGTCAGGCCTGACCCACGGCTCACAGGTTGTGGGTCGGTCGATGTGTTTTTTTATTTTTATTATTTTTTATTTTAAATTTCTAAACTATATTAACTTTGTATTCGTATCTATTAAATTATATTTACATTGTATTTTCCTATTTTAATCATTATTTAAAAATGATATATATACAAAAAGATAAACATCTCATAGAAAAAAATCGTAAATACAAAGATATAAGTGGTAGGGACTTTGAAGGAAGACCTATGTCCACCAGAAGTTAATAACTTTACTTCAGTTTAAATTTAAATTACAAATGCAAAAGGAAAAAAAAGAAAAAAAAGTTAACAGTAATGTTTGAGGAACTAAACTCTTCCAAATTATATTCGTCAAATTCTTCAAGGAGATATCTTGTTTTCTGTCTTTGAGACTGTTCTTTTGCGCTGAGCCGAGTCAATGGTGGGTCGGACATATTTCTCTGATCCCGGATTTAGGGCTGGATCTAGCCCGGCCTGTGACCTGAGTATATCATGGGCCGGATCGGGCCTGGCTCACTATAGTTGAAATCTAGAATTACAGTGATTAGGATTGCAACTACAATTGCCATCTCGGATTACAGTGATTAGGATTAATTACAGTAATCAATCTTTGATCTGAAGTGAATGATAGATAATGTGATCATAATATCACAATGAGATAATATATAACCCATCACATCAATAGCCAAAAAAGCACTTTGAACTCGTAGTTAAAGCTTCTTTGTACCCCTCGTAACTAGCAAAATTCAAGCTTTTAACTAATTAAACCATTTCATTGGCAGCTCTCTGTCTCTAACCCCGCAAAGTATTTTTATTTAAAGCCATTGTAGAAATCCCTTTTTACTGCATGCGCAAGGACTTAGGAGTAGAGAAAAAGTGTCATGTTTATTTATTTAGAGGGACTGAAAAGAAATATTCTTTCGAGAGGAGCGAGAGCGGTAGTGTGAGTAATAATAATGGTAATAGGAGAGAGAGATTGTGTAATG
The DNA here is from genome assembly GCF_001876935.1 of Asparagus officinalis. Classification (NCBI taxonomy): domain Eukaryota; kingdom Viridiplantae; phylum Streptophyta; class Magnoliopsida; order Asparagales; family Asparagaceae; genus Asparagus; species Asparagus officinalis. Next base: position 2,688,457 of record NC_033802.1, read on the forward strand.
ATATGGAGTCTACTCTCAAAGCTGATACTGTTGTTACAACTATTAAATTGAAAAGGGAATTGTTAATTGTTGTACCTCTAAAGTAAAAGGATGTAGCTTTCTCTGCTTTTAAGGGGACATAGGTTTGCCCTAAGACAATGATTTCATCCATTAGGTTTTAGGTATGGACTATGTGATTTCAGGATGCTAATTACTGTGATTCGATATGATGTTACGTTCATGAACAATTTTTGAAAGAGTGGAAATATTATGACTCTGGTATCATGTGAAAGGACTATACATCAATACATCAAAACTCCTGAATTGTGGTGATAATTGGGAGTTATACCACTACGTCAAAACTCCTGAATTACGGTGATGATTAAGAGTTATATTTTTATATTCTAATAATTATTGTCATCCTTTTCATGAGAGAGTAAAAATATTTGACTTAATGAATGTAGTACACTGTCAATACTTTGAGAAATAAACCTTCAAATTTATATTAGCTGCTCTAAGTGATGGGCCCTCTATCTTTGCTGTTGATAATAGTGTATTGTAGTGGGTTTTAGTCCCACATTGCTTGGGAGAACAAACCTCACACTCCTCTACTTGTATAAATATATGTGCACACTCAATATTCAATTCAAGGGAAATTTACCCAAGATTCTCTCTCTCTCTCTTACTTTAACATGGTATCAGAGCTAGGGCTATTTCCCTTTCAATAAAATTTTTAACGCTTTTGCGTTCTTTTGCCAAATCTTGGCCTTATTGCTTTGCAGCCGTTTAATGTTTTATTTTTTTTATTTTTATTTTTAATTATTTGGCGTTCATCTGCCAGATATTTTGGCCTTGTCGTTTTGCGGCCTCTTAACGCGTTTCGCGTTCTCGTTTAACCTTCGGGTTCTATTTTAAACCTTCGGGTTTCATTCTAACCTTCGGGTTCTATTTTAAACCTTCGGGTTTCATTCTAACCTTCGGGTTCTATTTTAAACCTTCGGGTTTCATTCTAACCTTCGGGTTCTATTTTAACGGCATTGTCGTTTCAAGACCGTCTCTCGGTCTCAAATTAACGGCATCGTCGTTTCAAGCCGTCTCTCGGCCTCAAACGAACGACATTAGTAACAGCATCTCGACATCTTAACGTCTCAAGATTGCTGTTATGGCTCCTTCAGAGAAGATTCCCAAACCACCTTTGCCCCTCAATGATCAAAGTGACTGGGCAGGGTGGTCCACCATTGTCACCAATGCCTTGCGTGGCGCTGGTTTGCTTGATCATCTCACCAGTACGGGACCAGTTCCACCGTCCATCAGCACTGTTGCTTCATCCAGTACTATTGCCTCTGGCAGTGGTGATGTCGATCTTCAGACTGCTCGTGCTCTCTATGTCAAGGAGAGTTCAGAGTGGCAATTGCAGGAATTTCGTGTTATGGATTATCTCACTCGCTGTGTTGGCTCTGGTCTCACTGTCGAGATTGGCTCGCTTCCCTCTGCTCAGGCCATGTGGACTCGTCTCACTGAGCGTTTCACTGAGTGCTCGGGTGCACGGGAGGCATATCTTCTGCAACGCATTTCTCTACAACGCAAAGGTAGTTCATCTCTGCAGTCCCATTTTGGACAAATGCAAGCTTTTTGGACAGAGTTACGCTCCATGCTTCCTGGACGTAATTCCACATATGAAGACTGGCTAGCCTGGTACGAACGGCATGAGGTGCATCAATTGTTTCAGTCCCTTCCTGAATATTCAACTATGGCTGATCAACTACTTCACCAGCCTCAATTTCCGACTTTGGCCTCAGTTATGGGAGCTCTCACTGCTTATGAGACCCGGCAGCAGACAGCACGACTCAATTTGTCAACAGACACTCCTACCTCTTCACTCGAGACTGTTTTGTCTGTACCTGTCACTGCTCCTGTTATGAATTATACTTCTCCACAGGCTCCCTCTCCACAGGCTCGATCTAAGCTCTCTTGCAAATATTGTAAGAAGGAAGGACACCGCATTGAGACATGCTTCAAGCTTCATCCTGAGTTACGTTCCTCAGGTACTGGACGTGGTCGGCGACCCCCTCAGTCTCAACCCTCTCGTACACCAGGATTGTTGGCCAATGCTATACCTTCTACTACTTCAGACTCTACTATTCAAGCTATTGAAAGTCTTCGCCGTCAACTTGATGCTTTTCAACATATCACCTCTACATCCGCCGCACAACTCTCTGGTATGCATTTTGCTGGTTCTTCAGCTAATCCTTCAGTCTCTGGTATGAATGATCTCTGGATTTTTGACTCTGGTTGTTCCTTTCATATGACTTGTAATGCCTCACTTTTATCCTCTGTCTTTACTTCATCCTCTCTTCCTCCTATCTACACAGCTGCTGGACAACCATTGTCCATTACTCAGTATGGCTCTATTACCCCACAAAATGATCCATCTGGTCGTCTAACACTTGGTCCCGTCTATGTGGCTCCACAATTGTGCTTGAATTTAATTTCTATTAGCTCTTTATGCATGGCGGGCCTGTTTGTCTCATTTTCTTCTGATACTTGTATTGTGCAGGATCCACAGACGGGCAAGACGGTTGGGGCGGGTCGTAGGAGGCACAAACTGTATTTTCTGGAATATCTTCACCTTCCAGAGTCCATACGTCCACGTTCTCTTGTTGCTTCTCTTTGTTCGTCAAAACCCTCTACCTCGCTTCCTGCCAATTTATGGCATAGACGACTTGGTCATGTGTGTAATAAAAGGCTGGAGAGTCTTATTCAGTCTGGAGTACTTGGTCCTGTATCATCTAGTTCTAGTATTGAGTCATGTGCTGGTTGCAAATTGGCTAAATTCACTGCTTTACCATTTAAAATGAGTACATCTGTATCCACTTCCTTATTTGATTTAGTACATTCTGATATTTGGGGGCCAGCTCCTTTGCCTTCTTCATCTGGCTACTTATATTATGTTAGTTTTATCGACGATTTCTCTCGTTTTACATGGGTTTACCTACTTAAGAATCGCTCTGACGTACTTACTGCTTATCAAGCCTTCACTGCTATGATTTTCACTCAATGGCAATCTCGTATTAAAGTTTTTCGTTCTGATTGTGCCAAAGAGTACCTATCCTCTGCCATGCGCTCTATCATGTCCTCTCATGGGACTATCTTTCAACAGTCATGTCCCTACACTCATGAGCAAAATGGTGTTGCTGAACGCAAACATCGTCATATCCTCGATACTGCCCGATCAATGCTCATTTCTTACTCTGTTCCTCGTCGTTTCTGGGCTGAGGCTATTCTCACCGCGACTCATGCCATTAATATCACTCCATCTAGCTCTCTTTCCGGTGCTACTCCTTATAGTCGTGTTTATACTCATCCTCCCCGTTATGATCTAGTTCGCGTTTTTGGTTGTCGATGTTTTGTTTTTCTGCCATCTCACGAACGTGATAAATTGTCTCCCAGAGCAGTTTCTTGTGTTTATTTAGGAATTAGTTCAGAACATCGAGGTTATCGTTGTTATGATCCCGCAACTCGTCGAGTTCATATATCTCGTCATGTTCAGTTCGAAGAGGATTCTCCATATTATTCTACTTCTGATGACTTTAATTTCCTCCACTCTACCGATCATGCTTCCCCGTCCACTGCATCACCCACTTCTTCACCTCAATTTTCCTTTCGAGATCTCCCTGACATCTCTCCCTCTCCTTCTGTTGACTCTTCCTCACCTGAGTCTTCTCTTACACCATCTAATCCATATCCTGTGGACACAACTCTCACTCCAGAAAATACTGTTGATCTTCATGCACCTGCGCCAGCATCTCCCCCGCCTGAGGTTCCTCTTGCTCTTCGTCGAGGCAAACGCCCACATGTCATGCCTGCCCGGTATGCTTCTGTTACTTCTTATTCACCTATCTTTCATAACTTTCTTGCTGCCATTCATACTATTGTTGAGCCAAAGTCCTTCCAAGAGGCAGTTCAAATTCCAGAGTGGCGACAAGCTATGGCTGAGGAATTTCAAGCATTTCAGCAAACTCATACCTGGGATATTGTTCCCTGTCCTCCTGGGATCTCTCTTGTTGGCAGTAAATGGGTTTATAAGGTCAAGTTTCGTCCTGATGGCACCATTGAACGTCGAAAAGCTCGTTTAGTGGCTAGAGGTTTTACTCAGCAACAAGGTATTGATTATGAGGAGACCTTTGCTCCTGTTGCTCAGATGCCCACTGTGCGTACTCTCCTTGCGGTCGCTGCTGCTCATCGTTGGCCCTTATACCAGATGGATGTCAAAAATGCTTTTCTTCATGGCTCTTTATCAGAGACCGTATATATGCAACCGCCTCCAGGGTCAAATATTCCTCCGGGACATGTATGTCTCCTTCGTCGTGCTGTTTATGGTCTCAAACAGGCACCCCGCGCTTGGTTTGAGTGTTTTCGCGATGTTGTGCTCAAAGCGGGCTTTATAGAAAGTCATCAAGATGCTTCTCTGTTTGTTCGCACTACATCGCGTGGCAGGGTTTTATTACTCATCTATGTAGATGATATGATCATTACAGGTGATGATATGACAGGTATACAATACGCAAAATCTCAGTTGCAACAACAGTTCCACATGAAGGATCTTGGATCTCTTCGGTATTTCCTTGGTCTAGAAATTTCTCAAGGCCCGCGGGGTGTATTACTGTCTCAACAGAAGTATCTCTCAGATATTCTAAATCAAGCTGAGTTAACTGATAATACAACTGTCGATACTCCACTCCAGCAGAATGTCAAACTTTGCTCTACTGACGGTGAGCCTCTATCTGATCCTACCCGATATCGACATCTTGTTGGTCAGTTGGTCTATTTGTGCATCTCTCGACCAGATATCTCTCATGCTGTTGGTATTGTCAGTCAATTTGTTAGTGCCCCACGTTCTGTACACTATGCTGTCTTATTACGGATTCTTCGGTACCTCCGGGGTACTAGCACTCGCTCACTTTTGTTTCCTGCTACATCTAAGTTAGAGCTTTGTGCATATTCTGATGCTGATTGGGCTGGTGATCCAACTACCAGAAAGTCTACCACAGGTTATTGTATATTTCTTGGTGATTCCCTTATTTCCTGGCGAAGTAAGAAACAAGATGTTATTGCTCTTTCCAGTACTGAGGCAGAGTATCGTGCAATGTCCACAACAGCTAAAGAGATTATTCATCTTCGTCGCCTTCTCAGTGATTTCGGTATTTCTGTTACGACTCCTACTCCTCTCTACTGTGATAATAAGAGTGCCATCCAGATTGCTAATAATCCAGTATTTCATGAAAGGACCAAACATATTGAGATCGACGCTCATTTTGTCCGTCACCAAGTTATCAAGGACAAGACAATTCTACTTCCTCATGTTTCATCCGCTGATGAGCTTGCAGATTTCTTCACAAAGGCCTTACCTGTTCATCGGTTCCAGTTTCTTGTACGCAAACTCACTTTGTTTGATCCAACATGAGTTTGAAGGGGGCTGTTGATAATAGTGTATTGTAGTGGGTTTTAGTCCCACATTGCTTGGGAGAACAAACCTCACACTCCTCTACTTGTATAAATATATGTGCACACTCAATATTCAATTCAAGGGAAATTTACCCAAGATTCTCTCTCTCTCTCTCTTACTTTAACAACAATGATGTGACACAATCTCCACCAAGTGAATAAAGTAGGAGAGGGAATGCCTCATAAATACACTTGGTGGAAATTGTGCCACATCATTGTATATGAGAGAATCCTCTCATATGACATATGATACCCATTAATCTCATATATATATATATATATGAGAAATATGGGTATGCTTGGTACCAAGCACAATTTGTGCTTGGTAGATGTGTCACATCCCCATCCACTCACTACCCATGTGAATTTGTTCCCACATTTGAATGAGTGGAGGGGGATTTGACATCTCACTACCAAGCATAATTTTTTGTGCTTGGTACGAAGCATACCCATATTTCTCTCTCTCTCTATATATATATATATATGTGTGTGTGTGTGTGTGTGTGTGTGTGTGTGTGTGTGTGTGATTGAGTCATTAGGATTTGGATAAGAGGGGGTTATTGGTTGGGACATGCTGGGGCCAAGTGGGACAATCGTTCAAATGAGACAATTTAATCATCTTAGGATATTGTGAGAGGAGTAAAGTGATCGATAGGTTTGGATAAGGAGATAATTTAAAGGTTTGATTTGACAATTCATATGGAACAATTGATGACATAATACCTTATCAAAGTCTAATATTTATTTATCAACTAAGTCTAAATTAATTTATCCAATTGATTTACTATATTATTTAATATGTTAAATTAATATAATATGTTATCTTAATACATAGTAAAATATAATATATTATACTATAATTGCTAATTAATTGTAACTATGTTTAACATTATTAATTAATATAATATATTATATTATATTATAATAGTGTGCTATATAATATAATTATTAATATAATATTCAAACAATATATTTAATATAATATTTATATAATAAAAAATTTAATTTAATATATCAAGACTACAATGTATTGTACAAAATATTATAACGTTTTATTTTATTTATATATAGTATTATATATTATATGAGAATTACTATAATATATACAGGATAACTAAAAATAATAATATATTATATGATAATTATTATAATATGTACAAAATATCTAAAAAGTATTATATTATAGTGTAATATGTTATACTATACTATACTAACTGTTTGGTTGACATTATTTAACATTTCATATTATCTGGAGATTTTGGTTGGATTTTTCCAGTGCTGATTAAAAGATGGTCCTTCAAGCGGGAAATAAGTTTATCCGAGTAAGTGAGGGAAATATTAGACAATAATTAATCATTATATAACTTTTTAACATACACAAACTCTAGGGCCTCTAGCCTATGTTTGGTATGTGAATTATCCATTCGGATTCGGCGCCCAAAATTATACAAAGTGCTCTCTGTTTGGCATATGAAGGACTGACAATCTTTCGGGCCTATTAGAATCTTATCCGAATGGAAAATGATAGGGGCATATTCCTAATCATAACTCCAACCACATCCCAAATCACATGAGATTTTAAAATTATACAAAGTGCTCTCTCTTTGCTAGAGTACACCGGGCCTCACATGAGATTTTAAAATGCCTGGTACACTAGGGGCATATCCCCAACCACATCCCAAATCACACCCCCTCTCTCATATGCTACAGTACACCGGGCCCCACATGAGATTTTAAAAATTTAAAATCACATGTGAGGTCCGGTGTACTGTAACATATGAGAGAAGGTGTGTGGTTTGGGATGTGGTTGGTGGTGTACCCCTATCATTTTCCTTCTCATTTATTCGAGAGAGTAAATTAGCCCACCGTCCTTAACGTTCAATGGGCAGAATGATTGGGTAAACAACAGTTATGAAAGTGTGGGGGGATAAATCTGCAAAAAGAACCGATTCCACTATTTGAGGTGCGTATAGGCAAATTTCTAATTCTAGTAAGCTTATGCAATTACGAAACGGTCCTTCACAAAATCCAACCAAGGGAAGAAAGATACTGCATCAGATCTACGGACATTTTAATTTACGACAACCCCCTGCAATATTAAAAAAATAACAAATAACCCCCTCCCTACCGTAGTCCCCAAAATCTCCTGGCTTCTCTCCCGATGTGTTGAAAACCATGAGAAGGACGATTATAATTCGAATCCTTTTTTCCCTCAATTTATCTATTGCTCTTCATCTTCTTGGATGCCAAGCTCAGGGTCAGGTACCATAAAAAAAAGCCCCTAGTTTTACTTTGAAATTTGCTATTTTTTCGACTCCGTTTCAGTGATTGAACCCTAAAGAAACTTGCTTGATTGCTTTTTATTTCATACCTTCAAGAAAAAACGCCTCAAGTTGTAGTCTTGAACGAAGAAATTGAGTTGGGTGATCTTTGATGGAGAAGTTGAAGGTCAAATTGGTAGTTATTTGATCAGTGTTTGAAGAAATAACTTGAGAGGGGGAGTTCACTTATGTAGTTATGTTAAATTTGCGATCTTGATATTTCCCGTTGATATGGACTCAATTGTTTGGTTAAATTTAGGGGGTTTTCAAGAAATTTACTGTTTAAAGAGGAGTTCAGAGGATAAAGAAGCGAGTCCTGAGTTCACAAACTTCAAAAGCAATAACTTGTAATATATATTTTTGTTCATGAAAACTCTAGATTTCCTTTTAAATGTGTTGGTTATATATATTTTGTTCATGAAAACTCTAGATTTCCTTTTAAAGGATAAAAAATGAGAACTGTAACTCTAGGTGACTACATTTTTGCATCAAACATATGCAAGAGATTGAAGTGGACTCTCAAATATAAATTTTTTGACTTCTAAGATATGGATGTTGTTGTGTTAGAGAGAAACAAATCGAAATTAGATTATAATTCTGGAAAAAAAAACTAGTTTCTTGGACTGCATCAACTAGAAAAACCTTCTCTTCATGCAAAAGGGAAAATTTGTCAACTGAAATACTCAACAAAAAGAGAGTACTTCAGATTGATGTACGGCATTGTGCTCTGGCTATTCGGCATTACTTCCTGCTTAGCTCCCATTGCTTCTCCCACTGTCTAGACATGTGTAAAGATATATGATGGATATGATCTATATTCATTAATAGTACCCGAGAAACAATTGACTACAGTTTGCGACCATTTTGAATTTGTTCTTTTCTTGATACTCTCACTCTTAAAGCACAAAATTTTCAGAACGGTATACCTATTCCTCCTTTTCCCTTGGTTAAAAGGGCCGGGAAAAGGATCAATCTCCTATACCTTGCCTTTTCTGTCTGCCTACTGGTTCCCTAAAATGGGATCTGGTGATGTAAAATATTGACTGCAGATTTCTTGGTTCATCCGAATTTGAAGCATATGTTTCTCCAAGTTACATGACAATACATTTCGTCCACATACATTGAGTTACACTTCTGCTTCTGTGACTAAGTTTCTTCTTGGAAGGGTTAATTTTTCGTAATCATGCTACTATATATGGTGTTATGATATCCCTTAACATTTTACTCTTGTTCCGAATGTTCTCATTTTGGTTTTCTTATATAATTTAGGGCTCTGAAGAAGCTTCTGGGAGGAGGTAATGCATGTTTCAGATCAAAGTTTTTATTTCAACAAATGATGGAGATTTGCATTCTGCTTTCGTTTTATGTTATTGTTCCTCACTGCATGTGTTTCCATGTAAACATGTGTTCAACTTATATAAAGAGTTTTGAGGTTTTATATTTCTTGATTCAATGTGTATCTAGTTAAGCTTGTACTTAGTTAGAGAACTATGAAGAAGGAAACTCATATGATAGCATGTTTTGTCTAATCATGTGTTAAATACGTATAAGCTAAGTGTGGTACCAAGCAGGGTTTGTTTTCTTGTATAAGTAAGCCTTAATAACTTCGGCATTGACGAAACACCATAACTGTTGGCGAGATTTTGTTTATGGTGAATCTTTGCTCAATTTTTTATTTTTATTTATTTTCTTTTCCAGAACGCTTAAGCAACATAGTCTTCCTAAACATGAAGTGCATTGCTCTAGAGAAAGGAGTAGGATAGCCTGGGGAATTATTGATGAGGTGTGAACACAACATCTTGTGTCTTCCGGCCTTTTTTTTAGTTTTCTCAGTTGTCCTAATATTTAAATATTCAATGCAGTACTTGATGCCTTTTGTAGAGCATGAGGAATACCAGATTCCTAGCAAATGTAGGCTTCATCCTGATAATGACATGTTTCGAGAACAAGAGCAGCATAAAATTCATGTGGATACAAATGAATGGCGCTGTGGATTTTGTAAGAAAAGCTTTTATGCAGAAAAATTCTTAGACCAGCATTTTG
>NC_033802.1:2698313-2752109 GCF_001876935.1 Asparagus officinalis
GATGTATGTTTCTTTACGACTCAGTTATATTGCTCTCTTTAATTGCTGTACACTTTCTTCTTTGTTCGAACTTATGCTCGTTCCATTTACAAGTACAGTTATTTTAAGCTAGATAAATAATTGATATAGTTGTGCAATGTAATGTCGCAAACAGTGATGTTGTTTCTTCTTCCCAGTAAAATTAAGAAATTGTATTACAGTGGATTTATTGCTGAGATATGTCATTTTACCTGTGACACTTAGAAAATAGATGTTGGCTAATACTTCCTGTGCCTCATGAAAATAGATGTTGGCTAATACTTCCTGTGCCTCATGAAAATAGATGTTGGCTAATACTTCCTGTGCCTCATAAGGTCCTTTGTAGTTCTTAAAAGTCTCTCTAACCATTACACCAATACTCTAAAGTTGTGATGAGAGTTGAGAGTTATAGTTTTATATTCTAACATGCCCTGCAGGGTGAACTCTTTTTGTTGGCCGAAAAACTGGACTCATGCAGCGGCGTCAATTTTTAGAAAATCCACTTTAAATTCATGGGCTGGGGGGATTTTAACCTAGGTTGTTCTGATACCATTTTAAAGTCCCTTTAACCATTACACCAAAACTTCGAAGTTGTGGTAATAGCTGAAAGTTATAGTTTTATATTCTAACAATAGTTTTGTCTTTTAGCGTACAAGCACCACATAGACTTAATAACTTTGTATGTGCATTATACCCATCATATATACTCTTAAAAATTACTCCGAAGTTTTCCTTACTTGTACGCACCAGCACATAAGCATTCTGCATATCCAATACCACTCGAATTTCCATGCACATATCTGGGTGTCCTCTATCTCTCATAGTCTCATTTGATAGTTTTCATATCTAGTATTACTACACTTTCATCACGTATTTTTTTTGCTCATAGTCATAGATCGGTTTGTGTTTCTGGTATTGAACTATGATGTAACCAAGTCCCATTGCATGCCTCATTATATTTTATTTTTGCATTGGAAAAAGATTAAGAATTTTTTTTTTCAAGCTTACCACTTCTCATTTAATCCAGAATCAAGGCCGATGTCTAGCAGATTTATGTGGAGCACTACACTGTGGCGTGATAGCTGAGACAAGGAAAACCAAGAATAAATGCAATCCAGCAGCTACAGCAAAAAACCGCCATCTCTGCGAGGTTGTCTATGATCTTAATTACTTCAAAGTTATCATGTTCCTTTTTCTCTTCAGTCTATGGAAACCTGAAACTTGTTGCGTAAGCTTTGACGTTTGCATCCTAGGTTAGAAGAGTATTGTCAGAAAAAAGACGTCTAGCAAAAAATAATACATAGTGAATGATGACATGTAACTTGAGTATATTGCCAATTTTAAGTATTTTAAGCTAAAATTAACTATTCCATATGCCTCTGCTTATCCTATTTGCAACGATGAATTATGCACAGTAAGAGGTAGATGACGGCCATTATTGATTATCCTCAGTCTTATGCAAATCAAATGATTGTTTTTATAGTTATAGTCTTATAGACTTATTATATGAATTACTACCTGCAAATGTTATGTGGTGGAGTGCAAGGTTACTGTGAGAAGCATAAGATTACTAGTGATGTTAATGTGTTCTAATGTGCAGTTGATATTCCATTTATTTGGGAAATACTATTATTTGGAAATACTATTATTTTCATAAATCTCATTGATGGCGTTTTCTAAATGCAGAGCCTTGCAGATAGTTGTTTTCCTATCAATCAGGGACCCTCAGCAAGCCGTCTTCATGGTATATATATATTTTTGGTTCAAAATTAATCGAAAGATTCTTTATTTACAAGCGGTCTTTTAATAGGAATGTAATTGCAGAACTTTTCCTGCGTCAATTTTGTGATTCTCACTCATGTGATGGAGGGAAAAAACCATTCTCCAGAGGGGGCAGGGTAAAAACATTACTTTTCTACCAATTTCTCTGATGTTATTACATGGATTATTCAACTTTACATTTTACATTATATATTCCATTTAAATGCTGAACAAGAAACATATCTTTGACTTATATAAATTTTGTGTATTGACATATCACAAGCTATCAGTAACCTTTTTTTTTGTGTCCTCACTTACATATTGAATGGGGTATTTATTCTTACATACTGAATTATTCTTCTCTCTACAGAAGCAACCAAGCGTATTTTACCTTGCGTGTTGCATATTAATAGTGCTCCTGCTGCCTGTCTTCTATCTTTTGGTTTACTTGCATCAAAGGTGTGGATCTCTTCCTATTCAATACCAATGTGGGTTAGTTGTGGATTTACCCCATATCGCTGAATTGCAGAAGGATCCCCTGAGTGTATTTTTTCGACACTTCTACAGCCAGGAGGTCTATTTTAAAAGAGTTTTTTAAAAAAAAAAATCACTTAAGGGGTCTATTTGCAATGATAGAATACTGACCGTCTATTCACAATTGAACAATAGTATAGGGGGTCTATCTGCAATTATTCCTACCGACATTCTTGATATGTTCTTGACCCAATTTTAACTTTTTAGAGAAATGCAAACGGGCATTCAAGGGCTCAAGCGCATATCTAAAACAGGTCGGAAGACAAAACCCTCCTAATGGTAAATCCCTCCTCACTGTACACTAAGTCTTAAGCATTACATGAGTGCTCCTCTAAGCTTATAACTGTATTATGTACTGCCTCGTAATAGAGTTTACCTCTTGTTTAACTTCTTCGAGGTCAAATCCTTGCACAAAAGAGTTGCATGTTGGTGTACGCTTCGTGCGTTTACTTGTGTATGTTCAATTGTCTTCGACCTTATTTTGGATAATCATTTACTTGTGCGTTTACTCGTACCGTGTCATGTGCTTTTTTGATATATTTAGGTATCCATATTCGTATTGTAACTGTTTGATACATGCACAAATATATCTACAGATATTGATTTTATTTATTTATTTATTTTTTTGCGTATGGCATAATCTTGTAGGAAGCTTAAAAATATGACTGAGAAGGTGACTCCCAAATTTGTGAATTACATAACATTGGCCAATAATTATTTGATACTGCAGTACATAGGAAAAAAAATTTCCTTATTATTACAAGAGATAGTAAAGATATCACCTTCTAATTTGACGCAAACATGCAACTATTTAACAACATAAATATCTAAAAACGGAGGAAGTAGAGGAAAGAAGTGGCTAGCAAGATCTTATATCAGACCATACTGGCTCAATTTCTCTCGTGTGATTCGATCAATTTTGTCGGCCATCTCTTGACTCAGATGCTCCTTTTTTCGAAAAAAATACGAGTTCTTAAGAACAAAGTTCTCCTGCTACTCATGAACTCCCTCACTGTTCACCTTGAAATTCTTCAAGAGCTCGAAGCTGCACAGCCTGACAATCGCCTCCTCCGTCCCCTTTCGTCTCCTCCTCCGTAAAAGGCTGTCCGAGAAACTCCACAAGCTTCCTCACGCACTTCCCAGGCTTCTCCTGCATCTCTTCATACTCCAGAAAGAGCACCCTATCGTATGCTCTCCTACCGGTCTGGGACATAAGGCTCTTCACATAATTCATCTAGAATCTGTCGGGAGTCATGAACGGAACACGGTAACATCTGATATCATTGAAGTAGTGCCGGAGTGAGATGAGAACATAATTTAAAAGGAATGTTTTTAAGAACAATAAAACAGATGATGCATTTCTTGGCTTTAATTGTGTCATGGTTCCAAGAATCGAGGCTACTGGAGGTTGACGATTGAGAGAGTAGAGATTGACGGATGTCTTCTTTGCCGCTTGAGCTCTGTTCTGCTTTTGCAAATGGTGTTTGAGGTGGTTGGTGTCATTCTTATGATAAGCTTGAAAAATATGACCGCACAATGCACATTTAGCCTTATGGGTGAGAAGTTTACCTCGTTGATCCCTGGTGACTTCTATCTTCTCGAAAAAATTTCACATATTGGATCTCAGCCTTTTAGGAGCTCTTGGTGTAGGATCATTGCCCTTGGATTCAGGATCAACATCAGTAGGAGGAATAGCTCCTGTAGGTGTAGTAGGAGTAGGAGTAGGAATAGGACTCATTTTAATGTCGGGAGTTGGAACTTGCCCTTCATAATCGGAGGATGAAGCCATTTGATTAGAGAATTAGAGAGAATAAGTGAACATTAGAGAGTATAAGAGAGTATTGGAGAGAAATAGATGAGTTTTGGATGAGAAAAATAAATAAAAACCACTCTATTTGTATAGGCATCCCCTAGACAAAGGACCAAAACACCATCAAATTTTGATCGTCTTTAACCATTTTTGGGATTATTTTGGTACAGTTAGCCAAAACTAGTCGTTATAGGCTATTTTGGCAGATCGAACCGGGCTGGGTCCTGATCGTCCCAGGGCAACGATCACAAATGTGACCGTTGCGTTGGGCCTATTCGGGTCGGATCTCTTCCTATTCAATACCAATGTGGGTTAGTTGTGGATTTACCCCATATCGCTGAATTGCAGAAGGATCCCCTGAGTGTATTTTTTCGACACTTCTACAGCCAGGAGGTCTATTTTAAAAGAGTTTTTTAAAAAAAAAAATCACTTAAGGGGTCTATTTGCAATGATAGAATACTGACCGTCTATTCACAATTGAACAATAGTATAGGGGGTCTATCTGCAATTATTCCTACCGACATTCTTGATATGTTCTTGACCCAATTTTAACTTTTTAGAGAAATGCAAACGGGCATTCAAGGGCTCAAGCGCATATCTAAAACAGGTCGGAAGACAAAACCCTCCTAATGGTAAATCCCTCCTCACTGTACACTAAGTCTTAAGCATTACATGAGTGCTCCTCTAAGCTTATAACTGTATTATGTACTGCCTCGTAATAGAGTTTACCTCTTGTTTAACTTCTTCGAGGTCAAATCCTTGCACAAAAGAGTTGCATGTTGGTGTACGCTTCGTGCGTTTACTTGTGTATGTTCAATTGTCTTCGACCTTATTTTGGATAATCATTTACTTGTGCGTTTACTCGTACCGTGTCATGTGCTTTTTTGATATATTTAGGTATCCATATTCGTATTGTAACTGTTTGATACATGCACAAATATATCTACAGATATTGATTTTATTTATTTATTTATTTTTTTGCGTATGGCATAATCTTGTAGGAAGCTTAAAAATATGACTGAGAAGGTGACTCCCAAATTTGTGAATTACATAACATTGGCCAATAATTATTTGATACTGCAGTACATAGGAAAAAAAATTTCCTTATTATTACAAGAGATAGTAAAGATATCACCTTCTAATTTGACGCAAACATGCAACTATTTAACAACATAAATATCTAAAAACGGAGGAAGTAGAGGAAAGAAGTGGCTAGCAAGATCTTATATCAGACCATACTGGCTCAATTTCTCTCGTGTGATTCGATCAATTTTGTCGGCCATCTCTTGACTCAGATGCTCCTTTTTTCGAAAAAAATACGAGTTCTTAAGAACAAAGTTCTCCTGCTACTCATGAACTCCCTCACTGTTCACCTTGAAATTCTTCAAGAGCTCGAAGCTGCACAGCCTGACAATCGCCTCCTCCGTCCCCTTTCGTCTCCTCCTCCGTAAAAGGCTGTCCGAGAAACTCCACAAGCTTCCTCACGCACTTCCCAGGCTTCTCCTGCATCTCTTCATACTCCAGAAAGAGCACCCTATCGTATGCTCTCCTACCGGTCTGGGACATAAGGCTCTTCACATAATTCATCTAGAATCTGTCGGGAGTCATGAACGGAACACGGTAACATCTGATATCATTGAAGTAGTGCCGGAGTGAGATGAGAACATAATTTAAAAGGAATGTTTTTAAGAACAATAAAACAGATGATGCATTTCTTGGCTTTAATTGTGTCATGGTTCCAAGAATCGAGGCTACTGGAGGTTGACGATTGAGAGAGTAGAGATTGACGGATGTCTTCTTTGCCGCTTGAGCTCTGTTCTGCTTTTGCAAATGGTGTTTGAGGTGGTTGGTGTCATTCTTATGATAAGCTTGAAAAATATGACCGCACAATGCACATTTAGCCTTATGGGTGAGAAGTTTACCTCGTTGATCCCTGGTGACTTCTATCTTCTCGAAAAAATTTCACATATTGGATCTCAGCCTTTTAGGAGCTCTTGGTGTAGGATCATTGCCCTTGGATTCAGGATCAACATCAGTAGGAGGAATAGCTCCTGTAGGTGTAGTAGGAGTAGGAGTAGGAATAGGACTCATTTTAATGTCGGGAGTTGGAACTTGCCCTTCATAATCGGAGGATGAAGCCATTTGATTAGAGAATTAGAGAGAATAAGTGAACATTAGAGAGTATAAGAGAGTATTGGAGAGAAATAGATGAGTTTTGGATGAGAAAAATAAATAAAAACCACTCTATTTGTATAGGCATCCCCTAGACAAAGGGGGCAACGGTCACATTTGTGACTGTTTGGACTGGGCCATGCTCGTGCCGTCCTAGTCTGCTCGGTCTTCTTGATAACTTGATAGGGCTCGATCCGGGCCGGGCTGGGCCGCCTGGTCCATTGGTCACATTTGTGACCATTGAGCCACGGGTTAGGCTGAACCGACCTGGTCTGAAGCCCTACGCCGAGTCCGGGCCCGGAGCCCAGTTCAGCGCAGAATATGGGTTTTCCCCAAGCCTGGGCCAGGCACGGGCCCGACTGGGTCCAGGCCTTGAGCCCATTTGGACACACCTAGTCTTTGAAATCTCTAGATCCTGTACATCCTTAGCTGTATAGGACCAAAGACAAATGGGCC
This sequence comes from Asparagus officinalis, assembly GCF_001876935.1. Taxonomy (NCBI): domain Eukaryota; kingdom Viridiplantae; phylum Streptophyta; class Magnoliopsida; order Asparagales; family Asparagaceae; genus Asparagus; species Asparagus officinalis. The sequence goes on from NC_033802.1 coordinate 2,705,065, forward strand.
TGAAAATAAAACCAATCCCTAATCTTTAACATCCTTTTTAATTTCAATGGTTATACAGTACTTCCACTTATAATATTGTAAATTGTTATTGTCTAAAAAAATTACTATTATGAAAGACACTTCTTTTTTATGGTGAAAATCTTATGCGGCATCGTCCCATATATTGAAATTCGAATGGATATTAAGGATTGATTGGAACCTCTCCAATTACTACATAATTGGAGAGGATCGGAATCCGTTTGCATACTATCTATTATTAATTATGACATCTTGACGCCAAGAAAAAATTTTAGAGCGTAAGATATATATATATATATATTTTTTTATAAATACCATCTATGTTTAGTCTTATTAACTATTATTAATTATAACGGAACATATCACAAATGCTAGTAAGAAGAGGTAGCCAAATTCAGTGAGCGGTATATTGAAACTGGAGCGAGCAACATTGAAATTGATCGAAATACGTCCAAAGAAACGAGGCAAGAAACATTCGGTTCGAGTTATCGAAAATATACGGAGCAGGGGTTTGTAGCCAGCTTTGACGACGACGACGAAGTATATATATATTCGAACAAAAACCGAGTTGATCATCGATCATCACATCAGACCGTACTGGCTCATCTTCTCTCGCGTGACCCGATCAATTTTCTCGGCCATCTCCGGGCTCAGATGCTCCTTCCAATCCCCAACCTCCCCTTTCCGAAAGAACGACGAGTTCTTATAAACACGGTAAGCCCCTCGCTCCTCCTCCTTGTTCACCTCCAGCGCCGCCAGGAACTCGAAGCTGCACATCCTCCGATCTTCTCGGCCACACCGGCCTCTCCTCCTCGCGCGTGAACGGCCTGCCCGAGGAACCCCGCGAGCCTCCTCGTGGCACACCCTCGGCTGCTCCCTTCATCTCCATCGTAGCCTCAAAAAAGCACGTGACCCCGGCCTCTTCACGCTCCTCCGCAGGTACTCCATCTGGTGGTCCCATATCGGCCCGCTGTAGTAGCCCTGGCAGAAACCTCCCCGAAGGTCTCGCTCGAGCGACGCCCGAAGCGAGGAGTTGGGGAGCTCGTTGGCAATTGGCGAACCGCCAGAATGGTTAGACGAGAGGAGTCGCTTGGGGTCCGCGAGGAGGCAGACGAATGCGGGCCGAGGCTTGACGGAGTCGGCAGAAGAGGGAGTAAGGCATGTGGGTGGCGAAGATCCCTGGGACCGGCGGGACGACGTGCTCGTCGCTGAGGTCGGGCGCCTGGGGGTACGTCGAACGAGGGCGTTCGAAGCAAGATGGCGAACCGTCTTGTATGACTAGGGGGGTGGTGAGGAGGGGGGTGGTGCAGTCGAACGAAACCTCCGGCTGGTTAGACCACCGCGAACCCGCAGGGCCCGGATCCAAGGGTGGAGACCGGATTCACTTCTGAAGTAGGTGCACAAGAAGATGTTCGTCCGGAGGAGGACCTTGGAAAGGCGCTTCTGGCCGAACAGTATGCCGAACGAGATGGCCTCTCCAGGATCCAAAAATTGCGGTAGAGGTGAACCGTTCTCGTTCGGGAGGCTGGAGACGAGCTCCTTGTGGGCTTCGTAGGCCCGGAGCTCTTCCTGGGCTTCGGACTCGGATTTTGGGGTTTGGAAGAACTTTGAGTAGCGCGGATGGACGTTGGCCATGGTTTTTTTTGCCAGGACGTTATCGGCCGTACCACCGGCTTAATTTGCGAGATCGATGTAGGTTAGGTGATGACAAACCAAGAAATGTTTTTCTGTTAGATATTTAATTTACGTGTGCAGCACGAGAATGGAAATATTAGTATTCAATTTAAGGGAAATTGAATGTAGGTGATGATGATAATGCGATTAATTTATAATCACATGCGGGTTGAGCGCTACTTATGGGCCGAAATTTGGACCCAAGCTGAGGTGTCATTTTTTTAAAAAAAAAATCCGCTTTAATTTCGTGTGCGGTGAGATCTGTTTCTAGGGTTAGAAACACTAAGTCGCTTGTTTCTAGTTTTTTGTTCTTTCATGCGGTGAACTCAGTATGATAAATTTGTAGTATGCTTTTTTATTTGGTTGTCGCGTTGCTCCGTAAGTCGCTGTAACCGTTACACTAAAACTCCAAAGTTATGGGGAGAGTTGATGGTTTATAATTTATATTCTAGCGTGCCTCTGCAGGTTGAGGATCTTATAAGGCAGATAACCGGAGTCACGCGGCAATGATACGATCTAAGTGTTTTTAAAATCTGCTTAGAATACCATGTTAAATTAAGTACCTCTAACTATTATAGTAGAACTCTGTGAAGTTGTGAGGAGAGTTGAGAGGGTTGTATTTTTTGCACTGTAACAGCTGCTAAAGAACGTTTTGAGCAAGTTTAGTACGGTGGTGTCTTGTATTCGGTTGTTTATTTCTATGGCCATTAAGAAAGAAATGATGATTGCTTGGTACCTAAGTAGAGAAAAGGAGTCGAATGAGATTAATATTTGTTTAGTGGGCTTTCCCATCGAAGACTAATTAAAATTGAATGAAAGCAGAGGGGAAGATGGCACGTGCCAACTTGGGTCCCTACCATTTTGAATGGGGTTTTGATTCCACGACGTATAGTCACGTGTGGTGGGCCTAACCAAAACAAGTGCGCCACGTGGGGTCCATATTCTGGGCCCATATCCAGCTGTTGATTGATATATATAGTACATATATATAGTAGTAGTAGAGGGGTGGGATGCTAACTTTGACCGAGTGTGAGCTGGTGGCCAGGTTGGCTTCTACATTACAGGTGTTGGCTGACGAGTGGAGGAGAGGTCAATCCCGCATTTACTGTGAAGTGATTGGAGGTGTGCGGTGTCAACGTGGTCCGATGTGTCTTAAAGACTGCTGGGGGCAAAGGAATGATGGCGCCGATTATGCATTTAATGGCATTGCGGGGTGATCAGCTGTCAACGTGCGGGAAGAGGCTCGCGGCTCGATGTACTTTGTCGCCTTCCTATTCGTCCGGTGGTCGAGAAGTACCACCTTTCGAGTTCCCTTCGCGGGATGTCGTCCGAATGGTTGAGCGAGGAGATCGATCAGGGAGTCGACCAAACCTTGGGTCGACATGTAGCGCCTTTCAAGTCACCATCGCGAGATGTCGGCGTAACGAGTTGTCCGAGCCAGGTCTCGGGTTGTTTTGAAGTGGTGGCTTGATTAAGGATAATGTGGGACACATGTCTGCCCTTTATTGGGGATTACTTCTCAGCACCAAAATGGCTATAACAATAATGATCTAGATCCAGATCTAGATCCACCAGTTAGCTGAGCTATCAATAATTCCCTATCAATAATTATTTTATTTATTTATTAATTAAATAATTAATTATTATGAATAATTATTTATTCTTAAAAGTGAGTAAATATAAGTAATTAATTAAATATTTAATTATTAATAAATTTATTTATTTATTGACTAATTAACTATTAAAGATAATTATTTATTATAAAAATAAAATTATTAATTAAGTAGTAGATATTAATAACTCTATCTAGTTAACTAACTAATTAATTAATAATATTTTTTATCAATAAAAATAAAAAATATAAACAATTAATTAAATAGTACTTATTAGTAAATTATTTATTAATTAATAAGGATAATTATTCATTATGAACATGAAAATATAAATAGTTAGTTAAATAATAACCATTAATAAATTTATCTATTAATTAACTAACAATTAATAATAATAATTAATTATTCTTAAAAATAAAAAAGATAACTAATTAAATGAGTTGTAATTATTAGTAAGTTATTTAGTAGTTAACTAACTAATTATAATAATTAATATTTTATAATAAGAAAATATTTATTAAAAATATATTTTACATGTCAAGTTGTTTATGGTTATTAATAACTAATATTAATAAAGAGGCATGAAGGGTATTACGGACTTTTACCATAAATAAGTAAGACTACCTATGTGTAGCCAAAAAATAAGTTGAGATTTCTCAACTTTTTTTTTTTGGCTACTTATAAGTTAAAAATAAGTAGATAAGTCAACCTTCACCAAACATTATATTGTTAACTGATATTTATATAAGTAAAATAAGCAACTTATAAGTATGTTGCCAAACATGCTCGCGACTTTTAAGAAAACCATTCGATTATATGGTGTCGACTCAGCGTGCAATACTGATAATCCTCGCATCGACGATATGCTCACAATCTCGCAGCTCTCAGCGAATTAAGGAGATCGGATGCGGCCCCATCGGTCGCGACGATCCATGCGATAAAAAACAAGGCTGATCGATTGCAGGCCATGCAGTGCGTGCGAATCCTTGCAGTCGTCCCTGCAACAAAATAGCTCGTTGTAGTTCTCCTCCATCGCCGCCAAAGCTCGGAGAAGGTAGAGACAGTAAGGTACCGTTTGGCAAAGGGTTAAGTGAGGGGTTAAGGAGACTTAACCCCTTCTTAACCTGCCAAACACAACAAATCTATATAAGGATTAAAGTGAGTTAACCCTCCATAATTTGCCAAACATAAAAAATATAGAATGGTTAAGTTAACCCCTCTAGAGGGGTTAAAATGAGTTAACCCCTCAAAATGAGGGGTTTACTAATACTCCTATTTAGATGGAATAAGAGTTAACCCTTCTAATTATAAAGAAAATAGTCAAAATCATTGCTATTCCCAAACACTAAAACTGATCATAAGGGCTAAAATAAGTAATGTAGAAAGTTAGTGAAGGCGATTTTGCTTCCACTTCATCTAATAAGGAAAATTAGTACAATAATCCATGAGATCATCATGATTCACTAACCCCAATGACGAGTTAATTACGGCACACAGGTGACTAGTGAGTAGTTTTCTTCCACAAAGCAGGAGGAGATGCTTAACTAAAGTAATTACAATTAGAAGAATAATTTGCGGAGAATCACCCTCTGTCAAATCTACTATATATTGTGTCAAAATTCTGAAGTTACGAGTCAAAGCCCGGACTCACGGGGCGAGATCTTAGAAATTTACAAGGACAGAGATTCAATCTTGGATTTCTACGGTACCACGCGTCAACAGATCCTGACACCACACCAAACTTCGAAAATTGTATTCAAAAATTGAGTGTTGTAATTTTACACTCTGAATATGAACCATCAACTTGTTTGTTAGCGCTTATCATTCCTTAATTCTTGAAAAATAGGATGATATTTGTAATTTATCCTGCTCAAAATGTTAGGGACTCAGGGGGCATAAGTGCTAACTGAATGTGTGAATGAGAGGATTATCTGCAATTTATAATGTTCAAAATACAACTTGCTTAATAACTAGGTGTAATAAAGAGGAAATATGTGCTACGGAAGGGATTTGTTTCTAGCATAAGTTTTATCATAACTGAAACCTATCAAAACCTAGACTTGAAATGAACACCTACTATGTATAGATAAAAGTTATCTTAAAGAATAATGCAGCCTGAGCCTCTTAAGAATATGACATTAATTAAGCGGCATCTTTCTTATCTATTCAGTTAAATTTCAGGATCAAGGGAAAATGACTGCTCATCTCCTAGTTTAACAAACTTTCCATCAAGATTCAATCTTAACTAGATTGCTACTTGTAAATTAGTAATTAAGGTACTGTTTGGCAAAGGGTTAAGTGAGGGGTTAAGGAGACTTAACCCCTTCTTAACCTGCCAAACACAACAAATCTATATAAGGATTAAAGTGAGTTAACCCTCCATAATTTGCCAAACATAAAAAATATAGAATGGTTAAGTTAACCCCTCTAGAGGGGTTAAAATGAGTTAACCCCTCAAAATGAGGGGTTTACTAATACTCCTATTTAGATGGAATAAGAGTTAACCCTTCTAATTATAAAGAAAATAGTCAAAATCATTGCTATTCCCAAACACTAAAACTGATCATAAGGGCTAAAATAAAACTTATTTAACGGGTTAATAATTTAGTCATTCGGATTATCAAATGGGCTAAGTACATTAACCCTTCTCTTTAACCCCTCTTCATTAACCGTTTGACAAACGGGGCCTAACGGATCAGGAGATGATGGACATTTTGCAAGGCACCATGAAGATAGTAACGGTTGATCAAGTCACAACGGACACAGGAGGATCCTTGCTTGATCTTTTCTTTTCTTTATTATTATTATTATTTTTATTATTATTATTATTTTGAAATTGGTTTTTTAGACGCAAACTGATTGCAGGTTGTGTTATCACAACCAGAGCATGATATAAAAACTTAAGAGAGAATGAAGAATATTAGATGAAGATGTCCGCCACCAAAACTATAGAATTTTATTTCATCAGAAGCTATCCCACATTAATATAAAGCTGTCTTTTACAGACTTGAGAAAAGATAAAAATAATATATTTTTTTTTATCAAAAATAGAAAATTGCCTTAAAAAACTAGAAAATATACTTGTAGTAGGATTTTGGGTCGTCGGTACTGAATGTGGGCCAAAGCAGATGTTATTGACCCGAATAATTTTGAAGCCCAAATCGATGTAATTTTGCAAATCTGACGTCCCATAAACCCGAATAATTTTGTGAGAGGTTTGATTCAATTGGTAACTAACATGATTAGGGGAAATAACTTTAAAATAACTTACTTTTTAGAATAACATCATTACTATTTCATATCATAATTATTCTATCGTCTACTGATTGTTTGACTGCAAATCATTAATTTGGAATGAAGAAAGAAAAATTAGAGGAAAAGCATATTTGGACTTGAGAAAAGTCAGATGAAAACTTCAAAAATCAGGCTATGTTCCCACTAACGATCCAAATATTATAAGTGAATCTGACCTTAATAATGATGGAACTATGAAAAATGTTGAAACCTCGGCATATAGGTGTTTTACGTAAAATGCAAAACACAACCTGTATAGATGAATGATTATCATTTGTATTCATACGAATCATCTTGTTCCTTTGTAGATGCAAATATAGAAGAACAAACTTCTCTGATGAGACGAAATCACATGAATCGGATCTATGGAAATTAAAGAATAAGGTTTGGAAGCTAAGTGATCTACCAAAGAATAGAAAAGTCATAGGATGCAAATGAGTACTTAAAAAATAGTGTGTTGATGGATTTATTGATAATTTTAAAGCACGGTTAGTTATCAAGGGTTACCAAAAAGGAGGACTATATTTTCAAGAGATGCTCTTGTAGCTAAATTTGCATCCATAAGAATCATTTTGCCTATTATTGCATATTTAGATTTAGAGTTAATCCAAATAGATGTTAAAACAACATTCCTTAATGAATAGTTGAATGAAGTGATATATATGAGGTTTTCTCGTGAAAAGACAACATAAATTTTATAAATTAGTAAAATCTCTATATGATTTAAAACAATCTTCTAAACAGTGGTATCTCAAATTTCATGATGCATCACCAAACTTGAATTTGTTTAGAACAAGTTAGATAATTGTGTATATATCTTGAAAAGTGGGAACAAGTTTACGATATTATCCTTGTATGTTGAATACACACACACACGCACATATTGAACAAAATCAAGTTAGATTTCAACCAAAAGTTTGAGATGAAAGACATGTGAGATGCATCATATATTTTTGAGATTCAAATAATTCAAAATAGAAAGTCTAGAATGTTGAGTTTAAAACAAGAAAAATATTTAAAATCAGTTCTTAAGAGGTTTGAAATGGAGAATTCTAATCCAGCACCAACTCTATTGGTCATGGAAAGAGATTGTGTAAAGATCAAAGTCCTAGACATTGCCAAAGCAATTGGATGTTCCTTATGCTCAAGTTGTTGGAAGCTTAATGCATGTTATACTCTAGACCTGATTTAGCTTATGTTGTAAGTCTAATTAGTCAATATTAAAGTAGTCTGGATCCAGCAAATTGGGAGTTAAAAGGATTATAATCTATATCAAAGGCACATTGGCTCATAGATCAATTTATTAAGCAAGTGTGCTTGAAGTCCTCAATTACTCCAATGCTGAATTTAGAGGTGTTAGAGATGATAGGAAGTCTACTTTGAGACACTAGTTCATCTTTGAAGGATGAGTTGTTTCTTAGAATAACAAAAAATAGAGGCGTGCTGCTAGATATACACAGGAAGTAGGATATATAGCTTCCAGTATGGCAACTGCACATCCTGTCTGGATTAGACGACTTTTTGTTGATCTTGATCCCAATTTGTTAGAATGACGTATTGATATTTATTGCAATAATCAGGCAGCGATTATTCTAATTAATAGTGGAGCGCATAGTTCCAAAGGAGAACACATTGAGGTTCAATATCACTATATTCGAGACATTGTAAAAAAATGGAGAAGTGAAAGTTACTTGCATCCCTACTACATATATGATTGTCGATCATTTGACAAAATGAGTACCAACAAAATCTTTTATTAAACGTGTGAGTTTGACAGGACTTAGGAGTCAATAAGTCAAACTAAATTTTATGAATAATGAAATAAGAAATACTCATCACGGAGAGTGAGAGTAACATGAAAACATCTAATCTCGTGGATAGTGAGAGACATGTTATTTGGTTAATTTGACCAAGTGAGAGATGTTAGTATTATGTGACCAAATTAAGTCATGTGTAACACGAGAAATAATAGAATTAATGGTCTATCAAGGGAGAATAAATTGGCTCGTAAATAGATTCTATTGAGGGTTGTTAATGGCTATTATTTGGAATTAATGAGTGGACTAATTTAAACTATTTTGAGGTAGATTTGGGGGAGAAGGAAGGCTCTATAAATTGAGTTATGAAGAGGATACACAAAAGAAAGAAATAACAAATCCCACCACCAGAGCACCAAAAGAAATACCTCGATCTTTCGTTCCTCAAAAATCACCAGGCTCTTTGTGCCTAAGGGGTCTCATGATTGCCTAAATTGAATTCGTAATTTCACAGACCCCAATGCAATTTTCTTTAAAATTAGTTAGTTAATTCTTTATATATAATGAGAAATTGGTGGTGCTTTATATATAATTATAAACAACACCTTAAAAGTATTAAAATTACAAAGCCCTCTTAGAAAATTTGAAAATTAAAATAACCCCCAAATATTATGAAAATTACAAAAGCATATAGAAAAATCTAAAATCTAAAAAAAAAAAATCCAAAAATTATAGATAGATCTGAAAAAAATACAAAAAATATAAACATTTCCCTAAAAATAAGAAAATTACAAACAACCACTAAAGATCAGAAAATCATCAACAAATCTTGAAAAATTTTGAAGTCCAAAGCAAAATACTCCTAAAATTTTTAAAAATTGCAAACAAACTCTTAACTTCAAAAACTACAAACTACCTCTTAAAATAACTCAAAAATTGCAAACAACCCCTTTGATATCAATAAGTAAATATACTCATCACGGTTTTTTCACATTGAATCAAGCCCTTCAAATAGTGTTGTACTAATTTTGATGTCCATAAGCAAAAAAATTAACGTTTTCATGTTCTACTCACAATGCCTTAAGTCCCACAATAGATATTAATTGTTACTATAAGCCATTTACCTGGTCATATTCATATGAAAGGTGAAATAAATACAAAAAATATATATATGCAAGCTGAAGCTATCATGCCCACCCATGCTAGTACGAACATAATACTCGTAGCACAAATATTTAATCAATATATATTTAATATATTAAATTATTTGTGGTTATTAATTACAAATATTGAGGCTAATTAATTAATTTCATATTACTCAAACAAATTAATAAATTAATACTAATAAAAGTTGTTATATTAACATCAATAAGTAGATGACAGAGAAGCAAAACGAGAAGTAAACAGGTTGAAATCTTGTGAAGCGAACAATTAATGAATGATAAGAGGTTCTTGGAAGGCAATATAGTCCTTCAACATAAATGAGTAAAATACCTTTATAAATAATAAAAAATATGCGGGAAAATCCCAACTTATATTTTCCCATTTGTAAGCAGTGTATTTCAAAATATGTGGGAATCACTTGCAAGGAGGCAGAAGGATGAACAATTCAGGAATTATGATCATTTGCAAAAAAGCTGCATTGATAGTTCCTTGTCATCTACCAACGTCAAATACTTGCATCTCCTGGAACCCATCGGTGTAAGTTAATATGACCTAACTTCTCGGTCATGATTCGGCAGGAGGTCGACTGTTCTTCCATCAAAAAAGAAAGCGGTGCGCGAGATCAAGCAGATCACAGGTTGGACTCTGGTTCCTCGCGCATTTGGAGCAGCTTCAGTTATACCTCTTCAATGGGATACTCTTGTTCGAATCCAAGATAGCAGTCAGATACTAAAATTAGCCTTGTTTCCTGCAACAACAAACAAATATGAGAAGTATTAGACAACAAATGGAAAGAATTTGAAGCCTTGATTAAAGGTAGAATATAGTGGGAGTATAAGGGGGCAAAAGTCCCAGGCTAGACTACTTCAAAGAAATGAAAATAATATTGAGGTGTTAAAAAGAATCTCCGCAACATATATCACCACAATCTATCTGTACATAAAAATGAGGTTTGCCTAGAGATCCTATGCCATTTACATTGCCGAACACAGCAGAGCACATTCAAAGCAAAACAACCGACCTGGGCCCAGATCTATGAAATGACTATGGATAAAGGTGGTTTCTGCAACTTGTTTTAAGGAAGAAGCTCCTAAACTCTGACTGCTACATGGACATACCTTTGGGACGTGGGTAAGCCAATTGGTTAGCAACTATGCTGCTAAAGAAATTATTCTGTAGTTATTCTCCTCACAATCCTTAACTATCTAGATATAACAATATTTTGTAGGAGGCACCCCAATGCCACTCAACTACAAACACTGAACCCTTGACTAATGTATGAGGACATTTTCTGACCTGGAGATTGATTGGTGTTGATGGTAATTCTATTCGAGTAACCATTCGATCAGAGAAAGTTACTCTTTTCAGCGCATACAGTTCGGAAATTGTAACATTTCCCAGGACTAGCCACCATGCTTCATCTTTCACCTGTGAACACATGTTTAATATTCAACAGATAATTTTCCAGTTAAAGATAAAAAGATAGTCATAAATAGAGACACTGCATTCACCTTTGGGAATCTGGGGGCAAATGCTCTTCTTGTTGAATGCTTAGAATTTAACTTTTCCAGTTTTACGTTAAGGACAGGAGAATTAGTTCTTCCTGTGTTTTCCCTCTCAAGCTTTAATTTTGCCTGTACATGCGGAAAGTGCGCAAGTTCCTACACATGTAGAAGAAACAACGCAACAAAAGGAAATAATGACATCACTCTAGTGCAGCTTCACATTTTCCATAAATTTAGGAGAGGAATATGGGTATCCTTGGCATCAACAACCAATTTTAGTCCTAGGTAATGAGGTGACCACTTCTCATCCACTCATCTAATGTGTGAGTAATCAAGCGGGGACCATTTTCAAATGAACACTCCAAATATGTAGATGAAAATAGACCACCTCACTATCAAGGACCAACTTTGTCCTTGGTACCGAGAATACTTACTTTCTCTATTTATTATAAATGCAGCAAGCATAAGATACTAGGAGCAAAAAAGAATAAAGTGGATATCATAATAAATAAACAAATACATGGAAAGACCAATGCCTACATCCTCAACAGGCAAGGCATATTTAAGGTAGCCTCATTTGAAACTATTATTATTTTACACATAACATGGAGCTTTGGTAAGAGCATTTCTGCATGTCCTCATACAACATGATATACATGTGCATAGATTACAAATACTTTTATTATAAATATTGTTCTGTATCTATTATGGTATATTATAATTTGAAAATTATAATAATATAACATAGTAGAGATTGTAATTTCACAGTTGCATACACAACATGAACACCTATCAATTTGTTTTATCCTCAGAAATGAGAGGGATAAAGAGAAAAATAAACATTTGATAAAATTAGTTATTAAGTACTAATTATAGGAAGATAAAGAGTCAAAGCTCTAATAAGATACCAGGAGTGCAACTTGGCATATATATAGTATGATAATTCTAGTAAAGATAAGATGTTGCCTGTCCCCGTAAAAGGTAAATACTGTGCTAACATTTCACTGAACATTATATTTCATTATAGACAAGCTGCCACATGAAATCGGATAAAATATTAAATATTGCAGTTAAAAACAAACTAAAAAGGGTGAGAATAGCATGAACCACATATATGCATGCTGCTAGCAGTCAAGGATGCATAGGCAGAGCATGCACATTATATCAGGTGATTTTTTACCGGAGACTTGACATTCGATCTATCTATTTAACTTGTTACTATTACGTGTCCCTGAAAGTTCTCTCATGTTCACATTTTTTGTTTTTCCTTATTAATCATTAATTTGTTGCCATCTTAGGTGCATGAATGCTCTTTATGTGCAGCTATGAGCTACCTAGTCGTTAGTTTAATCTCATCAGGCCATCAGGCATAACTTATACATGGTCATTGAGAAAAGGTAATTAAAATGCACTGTGGACAATTAGATTTTTCTATATATTGTCCTTGAATTTCAGGTCTTTATCGATGGTTCTTTTTTGATGATAGCTTAGGGCTCGTTCTGATATATAGACCAAAAATTTACACAGCGCGCCAAAAGAAAAAAACCCACACACATATGCACACGGGTCTTTTGAAGTTGATGCGTTCATTACTATCTGAGAATAAAAAGAAATATGTCTCTCTTTTTTCTTGACTAGCTTAGAGTTATTAAAAAGTGACTAATGTACCCTTCTTTCGTCCTCGCCTCCTCCCAACTCAAGACCAGACCCAATATCTTACCTCGGGATCTCCATTGTCAACATGATAACAACAGAGTACAACCAAAGTCCCCCATGTTTCCTCTGCACTTATCTGCACTCTTTTTTTTTCTGTTTTGGGACGGACATGACTTACCATGCACAAAAAAAAGAAGAGGAAATTTTTAAAAGACTTCCCCTAAACCATCGAAAAAATTTAAGACCCGTAGAATTATAAGATTTGGTTCTTGATTTTTAGATATGATCATAGTGCCTTGAAGATTGCAACACCAAAGAGAAGATCCATTCATTTTAAAATCAACTTGCGATTCTAAAAAAAATCAAGCGGTTTAAGAATTTTGACTACGGAGCAAGTGGGTACAAAATGAACTACATGCATATAGATAATTATCAAATGGTTGCATCAAGATTTTGTATATCAAAGACCATAGAATCTAATCCACACAGTCCTCCCCACTCCGGGGAAAAAAATAAAAAATAAAGATCAATTTTATGCTTACCTGATGAATGACAAAAAATGTAAATGCTTTATTTTTTTTGTTTCTATCCCATTCAAATGCAGACCAACTTTAACGCTATGGTTTTTCCATCTGAAAAATTTAATATTGAAGTTAAATGAAGGATTTGGATCCATCCTTCTGTAGTAGCCAAGTCTATCTCACTAAAGTTATGCATACAAACACACCGTTTATTTCACTTAGTCTACATACATGAGGCGCCCATTTATGGGCTGCACAAGCAGTACATTCATTATGCAACCAGTAAGTGCATGGTAGCACATACCACCTGCTTTAACTTTGTTTATTCATGTACAGTATGGTATCATCATATTTCAGTAAATGGCAAAAGCAGGATAGAACTATCCTTATAAGAGGAGGACAGTATTTTGTGTGTTGTTAATGTTGTTTCTTTTTTTTTTGTGGGGTGTGGGGGGCGGGGGGGGGGTGGTGGTGGTGGTATAACGTGGGTGGTTGACACAGATTACCTGGGTCAGCTCGGGACAAGGTATCTGCTGAAGCAACAGTCGCAATTTTCTACTAGGAAGATTTAACAGCTCTTGGACAGAAAATACACCATTTCTGTTGAGAAAACTTAGAAGATCATCCGACATACAGGGAAGCATCCATAAGGATGAATCTTTCCCATACCATAAACCCTGAAAAAAAAAAGAAGGTTAGTATTTATAAGGAAACATATATTCATGAAGCATATTATTGCTGTTTTTTTGGGTTATTCATCATAAAAATGAAAAAGCAATCTCCGGAGTAGAGTGAGAAAACTTCAGATTGCAATTTTATCAGAAGATAATGGTCATCTTTTCAGTCAGTTCATCTCAGAGCTTACTAATTTGATCTGGACAATCTATCCATTATATTAAAGTTACTCATTCCAAAAATTTGTAAGTGGTTGATCCGATTGCAACATCAAATTGCAATAAAGATTCTCAAGGAAAAAAAAAGAAAGAATTTCTAGCTTCTCGGGAAATTAAATATTTAAAGGAGATGTTTAAAAAAATACCCTTTCTGAAAAATAATTAGCAAAATCGACCCCTCTTTTTTAAAAAGAGGTCGACTCTGCAAAAATTCAGCTTTAAAATACATGTACTAATAATCCCGTGTACTTAGTTCTAAGTAACTAAACTTTAAGCATTTTAGCACAAAGTACACAAGACGACCATTTCAAATTAACTGTAATTAGCGACCACCAATTACACATAACTACTAGTCACATATATTTTAAAGTCAGTATTCTGCAAAATCGACCTCTCTTTAGCCACTTGGCCAAAAAGAGGTCGATTTTGCTAATATTTTCATAAAAGTGTCGATTTTTCTTATTATTTATTTAAATACTCTTTTTTAAAAATTCTTCATATTTACCATAGTACAATAAAAAATATGCATGTTCCTTGTTACGGATAAACACAGAAAAAAATACATTTGTACACTTACCGAATATATATCCTCCTCAGCCATCACACATCATATAGTACAATATGAAATGCAGAGGCTAATCTCCTAGAAAGAGTTTCATGTACTGATCTTAGACAATATATATGAGAGTAATCGTTATGTTGGTTTCTTGAAAACAAAATTGAAAACTGTTTTAGAAAGCGATAGGCGCCTACGTCTATGCAGGTGCTTAAGCAGCAAGTAGGAGTTTTTAAGAGAGAAACAGAATTTTTTCCGAAGCTTCAAAATCCTATCCTGGCTGTTTACCTAAAGTGGACTTTGATATGGAGTTTCAATCACATTCATTTGAATTGACCCATTCTCTTCATCTGTTACTATGCTTAAGCAAGCAATATAACTCTTTTTGAAGTGGTACAGTCCACATAAGTGGCCCATGATCTCCTAGGCGCTCCCAAGAACTAGGCAGGGAGCCTAAGTACCGCTTAGACAGGCGCTCGGACCACATTTTAAAAGAATGTAAATGAATATTGTTTGCCCAACAAATAAGCGCAGAGGTAACGTCAAGCGTCATATATAAGGCACAATTATCATAAGACTTATTGATATCACACCAAATAAATGGGACGAATGTCCACTCTACTATTGATTGTGAAAATAAACACCATACTGTTAATATTAGCAAACGTGACAACCAAATAAAACTTTAAGGGTCCACTAATCTACACCAACATCAATGCATAAGACAAATTAAAAATGCGCTCCTGCAGACATACTGAAAGATTCATTGTTAAGAGAGAAGCAACAGCCAGTGATGCCTACTGACAGCACGATCAACTCATTCTGAAAAATGTTAGTTACGTTCTACATGATGCAACACGTTTTATAGGTGGAGAAGAACTTTTAATACGAAGTTCCGTAACAGATCAAGCCACTGCTTCATCTCAAGAAAGACTATAATTGATTCAAGTTAAACTTTGAACTTAAAGTACATTGTACAAGAACTTCAAACAAGCATAGCCCAAGAAACTAAAATAAAATAAAATAATTAATTAATTATAAATAAAAAATTAAAAATTAAAAAACTTTATCCAATACTTAAGAAGTCTGAAACATGAATCTATTTCTTCCATTCTGCTTTGCTAAGGTCATCTCCTCAGTTAAATTACATAAATTGATAGCAACCATATCATCTCTAATTAACTCCATTCACCTTCGTCAAGGCCTGCATCTAGTCCTTGTTTCTGTGTTAATTATGATCAAATAATTTTGGCATCTAGTCCACCTGTTGGCCTGCCTACACTGTGTAATAAGGCACCAGAGTCCTAATTCTAAAAAATAACAATCTGATTAATGACATGTTACCACTTCCTTGAGTATGATTGCTTTCATCATATCACATTAAATTCATAAGGTGATTATGATTTCGAGATATAGCATCATATATTAAATCCAACAGATAAAAATGGGGAAAAAACAAAAACAAAATAAAACTATTCATTGCAATGCTAAATCGTGCCCCAATACCTAAATTGATAACCATAATATCAAAACAAACAAGGAAGAAGGAAAGTGATACCTGCATGACCATTTGCATAAGATGCATGCAAGTCATTGCGCTCGAAAGCCATCCGCTATTTGCACATATGTCAATCATAGCCTGAATGATACGTATGCTTTGATCAAGAACAGATTTTAAGTCAGTGACATAGTCACTAACAGAAAATTCAATGTGGGAGAAGTGTGCCTGCAACAGGAAAAGGTTCTTAGCTCAAGAGTTCAAAAGAAATCTGAGTAATATCCAAAGGCAAGAATTGCTAATAATGCATCAATAGCTAGATATCACCAATCTGAACAATGTACAACCTGGAAGAGCAAATTTGCTTTCACATGTGGACTATCAAGGTGGTGCTCGTCGACCACATAAGGGACCCTTTTTGATAATTCCTCATTATGCTTGTCCTGTTAAATACCAGCAAAATATACGTGAATGGTAAAAAGCAACAAAACTATCGCTTTACGGACAGGTAACAAAATATGTATGGACACGATAAATAAAAAAATATACAGAAAGATAAGGAATAATGAGAGTTCTACACTAACATTATATCAGAGGTTCAGATGTGTAAAAAATGAATGTGCTAGCAAATATAATAATTATTAATAGATGTGTAACGTTCTAAGATGAAACAGGGTAAATGTAGTGCTCGTTAATCAGGGTACAAGTATATCTATGGTATGCACGTGATGAAGCTTGGGAGTTGAGAATCTGCAGAGATATCTTACCATATCAGGAGTTGGAATTGACTTTCGCTACAGTTGAGAAAGTTGATCGTGAATTTATTTGGTAATAATGATATTTTTTTTCCTGAATTTTCTGGGCAGTTAGAGTTTGGGTAATTAAGTGGATAATTGAGTATATAAAGAATTATAGCCTCCCACATCTTCTTTTGATCCGAGAAAAGAAGGCCATGGCATGGAGGTAATCAGAGTCTTGCATCTGTGATTGATTCTTTATGTCTTATCTAATTAAATCAATTGCAGCTGTGATTGATATGAAATGATTTGGCTTGACGTGTGTGAAGATTGGGGTTGTTCTTTGTGGTCATACTTTAATTGAAAATTAAATGTAGATCTATTCTAACTTGTACAACATTAATCTGTTTCACTAGATTCCACATTTTTATAATTTATTAGACTATTTTCTATTATGGGTAACTCCTGGAATATCAATTTCCAAGCTGTAAATGGTTTTTATCATGAACACTTGATGAACATGAAACCCTAAGAATCAGTTCGGCAGATTTAAACCAACATTGGGCAAGGTAAATGTTGTTTTCCTAAATTAAACAATTGTTTGGCAGATTCTTAGACAATTGTCAGTGCCTGGTAAATGTTTTTTGTTTCAGTGCAAGACCTTAGACGATGTCAGTGCCTGGTAAATGTTGTTTTTCTAAATTAAACAAGTGTTTGAACGTTTGACAACAAATAGTTTTTTTAGATGGTACGAACCTAAATCTAGGAGATTATGTTTGTTGGGAATTGCCCATATTTCTTATTTTTCCACAAAAAACGACGTTATTCACCAACTAATTGAGTCTGATGGTTTTTTTTCTAAATAGACTGTGCGTGTGAAATTTGATATTGTGATGATATTCAAATTGTTATCATGTTATGGACTTTATGATTGTAACGTTTATTATGAGCATCCTAGGGTGGGAATCACCATAACTTAGTAAAATAATAGGCACCGATACCCTACATGAGGTCATACATGATGATGAGCCGCAACATTAAAATGCTATTGTGTCCTCTTTAACACCAATATGCGATTATACCATTGGGGTACATGTTCACTGAGATTGTTGACAAGATCTTCTTTCGAGATAAAAAGGGTGTTGTAGCCACTTACGACCATTTACCTATCGAGAGGAATGTACTACTACATTGACTTAATTGCGCGTGAGATTTAGAGTATGGATTTTGTTATCTTGTAATTCCAGATATGGAGGGTGTCAGACTGGTAGTGGGAGTGTCATGGACCTGCCTTTAAGCTATAAGTACAAATAGGCGTTTTTCACGAACTAAAATTTATGGATCTAATACACAAGATATCATGTATTGGTTAGTAATAAAAAGAGATCACTTGGGGTTAATAATGGGGGAACCGTATGGTTAATAATGGGGTAACTGTATGATGGAGATGGTGTCAAAATGAGTTAGTGTGGTTGAGCTCTTCTGTTAAAAAAAATCAGTAAATGACATAAATGCCTCCGTTCTTCAATTCACCCAAACACTACAATGACAAAAACTCTTCCTATCTCCCAATTTCTCCCAATTTCCTCCAAATTGTCAGCGGCTTAGTGTTAGGATTCAATCTTTGTTCATTTTTTAAAAACTTTATTGGAATTTGGATTATTAGCTCTCAATGAATTGTGTTGGATTTCATTGGGTTATTGAATCTCAACGAATTTGGTTGTTTCGTTGGGTTTATGGGTTACATAAAGATATTAGCTAGGTACTAGTGGATTAGCTAAAATGTCCTCTAATTTGAATTAGCTGGTTTGGGCTGCTGAGTGTGAATAAATGACGGTGCCTTTCTCTTTGTATAAGTAAACATGCCAAACTCTGGCTTGGTGAGCCTTTTCTGATGGATACTTTGATGTATTGTTGTATAATTCAGGGGAGTTAGCTTGTTGTGATTAATTGTGTTGGATTTGGACATGTCATTGGTTTATGAATTAGTTTTGTACAAAGGTTTTAACTTGGTACAATAAAGTTCATAATTAGATAGTGTATATGTGTAAAATATCGAATTAAGGGTAGAGTTTGTAATTTAAATCAATTATAAGGGTAAAGAAGGCATGAAAATAATACATGCCAACCCAAAAAAGAATATTCCTGGAATATTCTGACAGTTAACTAACAGTAAGTATAACGTGAAAGAATTTGGAAACATTGAGTGTTTAAGTGTTTTACGTTGGAAACTTTGGGTATTTATCTATATGGTTTTGAAGCCCAGGTCGTAATGTGAATTTTAAGTGAAAGTTTGGGTGTTTAGTATAATTAACCTCTCTACATATGTTAATGATATAAAAGGAATGAATTTAATGATATGAACTCATATCATCACTTCGCTTTTGCATTCTGAGGTAGGAAAATCAATGGAAAAGGATACTAGGGGTGGGTTGTAAGAACTAGATATACGTAGTTTGCTCTGAACTTCTATTATGAGCAGGTATTATGCCTTGTTAAAAGCTATATGATATGATAGGTTTGACGTATACATGAGACTCGTCGTTCTCCCACTGATCCCCAGTTGTGAGAACCAACTGCAGAGAGTCACTAGAGTCATAATCTCCAATAATGAGCCTCCTTCTTAGTCACGGCCACCTACGGCGAGTCTCTCCCAGTCGAGGCCTTCCTTCCTCCTCTGATCACCTTCCTCCTCCCTCCTCCAACCAAGCTTTTGGTAAATGTTTAGTCATACTCTATCCTATTTTTACTTTTTTCAGTTTTTACTTGTTACTGGTCTTAATGAAAGTAAATATCTTTTGCCTTGTTTTAAATTTTAATATAAGTTTATAGTGTGTTTATTGTTTAATCTTTATTGTTGATAGTTAGTCTAATTTAATTTAAATTGTTAGTTACTTACTTTAATTTTTTTAATTTCTTAATTCATTATTAGTTACTTAGTACTTAAACTGTTGATCTAAATTGTT
Source organism: Asparagus officinalis (assembly GCF_001876935.1). Classification (NCBI taxonomy): domain Eukaryota; kingdom Viridiplantae; phylum Streptophyta; class Magnoliopsida; order Asparagales; family Asparagaceae; genus Asparagus; species Asparagus officinalis. The sequence goes on from NC_033802.1 coordinate 2,724,917, forward strand.
AATTAGGGTTTAACTGTGATAAACAATTATTGAAATCACAATAGTTAGTGTAATTAGTTTAGTTTATCTGCTCACTGTTTTTTGTTAGTTAATTAGTTTTGTTCACTGTTAGTGAGTTAGTATACTGTTATAATATTATTGTTAGCTAATGTTCATTGTTAGTTAATGCATTTATCATCAATTATTATAACTAAAAAAATCATCTAGGCTGGCCTACCGACGCTTAGCATTTTCTTAAACACTGAACCAATGCCCCCTAGACAATATTCAGTAGAGGACCCTCTATAGGTTTTGTTTTATGGTAACCAGCCCACATAGGACAGAAACACCCAGACTAATTGATAACAGAGATAAGATCGGACATTTCCATGACAATACACCTCATAAGGTTGAATCAGACTAGCGCTTGAAATAGTTGAATCAGAGAATCAGAATCAGCTTTCAGCAAAAAATAAAAATGAGTAATCAACAGGAAAAATAGTTAGTAGGGTTAGCTGTATAATTTCTCCTGGGAATAATGGACAAGCAAATATATCTAGTGAACATTGCCTTCAGGATAATAATTTTTTTGGCTATAGAAAAGAGAAGCATTTGCTTAACATAGAAATATACAGGTTATAACAATAAATAATACCAAAGAAGGATGAAAAGACCATCAACTATTCATTAGGGCTGACATGCACCTTTTTGCCATCCCTAGTGGATAAAAGAGCTACAGGTCTATCAACATTGCCTCAAGGATATGTAAATTTTTTTAATATAAATGAATAGTTAGGAAAGAAAAAGTTGCTTTAACCTCTACGCACTCTAAAGACAACAAAGTCAAGAAAAATAATCAACCGTCAAGAATAGGTCCTAAAACAATTCCCCAGAATATTAGTTGCTGCCTTTCTCACCATGGTTATTGCCAGCTATTCCATTGGTTTCTGTGAAGAGATTCCCCAAATTATATGACAGGTTGTCAAAGTGATGTGAACACTGTGTTGGTACCAAAATCATAGACAAGCAACTTTAGGCTAGGGAGTGCCTTCTCATATATCACACAAACCAGTTTTCTGACTTGAAAACAAAGATAATGGTATGCAATTTAGCTCACACAATGGATCATAGAAAACAAAAAAGAAGAAAGATGATAAATTTGATATGAAGGATTTGACACAGCATGATGCCATGAAATAAAATTAACATATTCCAAGACTCAGTATACTATAAGATACGTCCCAAACAGAACATCATATCTTTCAGGGACGAATAATGAGTAAGACTGAGAATAAAATACTACAAGAAAAATGAACAAAATAAATCTTCTACTTCCACTCTATAAATTCTGACAAAGCAAGTTACAAAATTTATGAACTCGAGCATACCTCATTATGCCTCACAGGGAGCTCATTGTATTCAGAAGCACCAGAGAGGATGTGCAGAAAAACCTAGGAACAGAATGAAATTTAAAGCTCAGAACATTCTGCATTTCCAGATTAAATAAGATGAAGGCAGATGCAACGTCATCACTTACCTCAAGAGTAGTGTCTGGACCTATGTTTGAACCAAACATTGATACTGTCATATAGCTCAGGTAATACTGTGATGCTATAGAACCTAGCATCATTGCCTCCACAGAATCTTCAGTCATCTTAATACAACCACTGTCCTCCAGATCCTCGAAAGTAGTTTCCACTAATCTGTTTGAAGCAAAGATAAAAATATCACTCACTTCAATGACACGAGTTAGAAGATTTCAAGTGTCAGCTTTGGGCAACAAAACTATATATGTTTACATCATTATTTAGCTACCTTGACAAATAAGAATTAAGAGTCTCGTTTTCAGCATCCTCCAATCCATAATAAGATGGATTTATAACCTGAAATATGGACACAAGTTCAGACATCATAGTTCATAAATATATGCCTACTATGCCAATTAACATGACATCACATGACAAAAAATACATGGGCTAGGAGGATCAACAGTGTTATCGCAGCAAAACCTTTATACTCCAGTGCCAATCATGTGGAAAGTTTCAAGTCCTCGGCATGGAAGTACAAAATGCACTAAATTCCCAACTAATCAAGTCTCGATGTTGGCAACAGAAAATGCTGGCCAGTCATCACATCATCAAATCAGTGGAAACACCTCATTAGTTCCATAATTTGACTCCAACTACTGACTCAGTTTCTATTGAATAAACAACTAAATTTTTAGATGCCTGCAGATCCCGACGTTCTGAACTCTGGGGTTATAACCAAGTTACCTACACCTTATTTTTCAATGAAAAAACCCACAGGGTAAATGGAGTTGCAATTCCTGTGAGCTCAGAAAATAAACCCTCAATAAAAGAGAATCTTGATGCAGTTATAGTAATAAAAAATCTTTTATTCTTTGAAAAGAGTAAAAGTATATGGCTGTTTACAGAATGTCTGCAGAGTCATCACATCAGCAAATCAACAGAAACACCTTAGTAGTAGCATAGTTTGACTCGTAACCAGCTACCAACTCAGTTTCTCTTGAATAAACAACTAAATTTCTAAATGCCTGCAGATCCTGCCATTCCTAACTCTGGGTTTATAACCATGTTACCTACACTTTATTTTTCAACGAAAGAACCCGCATGGTAAATGGAGTTGCAATTGCTCTAAGCTCAGCAAATAAACCCTCAATAAAAGAGAATCTGGATGCAGTTGTAGTAATAAAGAATCTTTTATTCTTTGAAATATATGGCTATTTACATCTTTATTCTTTGAAAAGAGTAGAAGTATAGGGCTATTTACAGGACGTCAACCAAGGAATCAATTCTACCGCACGGTTCTACTCAAAGAGAGAATATATGCTTACACTATGATTAATTTACAGAAAATATCAGGCAAAAGAGGCAACGAATCAAGCAGCAATGCCTACCATAAGAACCAATTGGATTTGTAGGAGATAGGACAAATCTGAACACAAATCTAGTTCGGAGTCCATATCATTTGTCAGATGGCATCACTATTAATTTTTAATCTCTGAATGCACTATTAAGTTCCAAAATATTACACCTTTGCTTTATATATAGAAGGATATAAATATGATAATGACTGAATTCAGATACGATTTCAAGAGGCATTATATTTAAAAACTCTGCATTCAAAAAGCCAGCATATAGAAAACCCTACCAATCGGCGAAACAGATAGGTCCATGTAAGATAGTGCATAGCATCCTCCTTATGGCAGACTGTACCAGAGACAATCTCTGCATTGATGTGATCATGCAAATGCTCCCTCAAATTGCTTTCAACAGGGAATGGTTCATAAAGGAACTGTGAAATCATGACGAATGTCATTTCTGCAACCCTACAAGTTATGCCACTAAAATGGTTCCTGATACTAACCTTCTTATAAAAACTCTTTTTTGGTTCATGAACAAGAATAACAGCTTTTCCATGCTGATCATATTGTGGTCGACCAGCACGGCCCATCATTTGCAAAATGTCTGTTATAGGAAAATCAACGTATCTTTTAGCTTTTCCATCATAGTATTCTGTCCCCTGAAATTAAAATAAGGTTCAATATGTCAGTTCTCATGTGAGGATAGAACTACATACAAGACAAAAAAGCTTATAATCTAACCTTAATGATGACCAGATGAGCTGGAAGGTTAACACCCCATGCCAGTGTACTAGTACATACTAAGATCTATTAAGTGCAGTAACAAGCAAAACTCATAAGTACGTTGCTCAAATTGTAGCTCTAGATTTCCAAGTGAGAATAGAAATTGACAGTGCTCCCAGGATAAAATGTAATAAATAAATTAAAGAAACACCTGGATTTTGTTGTTTCCAAAAAGTTCCTCAGCTAAAGATCTATCCTTGTCATTCAGTCCAGCGTGATGCAGTCCAATTCCGAACTGTAGAGTATGCCTTAAGTTGTTGTCAGTAACCTGTGAAAGAACCATTTCTAGTTCTTCTTCTGGCATATCAAGAAACTGTCTAGGCTGTTCATCAGATGCTGCAAGCTGTTATTTCAGGCCACACTAATTAGAAACAATCAAACTGCTAATTGATATATGTAACCTGTAGCGAATTCTCACCTGGATGAGATCTAGTGCAGTAAGTCTGGTTTGACGTCGAGATGAAACAAAAATGAGCACTGGTTTTGAAGGTGAATGGGTACATATTGCAGCATATGCCGGTTTATTCATGCTATTCATTCTTGGACAGTAGAACTTCCCTGGATATCCCTGTTCATGAAAACAAAGAACCTAGACCTCAAAATTTAAAGAATCAGGACAAATTCACACACAAATAGTGTGTAAAACTAAGAATACAATACACGCTAAATGCTTGCAAAATAGCATGCAATGGCAACTACACCTTACAGCAAAGACCAGCTTATGGCATGTACTTTAACTTGTAGACAGCTATATAATTCCACTGAACACAGTGCAGACAAGATATTTAGGTTTTTACTTGAGCTGCGTGCAGTACATAGTGCAAAGTGCAAATTCAGATGATTGAAGTTTAACATGTAAACTTTTATTAGTTGGGTGTCTGTCCGCTCGTGTTTTAGAGCAAGGGGGTTTTTCGCGTGGGGTAAGCCAAGATATGGGAGATAAGAACATAATTAAACTTGCCTGAATATGAACTTCAAGCGGAACAGGCCTCACACTAGGCTTAAAATTGAATAGACCAGCATCTCCAACTCCCAACCAATCAGCCAAATCTCTGAAAACAACAGGAGAAGAGAAACAAATAATCTCAAAAAATAATAAAGAAAATTAACATAAAGCACAATCACTGTTTTAAATATCGGCCGATAATCGATATTATCGGCCGAGTTATCGGATTTGGGAACTCTCCGATAGGATAACTTGGATTTTTAATCGGTTATCGTTTTTAGCAAGTTATCGGGGAGTTATCGGCGTTATCGGTACTTATCGGCCGATAAGTAAGGTTTTTTTATCGGGATTATCGGCCGATAAGTAAGGCTATGCAATCGAATGGTTTCATCGTGCGGTCAAGATGCAAGTTTTGCTTTCTACAATTGGTTAGTGATTCTAAACATGATGATTTACATTTTGGTATGTTTATATTTCATTAAGTATGGTTAGATTATATTTTTTAGTTATCATATTATATATATACATCATCCAGTATATCACTCCGATAAATACTACTTATCCCCGATATATCCCCGATTTCCGCTATCCGATAAGGATTTTGGCCGTCCGATAAATCCCCGATAACCGCTATTTAAAACCTTGAGCACAATCCAATATACAAATATGCATTGATACGAACACGAACGAATTGTACATGCAATGTAAGCTTGCCCCTGAAAGGGTTAATAAATTATGTACAATTATAGAGCCAAAGTCAATGTAGTTATTATTTCAGACTACACAACAGAAACAATTCTATCACGGAGTATTCTCTGTGTTAAACATGTACTAGACATGAAACTTCATCATATGCTTGGACATTACACGTCTTAGAACTCCCCATACGTGTATCACTTCTTTAACATACAACTTCCATGCTATAACAGATTATTTCATACGACGAATAAAGGTTTCATGTGAAATGACTAATGCGTCCCTCCCTCTCTTTTGTGCATGGCATCAATTTGATGCAAAACCCTATAGATTACACCATTTTTAAATTTTGATACCCCAATATCCCTTTTTTGCGCAAAAAATACACCAAAGTTTGGTCGTAACTGACTCAGTTAACATAACCTAATTATGATCTCACTCATACCCTTCAACCTAAAATACTGGCCCCACTCAATAAGTCCCTCAGACAAAAATCTTTCCCCCTCAAGTCTTTGCACAGATAGAAATCGCTTGATGCTGTCTGCCTCCTTCATAACTGCTCAACCTTGTCGTCATGTTTCTTGCAACTGTGTTCCAACCATGGAAGTCTTCATTTGTTTCCCGCCATAGTTCTCTCTCCTCAAGTCAACTGAAGCTCAAAGAGGTAATTTGAAACCCTAAATTCCTGTAATTTTTTTGTTTTCCCTTCCAATTAACTTGTTCCTTTTGTTAAATTTGGGGATTTTGCTAAAATATTAAGGATAATGCTCAAACTATTCAGGATTTTTTAATGGAAATTTAGGGTTTTCTCATGATGTGCTAATTTGCTTTCTTTATTAGCTTTTTTTTAATATATGGGTAATTATCTTGAATTCATGGTAATGTGACTTTGAATTTGAGTTTTATTTCAGTTGAATTGCATAAGATATGATAAAAAATTTAAATATTCATTATGGTGATACCTTCAATCGGCCTCCTAGCATGAAGTACACTTGGGGGAAGATATAGAAACTGCATTTACATAATTGGGATGAAGCTGACTATAATTTGGTTGTACAGAGTGTTAAATCATTGGTTGAATTGCAGTAGATATGATGAAATTTTTACATGTTCATCATGGTGATTTCTTCAATCAGTCTCCTAGACTGAAGTACACTTGGGAAGATCTAGAAACTGCATTCTACATAATTGGGAGGAACCTGACTATAATTTCATAGTACAGTATGTTTAACCACCGATTCAAGGATAAGTTCACACTAAATCTCAAAGATCCTGGTACGTTCATCAATGGAGGATTACTCCTCTAGGCTCTCAGGGAAGGAATTTTATGAGAAAGTTCGCAAGAGTGATATTGTTGACTTATTGTCAGGCGTGCCTATGAAAATGACAATTTGAATTGTTGGAAGTTGCTATAAAAAAACCAGTCAAAGACAAAGGAAAAAGGATATCGTTTGGGCATTATAATGGGGACAATATTAAAGATAAAGATTGGGACCTACATTTGATTTAATGAGGAAGAAAAAGACGAAGAGGACGATGATCATGTTCTTAAAAGAGCTGACTGGTCCTAGGGTTCTTGGTGGTAAAGACAATGAGCTCAAAAACAAGTCATGCCTATTTGTGATGATAGTAAAGAGATGAGAAGTATTCCTTTAGATTCTGAAGCAGAAATAGAAGACAATTCTAGAACTTTCCCCCCAGTAAAGTGAAAAGAAACACTTTCATAAGTCGCATTTTAAGTTCTGAATAGAGTTTGCTAGCCCCGAAAAATTTAGAACTCCTGTGAGAAATGCAGTAATGTTGGATAGTTTTGATGTTACTTTGAAAGAAGAATCAAGGGAGTAATGTTATTGCTGTCTTTTGAGTTTTCTGTAAATCCCTAAAAGTTCAGAGAGTTTTCTGAAACTTACCCTTTTCCTCTCTCAAAGAAAAACCCTAGTTGTCAACTGTCAAGCAGGAGTCTGGTCCTTTCTCTTTCTCTTCGTGACTTATGTCTCTCTTTTTCCTCCCACTTAAAGAAGACTTTCCGTCTGTCTTTTTAAGGAGGTTCTTCGTTAATTTTTTGATGCTTTTCCCCAAAGTAACCAAATATGCTCTCATACACTATTCGTAGATTGGCTGTTGATGATGGGTCAGTTCTGAATTTATCACCACATATCATTGACGGTGCCTTGGATATGTGCAAGCTATATTCATGTCACGTCTTAGGCAGCTAGATCTCTGTATTTTTATTGGCACCTCTTCCTTGCCTGAGAGTTTAGTTTGTCTGGTTCATTGATAAATCAGTTTCTTGGAGAGTTCAATCTAATTTATCATCTCTGACGAAGTCTGGATGTTAGTTTGAAGATCAATCCATTGCATACTTTCTCTGAAATGTTTTATATGCTTTAATTTCTTGGCGTTCTTACTTGTATGGGTTGTGCCAATAAAAATTCAATCTATGGATCTTTAACAAAAAATATGTTTAAACACCAATAACATCCCAAAAAATATGGCTACTTGAAAGTTTACCGCAATATAAACAATATGTCTCCATGAATAAGTTAATAATCTGCTTATTTGACAAAATATGTATCAGATAGAAGTAGCAATTAAGGCAAGAAAGAGATGCGTCGTCAGTCCCACTTTTACTAAATAAAGGAAAATGTAGCTCAGAAGTTTATTCAAGCACAAACAAGACCAGATGAGTTTTCCTTATTAACCTTTTTCTCTGGCATGACTCAAGTGCAAGACACGCATAGCCTAAAACCCGATAAAACACATCAATTATATCCTAATAACCATCCATAAAGCATGAGAGTAAGAACAAGTTCATGACTAATCCGCTTTGATCTTCCTCAATCACTCACAACCATCCGCTCCTTCAAGAGAACCCCAGACCCTAAAATTGTAAAATTGCCGAAATGAGCATATAAATGCTCCCAAATGATTTGTGGTTTCAGTACCAGTCAACTAAATTTACCCCTTCGTAGGTACCATGTGCTACTGAATATAGCATACCATGGATCTCGACTACGACTGCCAAAACGGGTGGCCCAAAAAACTGGGTCCGGCCCAGGCAAAATCCCCTACCCGACCTCGGGCCTGGATCTACAAGGTCGGCCCAGCCCGGATATTTTATTTACAAATTTTATTTTTTGGTAGAATTATTGTCTTTTTCACAAAATTTAAAAAATCTGTCCGAGCCAGCCCACGCCGCCTAGTCTTTTCTAGCCATTGGGGTGGGCCAAGACCGTGCTCACTGGGGAGGACCACGTTTGGGTAGCCCGGAGCCGGTGCCACAACATACCGAGCTGGGCCACGTCAGGACCAGGCAACGATGAACGTACCTGGACCCGAGCCCGGTTTTCTAGGCTTTTTCTGGGTCCAGAAAAAATCGGTCCGCGTTCTGAGCCGCAGGCTTTTTGGACAACCTTAATCTCGATTCTTGACCCATCGATGGACAAAAGCAAACAATGAACATGAATCTAGTAATAATGATACGCCAAATCAGAAATCTAAAATTTGAAATTCCTAGGAAACAACATTTTCATTCAATGCCAGCACAATGTCATCAAGAAAGCAAAGGTGATCAACCATCATGATGTGCAATCTCAGCTATCTCGCTCATGACTATCAAGTTTGTGACACCCCACTTTAAGTGTGAAGAACTGTTAGTGGATTAAATAGAGAAAAGCCCAAGGCCCAATAACAACTAGTGCTAGCATTTTGGCAAAGCAGATTTAGCCAACCCACGAGTTGCTCTCCGTGGACCTACGGCTTGCACGCGCCAACGGGCCCCGTGGGCCCGAGGCGTGACAAAGTTCCCTTCGTCCCTATATTAACTCTAATCTTCACTGCATTGATGATTGAATTTGGGCCCCTAAGGGACTTTCACACTTTATTAGGAAACGTCCAAAAGCATGAGAAGTTACTTTATGCAACAAGAGATCGTAACGCTTATACTTCACTGCATAAAGTTCATTACAAATGTGGTTCATAGTTTAAACAAGGCTATTAATATAAAAACAGTAACCCTTCCTATTGAATTCTTTATACTACTCACTATTTATCAGTAGACTTATTTTAACATGTTAAAACTTGGGTTTCCAATTTAAGTTTTAGAACTTAAGAACAGAAACCATAGTTTCTCCAGCTATCTTCAAGCAAGAAATCCATTTCCCAATCCCATAACAACAACAACAACAAAAAGCATTAGTAACATTATAGAATGTTTCATCCATATGGATACAAAGAGCACTTTTTTAAAGTATTGAAATAAACAATATTAATGCACGTACACTTGCCCATAAAGGCGTATTAATGGGTAAATAAGCAATCATTAATTTTACCAGACAGAAAAGTAGCTCTTCTAAATGATTCTTTCTTTAATCTATGTTAATAACTTGGCCAACACTATATAGTTTTGATAAGATCTGATAAGCAAGATTATGGTTATTTGAAACCTATGCTTCTCAAATATTGCCTACCAGTAGAAAACAGGGCACATGAAGGTTAGTGGATGTAATAGATAAAATAAAACTTACTGTCTTAGGCAATGCAAGATAGATGAAGAATAATCAATAACGTGCTTATAGTATATGGCTGAAGAAAATTCACAATATTTTTTCTAGTATCCTCATGTGCAAAAAGACCCGCAAAAGAAATGTTACTCACAAGTAACAAGCAATATCAAACATAATGCTATCACAAATTAGGAAAGCAAAAGCAAAACACTTTTCTAGCTAACTAACCGTGCATTTGCTAATGCTGTTGATAGACCTATAAAACGTATTGAGCGTTCAGTTTGTGATGATATGTATCTCATCCTAGAAACAATAACCTGAAACCATAATACTGTATAATGTCAGAATATGAAGAAATATTCCAAAATGCAAAGGAAAGTTAATTTGTTCACATCTGTATAAGATAACATAAATCATATTTAAAGTATCCCCTAATGGCAGAATGCTCGATAGCCAATAAATCTCAATCAACATATTTAACCTTGATTGAGAAAGATCATGCAACTGAAAGATGTGGTTTTATACTATGCCAAAGTGAGCAATGATGGAAGAATCTATAATTCACAAGCCATAAACCTATCAAAATTGCACTTTTTACCATTCAACTGTTCATATTAGGTATAGTAGCATGTGTACATTAACAAAGGTAAAATGACAACTGAAGTTAATATGAGTGAAGAAGGCAAGTTATCAAACATCATATTTGACAAGGCAATAGTCCAATTCTATTATGTTATCCTACAGTAATAGATGATGAACAAAGCAGAGCTTGTAGGTTCCATAAAGAATTGCCAAGGCTTGAAGGTTGTACTGGGTTGAACAGAGATATAAACTGATAATTTTATTTTCCAAAAACAACCAATCAAAATGTATAATCTCACCTGATGCTTTTATAAGTGACAAGGTTGAAGAAAGCGGAAAGCGGAGGGAAGCGTTAAGGTGCCACTTAGGCTTTTTGGGTTTAAGCAGAACTTGGGAGGGAAAAAAAAGGCTAAGTCAAGTTTTTTAATTTTCAAATTGGGAAGAAAATATCAAAAAAAAAGAGAGAGAAAATCACGGAAAACATACGAAAATTATAAAACAAGCAAAAAATTAGAGGAAAAAAAATTCTACAAATGCATATGTGATGTTTGTAGAGATTCTAAGGATGAATTAGATGTGTAACAATACTTAGTTTCAATCTCGCAATATTAACAAAATACTATACAGATTGTAATGTGATAAACTAACATGTAGAGAACTCTGTATATCAACTAGCCAACAAGCTAATTACTTAATGTATATTATCAAAGGAAAAGCTTTCGATGGCCGCTCTAGAGCCAGTTTTGGGTTTAGAGGCTTTTTTTAAGCCATTTCTCACGTCATATCTTCATTTAAGCAGGCTTTTTCAATGTGCAAGCGGCTAAGGGCGGAAATGCTTAAGCGAAGGGGGGCTTGTTGCCATTTTTTAGAACTCCGGGAAATGATTTCTTGCATCTAGAAACATATAACAAAACTTCGTGAGCTATAATGAAGGAAAATGTGACTAACTTCCAGTATGGCATCCAAAGCAAAACATAATAATATGATAATATCAGCCACGTTATCAAATAAAAAAAACTCTTCAATTCGGAACAGCAAGAGCACAGAGTCACTGTAACTTTATATTTTTGCAGATTGAAGAATATGCAGTCTATTATGGTGTTGCAGATTTCACCAAGCGCATATTTGAAGTTCCAAACAGGTTACCTCAAGAATGGGTCCTCGATCAGCCCCCAGTAAATGAATTTCATCCAATATCATGAGTCCAACCTATTAGTTTGAAGAACATGTTAGTGAGAATTAAACAGAATTACATCAGTTAGACAGTTCAGTCCGACACAAAATCCTCATAGAGCAGCAGAGCTTTTAAGAGGCAAGAAACCTACTCACCTTCATCACATAGCTTCTACTGTGCCAACTGCGGCTGATGCCATCCCACTTCTCAGGAGTCGAAATTATGATGTCAGCTGACAACAGTGCCATAAGATCTGGAGTGAAATCCCCAGTCATTTCTACCTGATATAATTATTCACCATTAGCGCAGAGTTAAGCATTTTTGTTCCAAGTATGTAAACATACCATTCTTTTTCCAAGTTGAGAAACTAGTCGCTTCCTCCAATCATTCATTCTTTCTCGAACGATAGCCTTGAGAGGTGCGATGTATATCACCTATAAGAAGATGTCATTTTAAGCAGTGAATTATGAGAAACACAAATCCCAAAATCAAACTGACCTTCATATCAGGTTGAGTGTTGAACAAACGAAACATTGCCAGCTCCGCAGATATTGTTTTTCCACTCCCTGTAGGAGCTCCTAGAAGAACATTGCTGTCTGAGTGGTATAGGACATGAAATGCCTGCAAAGTGGGTGCTCAATTCATAAACAGACAAAAGAAATGAAGTAAATAAGGAAATCTAGAAAAGAGTAACTGGAAACAGAAAAAACCTGTGTTTGGATTGGATTGAAATGCGAAAACCTGTAAAGATTTTCGTAAGCTTCATTGCCAAGAGAACTCACAGGAAGGGGTTTCAAATCTAGAAGCTCCGTGTGTGAAATTTGGGTCTGCAAAAAAGAGAAGTTTAGCGCATGACAAAAATCATGAACCACTAATTCAGAAGCATGAAAATTTATTGAATACATCAGACAATCCAAATCCAAACCTGAGGCAACGTTAAATTACGAAAAGAAATCGTGTAAAGTGACTCTGAACGTAACCACGAGTCTGAAACAGCACGGATATAATACTGTGCTGGATGCGGCTCAAATATGGGTATGGTAAATGAAATCTTCTGTGGTTCCCCCTTTGCCATCCTCTTAGTCAAAGTGAAGAGCTCCGAATGGTAAATGTGGTCATTCTCAGAATCCTGCTTCAAAATAGGAAAAGTGTTAACAATCACAGAGTAGCAAACAACAATCAGGTATGTGTATGCAGTTTCCATGTTTATCTTAGAAGAAAAAAAGGGGGAAAAGAAAGAAAAGAGAAGAAGAGTCTACACCAAAATCTAGCACAAAAGGCTGGTACGACATAAACAGTGACCACACTGACTAGGTAAATAACTTTTCAAGGAGGCACAGTAGAGATTTACCTTCTTGTTACTATACCCAGATATGCTGGTTTGCCAGTGTTGGATAACTAGTTAAATCCAGTAGGCTTAAGAATGTAGGAGGCTTTAATCTTCAAGGTATATAAGCATTTTTCCCTTTCTATAATAATGTTCTCTGTTATCATTACATGGATTCCGATCCTCTCCATTCTGAACTAGATCTAATCGCTTAAGAATGTAAGAGGCTTTTAACTTTTGACTAAATTTGGGGGAACAAATCGAGGGAGTATAGGGGTAGAAGCATTTTCCCTTTCTATAATGATGCTCTAGGTTAACATTATACGGAATTTGATCTTCTCTCCTCTGTATTAATAACAAAGAATCCACATGTCCAATCACAATTGTCAATATATATGGTATTACTAATCTTGCACATGAATATCATCCTGTTGGAAGTAGAAAATGTTGCATTAGATGATCTCATTCCATACAGTGAACATAAGCTTATATAATGAGGCTTTTGACTAAATTTAGGGAACCAAATAGAGGGAGCGTAGGGGTAGAAGCATTTTCCCTTTCTATAATGACGCTTAGGTAACATTATATGGATTTCGATCCTCTCGCCTCCGTATTAATAACAGAGAATCCACATGTTCAATCACAATTGTCAATATATATGGTATTACTAATCTTGAACACGAATACCATCCTCTTAGAAGTGGAAAATGTTGCATTAGATGATCTCATTCCATACACTGAACACGAGCTTATATAGCCAATACAGTCAACTGTCGAGCACGCGTGTTATAATCAAGCCACATGTGCTATAATCAAAGATTTACAAGTGCTATGGTCTAGGGATGATACAAGACAATCAATCTTGATTATCAACACAGTAAAAGAGTCAAGCCATAAACTACTACTAAATTACTAATAATGATATTCTAACGCATCCTACATTTTATAACTGCAGCTATTCACACTTTTATTGCAGACAAATCAAATTTGTTCATTAGATGATTTTTATTAAATAAGTTGATCATCCACTGCCTAGCCGCAAAAGGGAGAATCTAAATCCATTATGCGCAAGTAATCAGAAGTTAAATTTATTAACAAGAACTTAGAAGTCAAATCTTCTGACTATATAAATTATAAGCAACTTAGCAGTACATGAAATTCAAACTAACTGTTTGACCATTCAAATAAATACTAAGTAATGATCAATCTGAAACCATACTTGACAAACATGTAAATGAATATTTAGGACTTATTGCCAGATATTAAGTATGCCTATTCAGTTTGCTAATGCCAGATATTAAGTATGCCTATTCAGTTTGCTAATGCCAGATATTAAGTATGCCTATTCAGTTTGCAAATAGTGACACTCAGGTGTGCTTAAATGCTAAACATACATATAACCAAAATATACACATGTTTTTGACCCAGATTAGACCCACACCTACGAGAGTTTATAACCACTAGAAAATCCAATATGCTTCCACTAAGTTAGTATCAGATGGTTGTAGATATTGTTTAACCTCAATCTTTCAAGTTACTCAAGGCCTTAAATTTTGTCGGCATGGGAAGAGAGGCAGAAGGAGAAACAGCAACATTACACATGATCGATAATATTGGTAGCCTCTTCATTTCCGTATTATGACAAGTCCAGCAGCAGGCAGAAGTGATGGAAAACCCCATAAAGTCCCGAACTAAGTTGCATGAGACACGGAAAATTTGTAAAAGGTACGACACGAGGGCACAGATATATATATGTATGTATATGTATATTAATATCTATTAAAATTAATAACTTACATGTTATGAGAATTAAATTTCCTATAACTTTTTTCTTTCTATTTATGTAGATTATAAATTGAAAAACAGCTTGTTTTTTAACTTGATATCCAAGTAGCCCTTTAAATCAGAGTTCATAATTGGTATCAGTTGACACAAACTTGAACCATGCGCAATGGTTTACAAGAAGTAGATGTGAATGGTAGGATATACGACTATAAGTGTATGAAGAGTATTTTAAATTAAAACATGTATCATATAATTGAGTACACACCCGAAAACTATGCATATGTTGAAGAAGTGTGTAGGAAGTTTGGGTGCAGGTACGCAGGTGCGGATGCGGCTACAGGTGCAGGTACAGGTCGGGTACATGTCCAGACAGAAGTACTAACATAGGTCCCAACAAATGTAAAGAAAATAAAAACTCTTGACACATTCTCTCTTCTTCTGTTTTGCTTTTCAAGTTATGAATTACACTTCCCAGGCTATGTTTCACATTAGCTCGAGCCAAAACCATCATAGGTTGATCAACTTCTGCATACTCATCTGGTTATGTCCTTAACTTTGCAATTAAATAGATTACACTGACAAAAAATTTGAAGAAAGACATAGAACATTAAACAAATAAAAGAAATAAGACAACCAACATGACGTTTTTGGTTTAAGCTCAATAATTCACGTTATAAAAGTGTGCTGAAGATAACCAAGTCAATTGAATATTACAACCTCAACAAGTATCCACCAACGTTGAGTAGTGCCGTGGAAGCGATCTTTCCAACGAAAGTAGGGAGTTATAAGCAAATCAACCTAGATATGAAATAATAATACTGATGTCAGTCGATAAATATACACAGACAGTAGATAATTGAAGTTTGAAACCTTTAAATTTTGGTGATAGCTTGAAATATAACATACCTTGAGGACGGTTCTCGTAATTGGACTCACGGTTGCAGATAAGTTGATGCTCGGGAAACATTCCAAGTATTGTTTGACCAACTTCCAAGATAGAAGCAATGAGATCAATAAGCAAAGCCAGCTAATAGTCAATAAAAAACTTGAGAAGAACTGTTACAAATATGATTGATCCACCTTCCCTCCAGGGGCGAACCGAATTAGCGCTCCAATTTCTTTCTCCTCCATCTCAAAAAGATGATCTAAGTCAGCTTCTCGTTCCTCAAGTTTTCTCAGAATCTGTCATGTTAATTTTAGCATATTCATGGTCCTCAATGTAACAGGGTAATGCAACTAAGAAAATACTTTTATTGATTCTGGACAAACCTCAGCAGAAATATCCCTATCAAACTGCCTGAGAGGATGCTGATGTGGCCAGATCTGTTTATCTACAGCTTTACAATATTCCAGCATAAAAGCTGACATTTCACACCACCCTCTGCGCAAGCAGATTTCAAATAAAGCACGCACGATGCGAGCCAAGCTTGCACTAATATATGCAGCATCAGAAATCAAAGAGAAACTATCTATTGAACCTCGAGATATGTAAACCTGAAACAGTAGAAATCGACCATTTCATCATTGACTCTTACTTCTTACGCTTTCCCCGCAAAACAGGACAAAAAAGCTCAAAAGAAGAAGTAAATAAAGATCAAGCATATACCTGAATGAGGATTGAAATTTTCCAATACTTATCAGTGGGTCCACCCTTCACTTCTAACGGGCAAAACTTTTTTATCAAAGCTTCTAGCTCGTCCACCTCTTCATCTCGAACAATAATATTT
Organism: Asparagus officinalis; assembly: GCF_001876935.1. Lineage (NCBI taxonomy): Eukaryota > Viridiplantae > Streptophyta > Magnoliopsida > Asparagales > Asparagaceae > Asparagus > Asparagus officinalis. The sequence goes on from NC_033802.1 coordinate 2,741,305, forward strand.
TCAAATTCAGAAGAATGTGCAACCATGTTAATTACCTGTGACAGAATGCAACGGTGTAATGATAAAAAAACATACATAAACTTGCATGAACTAGAAGAAGATTATCTTCACTCACTTCGCTGTCATTCATATGCCGTCTTAGCATTTCATTATATGTCTCAACACTAGAGTATTGAAGGTAAAAATGGCTCGCTATACGGCCCAGCTCAGTGCAGTAGAAATTGCCACTTTTCTCATCGAACCGCATCATCTTTGCTTTGTCAAGAGCACGTGCAGCATCAACTATAAAAGATCTTTGCTTTGAGAGTAAACTAGGATCTGCAATAACCTTAAAGGAACAAAAAAGGAGTCATTCAAGTACTGCAGAAAATAGGCAATGAAAGAAAAAGAATGGAATCCTTACGGATAATTTTACTGGATTATATATTCTCATATTCAACAGTGCTGAGCATTAACAAGGTTCGTCATTGCACTAACATAAAACTATTGCCTATGAATCTCGCAATCACAAATCAAGTTTTTATCTTAAAGGTTCCCACAAATATCATAGTGTGTTATAGACAAGCTATCCATAGAACTGTGGCCTCTCTTGAACACTGTAAAATCTCTGCAGTCTATGAAGTCCTAACACCATTGTTTTAAATCATTGTTCAAAAGAATGAAAAACTACAGACATGATTAAGTTAGACTTCATGATATAAAATTTAGAAAATAATAGAAATGTAAAACAATGAAGACAACAGGAACCAAAGAAATATACTTGGGGAAACAAGGAGGCAAAAAAAAGGACATTTCCACTAAATAATACTTGATATAAGAAACAAAAGGAATGAGGGTTAACAAGACACTAACAAAAAATTGTTTAAAACAAGTAAAAAGCCATGAGGATTTTACATTTACGAAATAAGGAGTTTGTAAATAGAAGAGAGAAAACTACAAGTACTTGAGTATTTAACCTGCCAGGTCATAAACACGGCTTATATCAACCTCAAGTCCACCTTTACCATGAAATCAAACCAAAAGTAAATGGGAAAAAGTATATACTGAGAGAGAAGAAGAACAACCTATCTAGGTAAGACGAAGTAATCCTCGTTTGGCGAAAGATATAAATAATTTGGCATAGTCTTTTCAAATACATGCAATCTTTAAGTAATTGGACTATTTGAGTAATGGAATAGACAAGAGTACAAAAATGCAGAATGACGTAGACTATTATAAGCCTAGTAAGCTGAAGTATGCATCTTCAGGTCCCAAATTGAGCTTTACAGCACAGACCAACCAGGAGTTTCCATGTTATAATGTACTGGAAAAGATGACCCAAACCAAAAGTCAATGTAAGATCAAAAACACCAAACATATTCCAAAAGACTAGCAGAAGAAAAAAATATAATAAATCAAGGCATGCAACATAGTGCCAAAGAAAACAAGAACCTCGAGTGCAAAGGCCCAGCCAAATTTGCAGTCTAGAGAATACAAATGACTAAAAAATTAATGAAATACCTCATCCCATGAAATTCCATAAACCAAAGGATTCGTCTTCATCCTTATAAAAAGATAAGTATATCCGATCCATGCACAAGCTTCCTTGACATTTGTTACTGTTCCTAAGGCCACCTCAGCATTCAAGTTGTCTTTCATTGAGGTAACGAACTGCACATAATAATAAAACATGCAAGGATCATCAGGAGAAGAAAATTTTAATTTAAAGACATGTATGACGCATATAAGAGAAACTTCTTAAATTTAAAAAAAATAACTAAGCTTTTCAGACAAAAGAACCGAATACAAAATTAAATCTCAGAATTTATACCAAATGAAGTATGAAAGTGAATAATACGTACAAATCTGAATAATAAAGAACAAAGGATATCATACTGAGATGGAATCTTCTTGAAATTAGTTAAATAGAGAAAAGGAATGTGAAGAAAAAAGAAAACTTATCTTTGACGTAAGGCGTATACTGGTTAAGGATAAAAGTTAACAGACTGCAGAAGTTTTCTAACAAAAAATATCTTCACAATCCCATGATACGTGTTAATTCGACCATGCACTCTTCTGTTTAGATAACATGACAGAATGGCCACCCTACCTTTAAGAATTTATTGGAAGAATGATAATTGTTGAAATCAAAATAATCATCATGAATGGCATTCATGATTTTAAATATAACACGTGAAAAATATACATGCACAGAAGAAAAGATAAAGTAAATGGTTAAAACTGTGACACCAACGACTAGCATATTATAGATGTCAGGTTCAAATAATTGAAAAACCAGTGAGACAAATAAGTCCCAGTTAACGTAATTACAAATCAATGACAGAACTAAGCATGAAAATTTACCTGGCTTTCTATTGGGAGTTGACTCGTCAGAAGTCTTAAATAAAATGCTAATTTGTCATGAGTTGTAATAATTATTCCTTCACCACTTTTGTCAAACTGGGGTCTTCCAGCACGACCAAATATCTATAATAAAAGCAATAGAAAGGAAGACCACAAAAACTGATCAACAAATCATTTCCAAGGAACTCTAAGAAGATTGCTTTGGTCAAATTAATTTTACCTGCATAACATCAAGCATACCAAGATCCTTCCATCCACCAGCCTTTGGATCATATAGTTGGGTGCCCTGTGGTAATTGCATAGACTCAATGATATGAAATACAGAACAGGGAAAAGAAGAGAGAGATGATCACAGTTATATGCATATATGGAAGAGTTAAATCAGATAAAATCAAATATTCGTATCAGGCGAACTGGAGCACACATTAGCAGCTACTCATATGAAATTTAAGTATCCATGCTCCTTGCTCTTTTTGTCCCATATTTATATTTTCAATTTTATGTTTTCGTCTATGTTACCCGGGTACTTCTATCATGAAGCTGAACCCGTACCTGACACATACCCAACACTTATCTGTACCCAAACTTCATGGACACTCCTAGGATATATGCATACATTTACCCAGGCATTTACTCAATTATATGATATATGTTTTGATTTAAAATACTTGTACACTTGGACATATATCCTACACTTCATGTCCATTTCTTGAAACTCGTTAGCAGTGTTTTAAATGTCGGCCGACATGTCGGATTTAGGGGCCAACCGATACAATATGGATCTTTTCAATGCATATTGTGTTTTTACAGTTCATGTCATGTCGGATATATCAGGCGACATGTCGGATATATCAGGCAGATATGTCGGGTGATATATCAGTTATGTCAGCTAATTTTTCAGTCTGAAAATTTGGCTGATTTTATTATTATTTTGATTATATTTAATATTACTTCCAAAGACAAAAACCGATAAGTTAAGGAAAATGGAAAAAAGACCGAAGTAATATCCATCGCTCATCTTCTCTCTCTCCTTCAACATCTCATCGGTCTCTTCTCCGAGCTATTCCTTCAACATCAATATCGAGCGATCTTCTTTTTTTTAACCGCTAGTATCGGAGTCCTCTTTTCTCACATTTTTTCCTTCACCATCAACCCTAAGCATCATAAGTTATTCACTTTTTTATATATTTAGACAATAGAATTTTTTAAGTATGTTTAGATTTTATTTATGATATTTATATTACACATATGCACACCATCCGATATGACAATCCGATATTTTTTTCATGTCCCCCCGACATATCCTGATTTTCGTTATCCGATATGAATTTTAGCCATCCGATATGAACCCGACATTCGACATTTAAAACCTTGCTCGTTAGACATGGATCCGGTTGTTTAAAATCATATCCAAGTTAAAAAAAACTATGATTTAAAAGAGTGGTTTGAGTGTCTACTTAAAAAAGGAGCATTTTCCAATGTATAACAATCAACATAATAAAGGAAACTTAAAATATGATAGAAATTTAAATTTAAATAGCACATAATTCAAAAAATAATAATGGATCTCATGTAAATTATTAATCTCAATATATAAATGTAGTTGTGTCCATGTACCCTATATTTCACAAATTTGCCGTGTCCCGTACCCATACCCGCACCCAGTACCCCTACCCGTTTTCATGTAACTTAGGTTTTCATTAAGTAACATCTAGTTTTTAGAGGAATATAATGTATATAAATTAAATCTGACGATACATGGCAAGGGTTCCAAGGCATGATTAAATTACTAAATGTAAAGCTATAGTCAAGAAATCCAAATGACAAAAGAAAAGAACTTCCGAGGAAAAATGGCAATATATGAGCATCCCTTCCAAGAGAATGCTTGCTTATCATGCTTAAGCACCGCCAGACCTTGATTGCCACTGAAGTGCAGAAAAAGACTAGTATTTTGTGATTCAAAAGACATGTACCACTTTAATAAATTAAATACTAAGGTCATGTTTGGACTTTGGAGTGGGTACTATCCTTTATATAATAAAATAGTGAGGTATTTGGTTCAAAATTTGAGGGCATTAGGTGGGACTATTTCTAATTTCGCACAATAAATCGTATTAATAATAAAGATCAGAAAGCAACATAGATCAAGTAACATACCTTGATGATAACCGTGTGAGCAGGGAGATTCACTCCCCACGCCAATGTTGCAGTACACACAAGGACCTAAAAAAAAGTGATCTTTACATCAGTGAAAAGAAAATCAACATAAAGATTAATGTGTTTAGATATAAAGATGTCAACTTTCAAAAGGCCGCGAGAGAATAGGCGCTCGGTCAGGCCTCGATCAGCACGGAGCATCCCAGCATGATGAATGCCAATTCCATAATCAAATAACTCCACAAGCTCCTTGTTTCTAGACTTACTAACTTCCATCTGCAACATGTAAAACAGGTCAAATCAATGTATGTAAATTAACATTAAAAGTGAATATAGACCCAAAAAAAGAAATGGATGAAAGCTATACCTTAACCAAAGAAAATTGAGGATCTTTGTCGTTAATAAAAAACTCCAGCTCCTCATATTTTGTAGCTAGTTCGTGCTGCATCAGCAAGAGATCCACAGAAAGCACATCAAAGCAATCCCAAAATTACAAAATGTGAATATATTTCTTATGTGAGCTCGTGAATGTTCTTTAAGTGTTGAATGGTCTAATGATGGATGAACTCGAATAAGTATATCATAAAAGATATTTAGTGCATGAGTTGTCCAAACTAATTGGATATCACAATATGTGCTCTGATATGTGTATAGCAATTTTGAACATTGTGGGCTCCGCTTCTAGCCAACCAACATCAGTCATAGCAATGTATTTGGCATTCTACAATATATGTTTGCACTCAATGTTTTACGCAAAAGGAGTAATCTAGAAGAATACTAACCACACAGTTTGATGTGTAATAAAGAGTATTTGAATTACAGAGAAAGATTGGACGATGAATATTAGATAGAATTTCATATTAGCTAAATTTAATAGGGCATAGTAACTGGAAAATATAATTATTCTTAACCAAAAGTTCAGAAGGTGAGCATTTTGTAGGATTCTCTTCCATCTTTTTATTCTGAATAATATATTCAGAAGAGAGGGAACAGTGATAGAAGCTAAGTTCAGGATTTGGGTTCTGGCATTGTATTTTGAAAATTGGACTATTTTAAAGCTACCTAGTGCATGAAATTCCCAAGAAATGGTAGAGCAATACGTAGATAAATCAACCTAAATTAATACATGCTTGCCAAACAATTTAAGGAACATGATAATATGAAATGCAGCTTAGAAGGCACCAGATAGGTCTCTGTCTTCCAACCATCATGTTGCATACAAATTCTGAGATAGTCAGATCCATGACAATGAAAATGAGTAACATAACAAGTTATTGAATAGATGGAAGTTATCATTGATGTTCTCAAGGAAGAAGAAGTCCACAAATTACAAACTTCGTATATAACTGATAACCTAGTACCATGTATTCTCATGACCCATCTGCGAGTCTGTACTAAAATTCTTTCTGCGTTCCTGGATTGAAGAGAATGATACATTAGTGATTAAAAGCCTCCAAATGCTCCTTGAAACTGTAAATATGCTCCTTATACAGAACTTCTGGGAAACTTGTCACTTTAGTGTAGCATGAAATAATTAGAGGGGTCCTCAAGCTAATATTCATTACGACTGTGAGTCAAACTAAAGGCAGAAGTCAAAAGGGGAAAACACAATTTGTCAGGTGGAAGCGATCTTTGAGATGTCTGCTTTATTGACACAAACAATGAAGCCGTCTTAGGCAAGAAAAAAAACTAAAACTCATGAGTGTGCATGAAGAAAGTCAAGAAAAAGGTACTTGATATCTGATTCCGTATGGAAGTTCCACAAGAACGAAACATTACCAACATCCTAGCAGTTTTTCCTGTGTCCTTGCGTGAATGAACAAAAACCATGGCCTGATGTCCTTGCTTCAATGAATTAACAACCTGATATGAATAGCGATATCAATTTTCAGAAACATTCAATTTCAAATAATCATAGATATGAAATAGTGTAACACAGAAAACACAATAAAAACCTTCTTATAGCATATATCGTTGAATAAAGTCATCTTTCTTGAAAAATCCTTCTCTGTAATCCCAATATACTGTTGTGCTAGAGGAACTGGTCGATAACTGGAATCAAAGAAGAATAGACCAGTTGCCAGATTCACCCTCAAAAATTGAGCAACCTGATGAATTACAAATAAACTTGTGACATGCTTCCAAGATGAAAATCAAATTTTCGTGTCAATATGTCATGTTTATTATCAGGAAACCTCTTTATAATTTGGAAGCGTAGCAGATAAGCCAACAATCCGAATCATGGACTGTGTCGACTCTACCTGTAAAAAGAAACATACAATTAACAAAAACATTGAACGACTTAGAATGACATAAACACTAAAACCGACTGGAGAAAATAGTCTGGCTACTTGTTTGCCACGGATTTAAAAAATATAGCTCCAACTATGGCGCATCATAATTTGCAAAGAAATTTAGTAGACTACAAAAATCAGCTTAGGTGAATGTCAGATAGCATATAAGAAAAGAAGCATGTGTATAGTATGTATTACAGTTAAGCAGCTATTAATAAATAACCAAGTGTCCCACATAGATACTAATAGTTTGATTTGTATGCGATACTAATAGTTTGATTTGTATGCAATACTAAGAAGAACATCGGAAGGGAGCTATTCAAGCAGTTATAAACGATCAATACTTTCATTTGGTTCGTTTTTACTCTTTGAATGGCACACAATATACCTGCTGCAGTAATGAAATTATCAATCTCAAGGATTCAGAGACAAACAAAAGCAAGACAGACATGAATTAAATTCTATAAATAAAAACACCTTAAAAAAAGGATGAGAAATTCTGATGGAACAACATCTCCACCACAAAATCATTCCTAATATAATGAGAATATTAGATATGCCTTTTCTGAATCATTGGAAATAGAGTCGAGTACTTTAATAGAAGGTTCAAGTTTGAAGGAGGATCATGTGTGAAAAGAAACTATGTACAAGTATAAACCAGTTTGCACCCTAATGCTAAAGAAGTAGAATTAGGACTGTAATTCTACTTCTTTAATTAACGTACTTGTCGAAGAGTCCGAGCAACTAGAGCTTCAATCACAGCACCTCTGTCGTCATTCAGCAGGTGCACTTCATCAATAATTAAGAGTTTAACTAACATTGACAATGACATATCACTGCTTTTTCGAGTAATCACGTCCCATTTTTCAGGAGTGGTCACTATCATCTGTTAAATAACAAAGTAAAAGATATGAGCCAAGACAGTAATTTACCACAAAAGCAACATTTCAGCTTACACAGACCTGGGTTTCCTCAAGCTCATTTCTAGAAAGCTGCATGTCACCGGTGAGTTCTTTCACAGCAAGATTTAAGGGAGACAACCGATGACTGAATGTCGAAGTCACCTCCGCTGCTAACGCCTGTAGTTCATATATCAGAATACTGTTTAATTGATCTAAAATGTAATGATCATTTCCAAATATACCTTCATTGGAGCAACATAAACTATTTTAAATTCATCCTTATGCAAAATTCCATCCCTGAAGTGCTGTTTAATCTGCAAGATAAAGCTTGGTTATCTTGATAAAGCAAAACCATGGAAGGGCAAAATAAAGCCAATAGATAATTATAAAGTTTAAGAAAAAAGAAAACGTGGCAGCAGAAAGGATCCAGATCAAACTTTAGTTCTTTTGGAAAATACCTCATGAAGAACAGAAATCATGGCAATATTAGTCTTTCCAGCACCTGTTGGAGCACAAACCTGCAAGTATATAGAGCAAACTAATAATTGAAAGTTTAAACCTTTTATTAGCTAGAAACCAAACAGTGAATCAAGAATTAAAAGAAGGTGATCTCAAGTGCCATATTTTAGAATAAACATTACTAGAATGTTCTCATTTGAGTGGTAAGTCGTCTGAAAAATACGACTCTGAATCCGGTTAAGAGACTTGTATCCGTGAAAAGCAGTTTGGGCAAAATCGTCTAAGTCTTTTATTTCAATCTGTCAAAATTAGCAAGAACTGAGTTAGACAAAATTAAGCTCCATGCAGCAAGGAAACCTTATGAAGTGCAAAAGGGTAAAATCAGGCAACAGAAATATAGTAACAGGTACAAAAGAAATGAAAATAAAAAGCATATACAAGCATGTTCCTTTCTATCAAGTGATGGTCAATAATTTTAAATGAATTAAAAAGAATTATGCTTTTCGAGATTTATCTTGGTATGGTTTATGAATAAGGTCCAAGAAATCCATAAATATCTATCATGAGCTCAATTCTCAAGACAAGAAATGATATTTTATCAAGCACGGCATGTTATTGCCCCTCTGGAGTCAAGGATGATCAGACTATGGTGAAATGCTTCCAATCATAAAAATTTGACCATAGAATATTTTCGTGGCTGATGTCCTTATATAACATTAATGACAATTATGTCAACATAACACCACGCAGAAACTAGAGAGAGATTTTACAGCATGAACATGGAATATTATGGTCATCCTGCAAGCACTCCAAACTCCCCATCCCCACCCTTGCGATCACATGCCTTGCTAGTGTACCAGTCAGCATGAAAAAGAAAACGAAAAACAAAACTAAAACACAAATAAAGATACAACTGATGCAATTCAGAGTAAAGTTCTGATTTGGGAATGGAACACTCAATTATAAGAACAAAAAGTGCAGAAAGATAATGCAAGTACCAGCTTCTCATCTGGCGTCATAGGTGCCGTCGGAGTGGGTGGAATGCTGACTTCCTCATAACCTTTTTCACATAACCTTGTGGATCCTTGGGGAAGGGCACACGATCTTAACCCTTCACCAGTACCAATCAGATCATCAAACGGTTGTCTTTTCTCACTGGCTAATAGCAAAGAAGAAAAACTATCAGTAGCCATATCATATGCGCTCCCATAATCCGCCCCACGCTTATTTCGTTTTTCCTCCTTGCGCCGAAGTTTATCCAGTTGGCGCTCAGATTCTGTCTGTATAGTAACCTGAAAGAAGAATGAATGAAAAAACATGTAAAACGAATTTCGACCTTGGTCACTGCATAAGGTATCAGAATACCTGAGTTCCGTAGCTAGGCATCCTCGATTGACTGCTGGATGATGATTTCTCAGATTTAAGCATATGTAGCCCATGACTAATAGCATCAACGAGTTCTTTTCGATGCTGCAAATGGAATATTATTGGTGTTAGTTTTGCTGCTGGATGGTTCTCATCAGTGCAGCGGGAAGTAATATACACAGCAGATAATGATCGACATTCCAGAGCAAAACAGGTTTCTATCAATATGTTAAATCTTTTACAATTGAAAACCAACAAAGTTTCGTATCAGTGGCCACTCCAACTGCAAACTGAACCAAGGTTTCTGAGAAAGAGAAGATAGCTGCTAAGAATCATAGGAAAGTAACAAATGGACACATACTGTTAATTCCCTTATTTGTAAAGTTGTATAAAAATCTAGCCTCGCCAGCTTCACTACTGAACAAAAAGAATAATAAAGATTCTAGGTTCTAGACATGGTTATTGTTCAATAACAGTCAACAGTACAGGTAGCCATGCATAGTGCAACTACAAGGTGACAATGGCTAATATATACAGGAAAACAAGTTAGAAATTAAGAGATGAAATTTTATTTGTTTTCTTACCGATAAAAGATTATGTACTGTTTCAACGGCACCATCCCCAACGAGTGCCAAAAGATCACCTGCTATCTGATGACAAAGATTTAAGTAAGGTTCAATGGCATGTCCAAAACCGAAAGAAATGCTAAAGATTACGATATGCACCTCATCACCAGCTTTGTTAGACATGAGCACCCGACACAAGGCCATTGCAAGTTCATCACCAGTAAGTAATGAACCACCCCCTTCAACTATCAGATCACAAGCATCTTTCAGCCATCTTAAATTCACAACCTCTCGGGCAGCGTTCAAATGATGTGTAGCTTCCACGTAATAGTCATGTTTCTCACGAAATATGCTAGAGCCAGTATAACTATCCCCAGTTGTACTGACGCCATTTTCAAGAGGCACATCCAGAAGAAAGCGAGCCGGAGCTTGAAAAGTGATTTTAAAACCGAATTCAGGATTACTTTCACAAAGTCCATCTGTCATCATTGCCTGGCCATTTGCAGCCTCGGGACCATTATGTTGTAGAGAAAAAAGCTTCTGAGCTAGTGAAGAGACCCTCTGAAGAATAGAATCTGGAATAGGGCAACCGACAAGCCTCTGTAATTCTTCCCTGAAAGCAAATTAAAATTGGGGTTGTTCAATCTAATCTATGAGCTTTATTGATCACAATAACATTGAACATTAAGCTTCATTAAGGTTCATGAGGATGATATAGG
>NC_033802.1:2752119-2759968 GCF_001876935.1 Asparagus officinalis
GAAGGATAATGATGATTTATAACACAAGACCAAGACTGGAAAATGAATTCTGATTAGTTCCTGATTTTTGTGTGCTTCATAATTGGATATAATTCCTGCCAGCGAAGTTATCATCTTTCTCTTTCTTCAAGACTTTATTTACCCAATCTAGTTAACTTTTGTACTCAATCTAGACTAGGATTACGACCCCCTTCCCTGTCCACAGTTTTGAACAGGTGGTTGACATCGACTAAAAGAGGAAAGATGTCAGATTAACAGCCAGTTCTAAATATTTGTACTTCACAATACATAGCCGACACAGCTTTATGGGAAAAGGCTTACATGAGGGAAGACAGAGAAGAGAACATAAATAATGTGAAGTGTATCAAAACTGAAGAGATATCAAACTCCTCTATAAATACTTACCTACTGACTGAGTGATTACAAAAACATCTAATATAGTCTTCAATTAACATTAAAACAAAAGAAAATGTGGAGAAGTCATTCAGAATCCATGTTCATCTTCATAAATTATTAAATTAACGATACAACAAGTGGGGCATTCTGGAAAAAGTCATCCTGACTAATCATGATATGTTTTTACAATGATAGAACCATAAAAATAAAATGTTAGTCTGACTGCAGCATGTCCAGGCGAAGACAAATTATAAGATTCTGTTTCTTTGTATTTCCAAGCTCTTAAAGTCTGAGAAATGATGAGTCACTGGACTTGCGCTCGTAGTGACTGAGGGGGTCAAAGACCAAGAAGTGAGTTATGTATACCAAGCATGCTTACGAAATCTGGTTCTTTTGGGGTCATAGTTGATGGTTTTTTCAATTTTTCTTAATCCCACCTCTACTAAAATATCTCCTTTCATTAGAAACATAATAGTACGTTAATAACACAGATGCTGAATGTTCAGATGCATACAAGAATTAGCTTCAACATAATACTAGCTAATTTTTCCAAACTGAAATCTGTTTTAATGGATCATAACACAGGAATCTGCATGTAAACATGTTACTAAATACAAAACCACTATGGTTGACACAATGAGTTTCCATTGTTAGTTTTCTTTTACATGTATTTGTTCTTTATGTTTGTTCCCATTACTGTAGGCATATAAAATTACTTATAGGTCCCTTAGCTCAGCTCGGCACGAACCGACAAACCAACGAGGCGACGAAATCGACGAATCGCACGCAAGCAACGGAATACATCCATTCGCGTGCGGGATCAAGCCAAGTGTTCGAAGAGTCAACGAGTCATCCAACCGAGAGCGGACTCGAACGAATCACGATCGAATCAAGATCGGTTTCGGACTCCAACTCAGAAGCGGATTTACTGCCTAAATCGGGATCCGGATTTACTGCCAAATCAGATCAGCAAATCGAATCCGAACCTATCAACTGCAGAACCGGAAAACGGGCACAAAGAGGCAAAACGACAAACACCTGGAGGTCGGTTCTAGGAAGGAGTGGAGATGAATAACATCATCCCTCTCTCTTGGGGAAGATCCCCTTCTAATAATAGGATGCCAAAGCCATGAACCATTTGCCCATCTACCTTGCGAACTGATGCTACAATTACTCGAGAAGGCAAGCTTGTAAGCATGGGGAAAGAGGCTGCTAAGGGTGTTAGCTGCTGCCCATTTGTCATGCCAAAAACTGCTCGAAGTACCATTACCGACATTCCATCTGACAATGCTGAAGAAAGTGGATTGAGCTGAGAGAAGGTCCTGGAAAAATCTTGAGTGTGCCAACTTCGGATGATTAGCAAAAGGGTTAGCTCCATGTTTGGAATATATAGAAAAAAACACTTCACTGAGGAATGATGATCTATCCCAAATTTTCCAGATCCATTTGGAGAGGAGGGCTGAATTAAAGGAGGGGATATCAATCACCCCAAGCCCACCTTCAACTTTGGGTTTACATACTATACCCCAGTTAATGAGGCACTTGGATCTAGAGAAGCTGTGGCTGCCATTCCAGAGGAAATTTCTTCTGATTTTATCAATGGCCTTGGAGACCCATATCGGCAACTTGAAGAAAGACATGTAATAAAGGGGAATAGAGGAGAGCACTGAGTTCAGCAATGTTAATCTGCCTCCTATTGAAAGAGTTTTGTTCTTCCATAAAGATAGCTTTTTTTTAAAAGATTCTAGGAGAGGTTGCCACTCTCTTTTGGATAGAGATCCCCTTTTCAGGGGGAGACCCAGATAAGAGAAAGGGAGGGTACCGACTGCACAGTTGAGGGTTTCAGCCAGGAAATTGCCTTTATGAGGGATTTTCCCAAGATAGTACAGATTGGATTTCTGAGGGTTAGCACAAAGCCCTGAAATGCTGGCAAAAATTGAAAGAATGGATTTGAGAGTTACCATATCAGAGGAGTTAGCCCTGGAGAAGATCAGGGTGTCGTCCGCAAATTGAATAGATCTGATGGAATTGAGTTTACCTTTCAATTTGAGATCGGAAAGGTCACCTGCTGTTCGCTGGAAAATTCGTAGGTTTCTTTGTTATTGATTCCATTGTCATCTTGAGTTACAACTTTTTGAGTTACAAAAGATCCGGTCTTTTTATAAGATCCGGTTACAACGAAAATCAAATTGAAAAGAAATGAAAATTACAACTTTGTTTCCTTGTTTGTCGAACGAATCACGAGCTCCTGTTTTGCGGTCGCTCGCTTTGTGGGTTCTTTGCCTGCGCCGGGGTTGTTTGCCGTGGACCACCGCGAGATCTAGATCCGGTCGGATCTACGCAGTACGACGGGTATTATTTCACCAAGGAAATAATAGCCGGGGAGGATTGTTTCACCAAGGAAACAATCGTCCAAGTCTCGGGATCTAAGACCAAGCTTAGATCCGGAGTATGCCTGCGTAGATCTGAGATCTGATCCTCTCGAACACCTGCCTTATTTGACGTTGATGATCGCCGAGCACCAGATCTGAAGGAGTGAGTCCCCGAAGTCCCAAAGTTTCAATCTTTTTTAAGTTCCGAGTCTCCAATCCAGCAGGGCTTCGCCTCTCTCCAAAATTTCCAACCCTCTCAAATGAACAAGGGGGTGGCCTATTTATAGGCTACCCTCACTGTGCCTTGGGCACAGTGTGGCCGGCCACCTAGGTGGCTCGGCGGCCACCGAGCCACCAATAGGTGGCTCGGCCACCGAGCCACCACCTGGTGGCTCGGTGGTGGCCGAGCCACCTTGGTGGCCGCCGAGCCACCAAGGAGGTGGCTCGGCCTCCGAGCCACCATTTGGTGGCTCGGAGGTGGCCGAGCCACCCCAAGGTGGCTCGGCCACCGAGCCACTTAGGTGGCTCGGCCGAGCCACCACTTGGTGGCTCGGCCACCGAGCCTCCTTGGTGGCTCGGTGAGCCGACCTCCAGGTGTTTGTCGTTTTGCCTCTTTGTGCCCGTTTTTCGGTTCTGCAGTTGATAGGTTCGGATTCGATTTGCTGATCTGATTTGGCAGTAAATTCGGATCCCGATTAGGCAGTAAATCCGCTTCTGAGTTGGAGTCCGAAACCGATCTTGATTCGATCGTCATTCGTCCGAGTATGCCTTTGGTTGGATGACTCGTTGACTCTTCGAACCCTTGGCTTGATCCCGCACGTGTATGGATGCATTCCGTCGCTTGATGCGATTCGTCGATCTCGTCGCCTCGTTGGTTCGTCGGTTTGTGCCGAGCTGAGCTAAAGGACCTATAAGCAATTTTATATGCCTACAGATACCCCCTCCAAAGTATTTCAGTCTCGTTCTTTTATAGAAGAGTCTGGAATACTTTGGATATGATTGTCCCCACCTTCAGTCGGTGTAATGGGACCTTGGAATGACTTCCGTTCTTGATTCCTTCAATCTTCCAGGCTATTCGGTGCTTTGTCGAATGTCTGCAAGAGTTCCGGTGCTGCATTTATTGTCTGACCGTTGTCGGAAATTCGAACTTGAAGTCAATTCCTGGTTTTCTGATTTTTAGCTCGTGTTTGTTGGTTGAACACAGAACTGACCATCGACTGTCGGCGTTGAGTCTTTATTTGCGACGCGTTGTCCGGCGTAGTGTTGTTGAGTTATCCTTAAGAATGATAATTCTCGCAGGAAGCCTTCTCACACAATAGGGAAATAGTTTTACTCGTAATACCTTATTTGGAGTATTTAAGAAAACAGTTTATACTCGTATACTTTTGTCGGAGTGTTAAGAAGCAGTTTCATACTGCGTATATCTTTTCGGAGTGGTGATTCTTTCGTTGGCAACGTATTGATAGGCGTTGACCTAGGGTCACAGCGTTGCCCGGCGTTAACTAGGGTTTTGATTGTTTGTACGTTAATTTTTGCTCCGCAACGCGTTGACGTGGCGTTGACGTGATGCTGGATCACTGCGTTGACACGACGCATTGACCCTAGGGTTTTTTGAAGCCCGTCGTACGTTGAATTTTTTTGCTGCGCACCGTTGACTGCGTTGACCTAGGGATACGCGTTGTCGCGGCGTTTCCTTAAGGGTTTCGACACGGTGCGTTGGATGCTCAAGTGCAGCGAAGACCACTCAATGGAGCTGATGCGTCAGTGACTCTTCGTATTTATAGGATTTTGGGCAAAAACCCTCAGGCCATTAAGCGGGTTTGATGAGCTTTACCGAGACTAGCGTTTGAGTCGGGCTAGCAATGCGGATTGATTCCAAGTCCGTTCCGCATCGTGAGCGTTAGCTAAAAGAGTTAACACCTTTTAGTGCTACGATATTGAAATAGCGTAGACTTGTTCTTTCTCATGGGAATGGACTACCGCCGGCGACGCGTGTTAGGCGTCGACTTTGGGGTTTTTTGGCTAACGGCCCCAGCGCTTCAGCGGGTTTGATTTAGCCTTTACCGACTTACGTTTGAGTCGGGCGTAGCATGGGCGGATTGTCTAAATCCGTTCCGCTGTAACGTTGTGCCAAGAGAGTGAATTCTCTGAGACTTTGTGCTATGATGTTGAATACATTAGGCTTCGCCATTGTTACGGGAATAGGCTACCCGGGCAACGTGTATTAGACGTTGACTTATCCGCTACACTTAGGCTTCGGGATAAAATAACCCCAGAATCGTATTCTGGTGTCTTTTCAAATCGTAAAAGACTAAAAACACGGCGACGCGTGTTAGGCGTCGGCAATATCCTTTTCTTAAGGAATTCAGGATGAAATTCGCGCCATGTGCGTGTTAAGGCATGGATTTTGGTGTTATTAATAACAACCTGCCACAATGTTGAATATGTGGACCGGATGTTCTTTTCATACGGTTTAGAATGCTAACCGGCAGCGCGGGTTTAGGCACAGACTTATCCTTAGCTTAGTTTCAGTATAGAATACGCCCAGAACTCGAACCGGCTGGTGTCTTTTTGGCGGAAAAAGACTAAAACGCCGACGCGTGTAGGTGTCGGCATATCGCTTTCTTAGGATTCAGGATGAAATTCCGCCCATGCGTGAAGGAATGGATTTTGGTTGTTATTAATAACGACCACTGCCACATGTTGATAATGTGGACGGGTGTTCTTTTTAACGGTTAATGAACTAACGCCAGCCAGCGCGTGTAGGCGCAGACATTTATCCTTAACTTAGGTTTAGGATAGAATAGCCGGCAGAATCCGAATTGGTGTCTTTTTGTGCGGAAAAAGACAAAACGGACTAAGCTGAGCGTGTTAGGCGTTGAACGAGTTTGCCCTACTTAGGATTCCGGATAAAATTCCCGTGTACCTGTGAGGCACAGATTTTGGGGATTTGAAAAAAGGTGGTTGTCTTGCTCTTGGGCTAAAAGACGAACCCGAAAATGGGAGAGGAAGAATTTTTTATATTCTAATGCTCGCCGACAATGAAGAAGAATTTTATATTTATCTTCAAAAGCTGGAAAGGAGACTCGAAAGGTGGGAATCTCCACCGCCCAGAATCCGGAAAAGGCTGAAACTGAGAGTGGGATGCGCCACTCCGAGATCGAAAAGATTCGGATAACCCTAACTGTCGGAAGGTTTGATTACCGAACTAAGATGAATTTCTCAGTTTATCGAGAAGTGAATTGCGGTTTTGGTCTGAACTGTAGGAAGGTTTTGACCTAAAGTGGGTGTTTGAGACATGCCTAACTGTAGGAAGGTTTGAATCGGCTCAATTTGTGGACCTCTCGTTCATTGGGGAATGCGAAGAGGGGATTTTGAGCATGGTGGTCGCTAACTGTAAAAGGTTTGGAACAATGGGGAACCTTTACGTTCAGACTAATCAAAGAGAGTGTGAGCTAGCACAGACACGGTGAGGAATTTTGAATGGAGTTCTTATTTTGCATTACATTGCTGTGGTTTGGGAACTTCCTGCGTTACATAAATGCGTCCACCCCCAGTTTCGTTTGGCGGAAACTGGTTCGGACATTATTATCAGTTACTTAACCGGGTTATCCTTGAAGAATATTAGCTTAATATTTCTGCCAGGTAACTTCGCCGTTAAAAAGGTGAAAAGTGGCGTGGAGGATGTGGGAAAGACGAGTTAAGATGAAAGACAGTTTAGAATCTCATATACGCTATTGGAAGTATTAAGGAAGGGCACAGTTCCATGCAGTGCACTTGTGGAGGATTGAGAAACACCAGTTTATACTCGTATATCTCTTTGGAGTTTTGCGTTCTTTTGGCTTACGGCTTAGCGTTATGACGCCGGCTTCAACCAAGTCCGGATGCTATTTTCTTGAGAGCAAAGGCAATCGGCTTGGTGCGGATGAACGACCCTCATGTGGTTGCAAGTACTTTGGGTCGTAGTGTTGTCAGCTCCTCCCTGATTTGTGAATTAGGTGGTAGCTTGATCGTAGTTACCTTCAAGGAGGGAATTCGAAGATGGCTGGAAGCGTCTTCGTTCTTGAATGGAATACTCTCTTTGGAGTTTTCGGATCCTGAAGTCTTTTGCTGCCTTCGCGATTGCTGTTGTGACGCTCTGATTAGCACCACCAGTAGCTGCAGGTTTTTTTGCCCTTACGCCACGAAGGCGAAGTTTGATCGCAGATGGATTAGCGCGTCGGGTAGTGGTTCTCTCAGGCCATTCTTCCTTCGGAGGAAAAGCGTTCAGGGCCTTGCTCCTCCTCGGACGGCTTCAGATCCTGCACGCTTTTGGACGGTGCTGTGCCGCATTGCTTCCAAACGTCCAGAGAAAGGTGTTAGTGGCAAGGTCTGGAGGATGAAATTCATTGGTGATCGGGTCCCTGCAATTAATCGCCTATTCCGGAGACGCTTTTGACGAAAGGTGTCGACTAACATCTGCGCGTCTTTCTGGGGCTTCTTCATCGAGCAATGGCTCCGATAGATATCTCGGTGTCGTCGTCGGAAGAAGTTTGGGAGGAACATGGTCTCGGACATATCGTCCCAGCTGTTCACTGAGCTACTTATGGCTTGAGGTGACGGCGATGACGCAATCGAAGGCGGCTCCCGCGAAGAGTGCCGACGAATGACCGCACACATCAAGAGGCTCGATTGCCGGAGAATAATACCAGATCGATTGAAATAATCAAAATGCTGAGTGGGTGGAACCCTTCGCCATGCGAACGGGCGTGAAAGTTGATTAAACTGAACTTTCGGCCGGACTAGGGGATCGATTCACCACTCTCTTCTGGGTATGGACAAGGAATGCCCGTCTTCTTCACTCTGAGAGCGGAGATCAATGGTGTTTGATTTTGCTCTGAGTCTTTGAATCTTCAAGTTTTCATACTGCATCTTCGTTGGCAGATCCTCATTACCACCCTGCATTGACGGGAGGTTATTGGCAATTGTGAGCTTCATCGCGCTATCCATGTGCTCCTCATTGCTGAACAACCTGGTTAGCGGTGACTTGGTTCACCTTGTTGGTTTCCTGAATGCCTGGATTTTGTTGCTCATGCATGCTT
>NC_033802.1:2759993-2790460 GCF_001876935.1 Asparagus officinalis
TTTAGCAAGTAAATCCGCTTCTGAGTTGGAGTCCGAAACCGATCTTGATTCGATCGTGATTCGTTCGATTGTCGCTCTTGGTTGGATGACTCGTTGATCTGTCGAACACTTGGCTTGATCCCGCACGTGCGAATGGAGTATTCCGTTGCTTGCGTGCGATTCGTCGATTTCGTCGCCTCGTTGGTTTGTCGGTTCGTGCCGAGCTGAGCTAAGGGACCTATAAGCAATTTTATATGCCTACAATTACATTCAAGAAAAAACTTCAATTCAAAGGAAATCAAAATTATGATGCTACATCAAATGTACAGCTCGAAGCTGCATATTCTTTTATTATAATTGATTCTATGTAAGAGAATAAGTATTATAACTATAGATGTATGGTGTAACTATGTGCTCCTTTAGAGGAGAAGAGGCAAAATGTACGTATGAAAGACAGTATACTATATTTAAACATACAAATAAACATTAGATCTGGTTATCTGTACCAATACCAACTACGAAAAAAATGTGACAGTGACCTATTCTGCTATCACCTCCTCTATTTTCAAGGTATCTAATAGAAGTCCACACTGAGATGATTAAAGGAGACTTTTGGTCAGAAGGGAAAATCATACTCTACCAATTAGTGTGCCAACTTTCTAGACGTAAGGCGTGCAAAGCCAGACTGGCGATGACAAACAAGTGCTGATTGTTCCTGCAATAGAAGAGTATATACAGAAAGCTACCACCATGCTGAATAGATTCACACAAATTTTTATTAGATTGGTATGAATTTTTATTACATTTAAGATTATGATGTGGACTTGTTTCAGATTAGTTTCAAGAGCAACTTGGTCTGTATTCACAGTGTAAATTTCTCTTCAATGTGGATAAGATTTGAAAGATCTTTATTGAATCACAGCTATTCGACTGCACTTCTTTCAAGCCTTGTATTTAACTTATGCATGAGTTTTACTTTTTTTCCCTACTTCGAGAGTTACACATCGCAGCATGATGCAAAAACAACAGAAAGAAAAAAGTTTAGTGCCTAGTACAAGTAAGAACTAATAAATAGCACTGTGTTCCATTTGGTGTTTGGGTAATACTATGCCCTATAGGTGGGAGTGACCTCGTCATTGGAAAAGATACCTTGGCTCTTGAAATAGTGACCTTAGCCATCTTATTTAAAAGATTCTTTTCAAGTATCACAAAAGTTAAAGGCCATTCTCCTTGAGTGCATAAGGATATATGCACTGAAAAGTAAGACAGAGACCAACTGCCTTCCACGTTCAGTGAAAAATCACTCTCTCCTAGTTTCTTTCACCAATAACCTGGAGACAACTCCTACAGGGTTGGTGTCAGGTGTCAGTTGTACAAAACATCTACATCAACTCTTTTATAGATCGTCTAAATTTGAAGACCTGTTTCCCTCTGAGTCCCATTTGATGTGAGATAGGCCAAACAAAACTACAAACACTAATGAATATTTTCCTTTGCTAGATGGATAAAATTAATCAAAGTATGGATACAAATATAAATAAAGTTTATAAGCATTCCGAAAATAATCCCTTAAACAAGTAACTACGAAAAAACCATACATAAAAAAGGAAAGATGCTTGCTCCTGAATTATCTCAAACAAAATTCAAGGATCAAAGTTAAAAAGGAATAATTTCAAAAACATGCAATTTCAGAGTATTCGATTTACTTTTTCTCAGTATGCATCTTTGAGGTATCAGAGTCTGTGTCAGGATTGCTATACAGATGATAGATGGTTTGCACTACTTCGTGAAATTCTTCAGAGTACACTTCACCATCAATCAACTCCACCACAGCTCCAAGAAACTGTTTATACGCTTGACGCACCTCCTTTGAAGCTATACCACCAAAAATACAAAAATGGGAGGGTTGCATGAAAATAACTAATCTTCAAGGATTAAGGATTACAAAAGGAAAAACGGAGGCAAAGGAAATAAAATAAATTGTTAACTTGTTAACTGACAATGACAAGCTGCCTAAATTTATTTTAAGGAAGACAAGGTACATAATAAAGTTCCAGATTTTAATAAGATAGCCGAAATAAACGAGAGAACTTTTGTCCAAAATCCCAAAATTTTAAGCAAACTAATTGTTAGAATATAAAACTATATTGCTCAAACTTTATAATAACTTTGGAGTTTTGATATATTGGGAATTTCACATGGTATCACAGCCAACCCCAGTTTGAATCTTGTTGGACATGAATCTAATGGGAATTTGAAAAAAAAAAATTGTCACCGCTACGTGAGTCCAAGTTTCAGTCCATAAAAAAGGGTGTCCAACATGTGGAGGCATGTTAGAATATAAAACTATAATCCTCAAACCTTATCACAATGAGTTTTGATATATTGGTTAGAGGGATTTCCACAGCTACTAAATCCTTTTTCTCTATTCAGATGTGGTTAAGTCATAACTTTCGTTAGAAGACAACAATCAAGGTTTTAAATTTAATTAAAACAACAAACTTTACATTTAACTACAGAAAAAATCAAGTTTTAGTCAGTTCGGCATCATTTATCAAATCAGAACAAAACTCAGGGTCACCAACTCCAGATTGCTTAGTCCAAATGCAAGAGGATGCAGATAAATTATTAAATCTTGATCCCAGATGAGAAAAATTCTCATGCCCCTCACAAGTCCATGACGATGCAAAGCTCATGCATGGACCCCAAGCATTCTGTGTGAATTATGTTAGAGGGGCCTGCACATGGATGATAAAGCATGTGGAGATTTGGCAACACCTGATCCTATTTGGCTTAATCAACATACTACATACCACCAAATCCTAGCTTATCTGGAACATGAATTACCAGCAGGGTGTCTAAACTACTAGCGTGGCTAAATTTTGGTTTTACATATGACCATAAAGTTGGTTGTTTCTTTTAATTAAATTTAAAAATTAGATATTTAGAGAATTTGTCTTTTGTTCAATTAGCAACTACCATGCCCTTTTAACTGCTCCAATCCAATTGTTTTCAAGTTTTAGTACAAAGTAAATAATTTTTTTTCTTGTATCTCCTAGCCATACAATGTCTGATTCTTCCTCGTACCTAATTCTACTATGTTGCACGTGTGTTTCTAAGTTACTATATGAAGTCAAGTAAAAGTTCCCAATATGATTAGTTGGGTAGTTTCCTCTAATAGGAACTATCGATTAGTGTTGCTAGAAAGTTCAGACTTACAACCAAACCTCATTGGGATTTTATGATAACCCAGTCATTATTTTAAGCCAGTTGTTGGCTTTGGCCCACTAACTTGTGTGGCTGCAACCTATTGCATGGACAACTAAGTACAAGGAAAAGCTTTGACAAATTTTGAGATTTGAAAATGTGAAAGTGTTGTTTTCTTTTAGGAACCTTCATATTATTTAAGTGTGGATCTTAGGCATGTATATTTTGACTAAGGGTGAGACCCCAGTTTTAACTCTAATTAAGTTGTGTAAAGCTTGTTGGAATGCTCTGAGACTCTGCTACGTAGTGTGAAATATCGTATACTTATTGATCAACCTTCTTGAGGGACCCACGCTGTTTGCATGCAGCAGCTTGTTTGGTGTGTCACAGGTTAAGATGTGTTGATTTTCTAAAGTCCAGAGCTCTCTTCTTTATTCTATTCTAGAAACTTTGATCATCATGCATCAAATGCTTATGGTCATATGGTCGGATTTATAATTTTAACATCTTGATAGTTTGGAACCTTGATCTTTATGGTTGTTCTCCCTCAGCGTATTTAGGAACAATAAATAACCTTAACCACAATTGGGATATTTTCATACAAAATGGGATAATTGTTAAAGTGGAATAATTTTTCGCTAGTGGGATATTTTAGTGGGATAAATAGGAACAATTTTGTGAAGCGGGATATTTTGATAAAATAACGTGGGATAAATTTTTATAATCATAAAATATATATTTATGCATTTTGAAGATATAAATACTATATATGTATTTTAAACTTACTATTATTGATTGATAATTGCTTACAAGAATGTTATTTACTATTAAATAACTTTTGATTAGACTATAAGATATTGACAATTATTATTATAATTATGGTCTAATGATGGTGATAACCATAATAGGAAAGAAGTAAAGAAAAAAAGAAATATAAAAAATAAAAAATAAAAAATAACAAAATAAATATGAGTTCTAGTTTTTTACCACCTAGTTCTAAGCTAAAACTTGGAATAATTTGAGAGACTAGAACTCTTATTTTTGTATAGAAAAATAAAAAAAAGGCATAATTTTGTTCCATTATCTCAATTCTAGTTTTATTAGAGTTCTACTTGACTAACACTGTAAAATTTTGTTCTAGTTTTAGTTCTATGTACTACTGTTTGCGTCAAAAGTTGGTTTTGTCATGGAATTCATTATATCTTCGGTCGATTATAAGATAGTTTGTAAAAACACTTCCTACGCAAGGGTGAATATGTCAACGGAAGTTTCTGCAGATTGAAGTCAAATAGTCCAAGTTTACTACATGTTAGAATTTAACTACCGGAAGAATGTAACCACTAAAAAAATTCCCAAGAAAAAAATTAATCTTGAAATAAACACCAATTCAAGGGGCTTTCTGCAATTTATCATCTCCTAAACCTTCGGAATCAAAGACATACCTTCATCCCATCGATCGACAAGTTTCCGAGCGAGCTCCGATTCATTATTCAATCTACAATACGCAGAAAAAAAAAATTAACTAAAATTTGAATTATTCAGCTTTCAGAAAATAAATTATGAACGATTGAAGGGTTCCAGATACCTCTTTGGTTTGAGAGATTGGAGGATAGATTTGCGATGGAGGTACGCTTGATCGACGTCGTAGTGGGGCCTGAGAGAGCTCGTGAGGCGAGGTAAAGGGACGAGCATCTTCGATCTAGGGTTTTGGTTTTGCAATTGGGAAAGAAATTCAAAACCCTAGAATGGGGTTTTATAGAGTTTTTTTTTTTTTTTATTGAAAAGGGCGGAGAGGGTTTGGCGGCAAAGGGTCGCCGACGACGAAGAGACCCTGAGGTTTTGGAAATAGTAAGAATTGAGGAGCAACGTTTAATTTAAAAGGCTAAATTGCACTCAAATGCCCGAATTTAAGTTACTTCCTTTTTTCCAAACTGAACAAAAAAAATGTCTCAAGGTATTTAATTTGGGGGAAAATGTGTTTATGCCCCTTAAAAATAAAGGGGATATGGTCCAGCCCCTCATAGTTTATCTCTTGTGTTTCAGTTCCCTCACACTCTCACATGAACAACTTTTCAAAATTACTTCATCCCCTTTTCCCCTCCTCCTCCTCATCCTCCTCCTCCTCTCCCATCTCTCTTCTCTCCTCTTCTTCTTCTCCAGACCCTGACTCGCACCCTCCACCCTTCCTCCCTTCTCCCCCTCCCCAGGCCTCGTCCCCGACCTTCTCCGCCTCAAGGTCTTCGACTGGGCCGGCCACCAGCGCTCTCACTCCTACCGCCGCATCTGCTCTGAAACCTCTCCCTCTTTCAGATCCGCAAGGGACTTTGAAGGAGGTTCTCTCTCTTCTTCTTTGTCTTCTTCTTCTTGGTTCTTGATTTCGAATTGAAAGGGAAATGGCGCTCAATCTGAGGCAAGTGGTTGCGGTTTTTCTCACTCAGTCAATGTTCACGATGCTAGGGAATATGATTAAGCGGGATCACTTTGATTCGTATGAGGTACGATCTTTATTAATTGAGCTTGAGTTAGAGTTTTTGAATTTGATTGAGTTTTTAGGTTCATTGTATTGGATTTTAGGCTTCCATGTTCGTTTTGTGATTAAATTGGATGTTTTGATGTTGAATTATGTCAACGTGTTGAAGATTTGATGCGGATCTTTTTTTTGTCTTGATTTCTTGCAACCAGATGTCTGGTGAGATTTCTTGCACACAAGGTGTTTGATATAATGCCTTGGTGAGAAGAAATGGTTTTATTGGAGAGAATGGCTCAATCTCAGACGTGGGTTATAACTTGATGGAATTAAGTAAAATTTGAGATTGATGAAAAAAACTATGCATGTGAAAATCCAGAGATGATTAGTTGTTCAGAATAATGATTTTGATTTGGCTTAGTGGGTGAATTCTGTGATGAGAGAGGAATGGACAATTAAAATTTTTGATAAGGGAATGCTCTCCGAAGGAGTACCTGAAGATAGAATGGTGAAGCTGCTTCACATTGCATTGAAGTGCATATACAAATTTGCCGATGCTCGACCAACTATGAGCCAAGTTGTCGAGATGATACATTCATTGAAGGAAGAAGAGGATATGTCTGTTGTGTCTGAAATTGATTCAAGAGATGCTTAAAATTGGGGAATCTGTTTTCATACCGTCCTAGAATTTATGTATATGTTCCGTTTGACTATTATTATTTGCTAGTGTATATGTGTTGGTCACATAGTATATGTTCCGTTTGACTATTATTATTTGCTAGTGTATA
This sequence comes from Asparagus officinalis, assembly GCF_001876935.1. Lineage (NCBI taxonomy): Eukaryota > Viridiplantae > Streptophyta > Magnoliopsida > Asparagales > Asparagaceae > Asparagus > Asparagus officinalis. Next base: position 2,766,435 of record NC_033802.1, read on the forward strand.
TGTGTTGGTCACATATGAGGAGGTGGAAAAACATTGTTTATTTGTTACAATTATTATTTGCTAGTGTATATGTGTTGGTCACATATGAGGAGGTGGAAAAACATTGTTTATTTGTTACATTGATGACATAGGTGGTATTAGTCCAAATGGTGCTTCTAAACTCAAATTTAATAAATGAGGGTGTTTGTTTCTTATTGATTTCTCGTTTCATGGTCTCCTTGACATTAGAAATTAAATAAATTCATTGCCACATATTTTAGTTAATGGATTGTGGCACTAATTGCATTATTTCAAATAATAATGGGTCATCCCTGTGTTGCTAGTCCAAATGGCCCTTTCAAGTTGAAATTTGACAAAACCTAGTGTTGGTTTGCATGAAGCATGTACTCATAACATGTTAGCTTTCAACTAAATATGTTAACGTTCATTATAACATGTTATCTTTCAGCTGAACATGTTAACTTTTTATCATAATATGTTAAACATTCACTATTACATGTTAACTTTCATCATAATATATTATATTAAAGCTATAATAGTTACATGTTAAGATTATTGAGTTCTTGTATATCTTTGGCATAAAAACTAGCAGAAAAATGAAAGGGAAAATAAAAACAAGAGAAAGAAAGAGGAAAATGTTAACTATAATAGTTATATGTTGACTTTTAACAGGACGTGTTAACTTTCATCCTAGTATTGTAACTTTTCATATTGAATGTTAACTTTCGCTGCTTTATGTTAACTTTCATCCAAACCTGTTAACTTTCACTGCTTTATTTTAGTAGAAACGTTTAAAAAAAGTTATGAATGTAATTGGTGATTGGTGTGGATTGCTTATTAGTACAATACTTTTGGTAGAGCAATGTAGGTTATCAAGACTTTTGTAGCACATTGTATTATATTTTTATAATATCAATACTTTTGGTAGAGCAATGTAGGTTATCAAGACTTTTGTAGCACATTGTATTATATTTTTATAATATCTAAGATTGTAAGTCTAATCATATCGTTATCAAGACTTTTGTAGCACATTGTATTATATTTTTATAATATCTAAGATTGTAAGTCTAATCATATCATTTATTTAAGCAATATCAGATGTAAGAATGTAAAAATTTTATTATGAACGTTAACATGTTCAGTTGAAAGTTAACATGTTATGATGAACGTTAACATGTTCAGTTAAAAGTTAACATATTATGGTAAAAGTTAACATGTAATAGTGAATGTTAACATATTATGATGAAAATTGACATGTTCAGCTGATAGTTAACATGTTATGAAGAAAATTAACATATTATTATGAAAATTAGCATATAAACTTAAACGTTAACATATACACCTGAAAGATAACATATACAGATGAGAGTTAACACGCTCACGTGAAAGTTAACATGTTCAGGTTAAAGGCAATATTTTTAACTTAAATTTTAATTTTAATTTGTACGCTGGAGCATATTTCAGAATAAAATGATAATCACGACATGATTAGACTTACAATCTTAGAACTTTCTGATTTTTCACATGTTAACATTTCATTTAGAACTTTTAGTCTTTCAAACACATCGAATTTTAGTTCAAAAAAATATGTTACGAAGAAAGTTAACATGATTTATGAAGAAGGTTAACATGTAACAGTGAAAGTTAACATATTATGCTGAAAGTTAACATGTTCAGCGGAAAGTTAACATGTTACGAGGAGAGTTAACATATAATGATAAAAGTTAACATGATTTATGAAGAAAGTTAACATGTTATTATGAAAGTTAACATGTAACAATGAAAGTTAACATATTATGCTGAAAGTTAACATGATTTATGAAGAAAGTTAACATGTTATTATGAAAGTTAACATGTAACAGTGAAAGTTAACATATTATGATGAACGTTAACATGTTCAGCTGAAAATTAACATGTTACGAGGAGAGTTAACATATAATGATGAAAGTTAACATAATTTATGAAAAAAGTAAACATATAATGAGATTTAATAGTGTATCGTAACCTGAAGATTATGTACATGATTTGTATATATTATGTACATAATAACCTCAAGATTATGTACATATTATGTACCATAATATTTAGATTTTGATACACATAATTTATATATAATCTTTAGTTTATTATGCACATCAAATTCTATTTGAATGAAGTTGTACATATTCACATGACAGTCACAATACATGTCACACACAATCATAATAAATTACACCAAAATTGATCACTAAATAGACACAATACAATTTATTAAATTTTGACCTAAGTACAACCAAACCACAAGAACACATAGTATAATCAACTAAACAATAAAACATGACACGTTACAAACAATTCTGGATGCAACATAAGGATCATCAGTACAACAATCTTAGAATTGAGTAGTAGTCACTAGAGGATGATTCGATATTCCACAACCATAAAAATTATAACCCACGTCTGAGATTGAGTCATTCTCTCCAATAAAACCCACGTCTGAGATTGAGTCATTCTCTCCAATAAAACTATTTCTTCTCACCGAGGCATTATATCAAACACCTTGTGTGCAAGCAATCCCCATTAGTTTGGGCTTCAAAGACCAATGAAGGTCTTCCCAGATCGAGCCAATATCCCTTTGCATCCCAAATCATCTCATATTCACAATCCTCGTCATCCTTCTCTTTAGATGAAACTATCAAGTTCCTTCTAATCGATCTGATAAAATTCATGCATTCGCTCAACCAGTTCCAACATCCAAAACCATTTGTTGGCCAAATGATGAGCAAAACAAGAGTCGTAATAAATTGACCTAGGTACCTGACATTAGTAACCCCAATAAAAAGCATAAATATTAGGAAGAAACTGATAATGTAGCACGAGAGGACCATTCAAGTGAACAGCATGTGTTGGAAGCCTCACCCTTACCACAAATAACATAAATGTTTTCATTAGTCTCAAATTTTGCTTAATTCCATCATGCAAGATGCCATTTCCCTTTCAATTCGAAATCAAGAACCAAGAAGAAGAAGAAGAAGAAGAAGAAAAAAGAGAGAGAACCTCATTCAAAGTCCCTTGCGGATCTGTAAGAGAGAGAGGTTTAAACTCAGAGCAGATGCGATGGTAGGGGTGAGAGCTCTGGTGGCCGGCCCAGTCAAAGACCTTGAAGCGGAGAACGGCGAAGGAGGTCGAGGAAGGGCCCGTGGGAAGGGGGGGAGGGAGGAGGGGTGGGGGTGTGGGCCAGGGTCTGGAGAAGAAGAAGAGGAGGAGAGAAGAGAGAGGGGAGATGAGCAGTTACGGGAGAGGATGAGAGAAGAGAGAGGGGAGAGGAGGAGGAGGAGAAGAAGAAGAAGAAAAGGGGAAGGGTAATTTCAGAAAGTTTTTTCCTGGGAGAGTGTGAAAGGGAGGCAGAACACATACATTTGGGGGGGCTGAAACAGAAGAAAAAAACTATGGGGGGCTGGGCTACATCCCCTTTATTTTTTGGGGGCCTAAATACATTTTCCCTTTAATTTTTGTAGATAAATATTCAAAGTTTCAAAATATTACATTAGTACCTTTTTGTTTACCAAACATAACAACATTGTATATAAATGCCTCCAAAGTTTATAAATGATATCACTTAATACCCTAAAGTTTTTAAGAGTTTATTTTAAGTACTCTCTATTATGTGACACAAAGAAAAAATAACATTGTTTGGATTAATTTTAACTATGAGATATTCATATATAATATTTAGATACTTTGACTTATATTTTTGTTCGATTGGAAACTATAGGGCATTTAAGTGTGAGATCGGGCAACTATAAGTCATTTAAGTGTCATTAAGCCTTTTAAAAAACTTCCTCTTTTTTGGGAAAATCGGATAGGATTCAAACATGAATATTACAAAGGTCCAATACACCCCGACCTGTTTACAGCCCCAACCTTTAATTACAGAAATAACATATCGACCTTCTTCTCCCAATAGAAGAAAATTTTGAAATAAACTCATTCACAAATTTAATCCCAATTTTGACCCTATCCTCAGTTTGCTACAAGAATCGACCCACTTTCTGGCCATGTCAGCTTCGTGGCCAAAAAGTGGGTTGTGACATGGCCAGAAAGTGGGTTATTTAAAAAAAATCGTGGTCCTAAATAGTCAGGGTTGTCAACCCCGACTAATTAGGACGTCCCCAACCCCCCATTCGTGGTTAGGCCACTAAACACTTCGGGTTCGCAACTCCGACTAATTTTGTTATTGCACAAAATGGTCGGGATTGGAAACCCCGACCATTTCGAAATGCCAAGTCAAAAATGTCAGGGCTCCCAACCCCGACCATTTAGCAGAGAGTCACAACAGCTCATAAAGTAGTTAGGGTTGCTAACCCCGGCTATTTAGCAGAGACTTCCCAATCCGAAAACCAAGAAGGGGCTAAGTTATGAAATAGTTGGGGTTGCCAATACCGACTATTTATGGTGGGTCCAGTCCCCTTATAAATACGGATCGAACCCCTTCCTCCCTAAAAATTCCGAATTTTCTCCCTCTTCAACTCCGGTCTCAACATCTCAAGTCGCCTACTCACTTCTCCCAACCCCATTTTGTGGCCGAAATTCATCGTGAAAGTTTGCTTAAGATCTTTAGGGTAATTTCTCTTCATTCTCTCACTTTTAACATGTAAAAATCTAGGGTTTTCTATCAAAATCTAATTTATAGGGTTTAAAATTTATTATCAATCACTATCTTTGTGGTGGTTAATATGTTTTGTGTGTTGATTGTTGTAATTGAAATTAAACTTCTAGGGCATAGAATGCTCATTTCTAGGGTTTAGGGTTTTTATTTTAAGGTTTAGGGTTTTTGATCAAAATTAGATGAGATTATTTGCATCTTGGGTTTTCCTCTCTTATTCAATGCCCTGATAAACTTTTTTTAAGTTTTTTGTATTTAAATGATATAATCTTCTTTTGTATAGGTTGAACAATATGATTTTTATTGCTTGCTCGTATGGTGAAAGTTTTAATTATGAAATGAATAATATGCCAATGTACATCGGAGAGGTAACGACGACGTTAATGATCTCGGAATCATATAGTTACTGTGACTTGATTAAGGAATTACACCGAGTTACGAAAATTAATCCACGAGAGTCCGACTAAAAATAATATGTAATTGGCCCATAACGTTTGATAGAACGTCCGCAGTTGAGATCTCAAACGATCATCACATGAGTATTATATTTAATTTGAGCAAGTCACAACCAACGGTAGAATTGTTTATTGAAAATTTGTCACATAGTTCGTGTCAAATATTCAAACCTCCAGGAGAATTCTCACGTATGTTAGATTTGAAGGTTGAGTCTGATGGTTTCCTTTCTTCTTCGAGTGAAATGGAGTGGACTCAATTTTAATATCTAAGTGCACCTTCATTCAGGGAAACACGTCAAATTTCAGAACAATGAAGTCCCTTATAAAAATAAGAGGCCGTTAAGAGGGGCAACAATTAAAGAGAATGAAAGAAGCAACGACTCTGAAGGTGAAGAGCAAGATAGTGTACAAATTGATAGCGTGCAATTTGTGACTGAAGATGTTGAAGAGAATCCGAATTGGCCTAATGAGGCTTATGTTAATAATGAATATGTTAAGTATGAAGAACCACACCCCTCGACGAGTTTGAAGATAATGAGTGGATTCGTTCTTCCACCATACAAGATATGTGCATTGGTCAAAGTTTAACTTGAAGAAGAGATGGTGAATTCTCTTTCAAAGTAGGAGATTTATTCAAGACTAAGGACCAATTGGTTGATGATATTCGTGATTACTCAATAAAAAAGAATGCCAAATTCAAGCAAGTTAAAAGCAATCACACAAGTTATGATGTAATTTGTTAATGAATACACAAAGAAAAGGCCAGGCCAAGGGAAATGAAGCTGATTACACATGTCCTTGGAAGTTATATGTATTTGCCAGAAAGAAACATAACGAGCATTTTAGGATCACATAATACTGACGTGTTCACACATGTAGTAATTCAATATTAGAGCAAGATCACAGTGGTGCATCTGCCTCTTACATAGCACGATTAATTATGCTAAAATTAAAGAAGAAGCTTGAACTAACTCCCGGTAATATAATTGACAGCTTGCTGATACAAAGTTCATTGAAATATCATATAGTAAAGCATAGAATTCAAGGAGAATTTGCGATGATAAAAATATTTGGTGATTGGAAGAAGTCTTACACGATACTTCCTCAATATCTTGATGCGATCAAAAGAAGTAATCCTGAATCTGAATACAAACTCATAACCAAAGAGATCAATCCGGGAGTTCATCAATTCACCTCTGTATTTCGGGCATTTGGTCCTTCGATCGAGGGATTTAAATTTTGTCGACCGGTTCTTAACATTGATGGCACACACTTATATAGTAAATATAAGGGTGTATTGCTTGTTGCTACAGGAGTAGATGCACATAATAGTTTATTTCCTTTGGCCTTCGCAGTTGTGAAAGTCGAGAACAGTGAAAATTGGGAGTGGTTTTTTTCCTGCATTCAATTATATATTTTTAATGTGTTGCCTCATAGAAAAATTACTTTTATATCTGATATGATGAAAGGTATTCATAAAGCATTGTACATGAGATTTGGCTCTCACCACCATCACCGCTATTGCTTAAGACACATTAGAGTTAATTTTAAAAAGAGTTTTTATCAAATATATTTACAAAACCTTCTTTGACAAGCGGATTATACACCCGAAAACACGTGTGTATGATCGGATACGGGATCAAATCAATGCAACATCTCAAGCTACACATAACTAGATTAAGAGTAGTTTGGGAAGTGAATATATCGACCAGTGGGCACTAAGTAAAGTGGCACTCGTGCAAAATAAAGAATTTAAATGTTGCATCACTTTGTTGCAAATATGGTCATGGGAGCGATAGCATTTAGGAACACCAGATTTGAAGAAGATCCGCGCTCTTGATGGCCAGATTCCGTTAGGATGCAAATATTAGTTTATAATAGATATGATTACATGTAATTTTATACATTTATTTTAATCTATACTAAACCTTTGTATATCAAATAGAGAGAATGTTTCTAGATATTGGCAAACCTCCCCAAAGGGCGACAAAAACTTTTTACAAGAACGAACTTGATCAAATGGTGGATGAACAGATATAAAATCATAATATCTAAATATATTCAATCAACACATCATTTGTTACTGATATGTAAATTTACATAATCTTCTTTATAGGTCAAGTGGATGCTCTATAAACTGGTTTTAGCTTCACTACTAGATTTTTGCAGAGATGGTGAAGATATATGGCGTGCTCGAGTATTGATTATATGTTTTGAGATTGTCAAAATACACGTGCCCGACCGTGTGCTTCGATAATTTGGATTATAACAACATATTCCAGATCCTATAGAAAAAAAAGAGCGAGATCCCCGGAAAGGAGCACATCATCAAAATTAGGAGATAATTCGTCATGCTTACATTGAGAATTAGGAGTTGAAGGAGGATGCTGTAGTGATGGAGAGGTTTGACACACAAGAACTAGATGTGTACTTACCGTGGTATTGGGGGGATTACTCGTCGATGAATATTTCGGGAGAACAAAGCACCTAAGGAGTACATACCGAGAGGTCCGGTTGAGAGAGTTGGTAAGTGTATATACAATATATACAATTATTTTGTGATTGTTATTTTATTATCATCTACTTGCTAATAATCCTCTTTCGATTTTTATCTTATAGGTAGAAGAACTCGATGATGTTGCTTCTATTGCACATGATGCATTGAGATTGACTACCGAGCCAGGGACGAGGAACACATTTGTTCGCATCATAGAAAAGATTAAGTCTGCTCTTAGAAGGACGTGTCATGCGAATCGTGATGGACGTAAGGAACGACTCATAGAGTACGAGCGTTGACGGGTTCGAGGACACATGAGAGCGGGCTCAAGTCGTGTACATGATGAAGTTGGAGGCTCACAGCAAGCTCAAGCCGAATGTTCACAACAGGTTCAAGTTGATAAGGATGTCATGCGCTCACAAGTTCACAGACAACCGAATGTTGAGATCATCCAAACTCATGTTGAAGGTGAACGGTGAAGGGGGATAGGAAGAAGAGGCAGAGCGAGAGGGAGAAAGAGAGCGAGAGGAAAGTGAGTTCTAAATATTTGTTAAATTTCGATATACTTCATACGATGTTTATGTTTGAAATGCTATGATGTTTATGTTTGAAATGTTACTGTGACTTGATTATGGTTGGATTTTTAGTAAGTAAATTAAATGTTACGTTCTTGTTAAAGATTTGTTATAGATGTAATAATTATATAAAGATATGTGTTTATTTGTGTTTAAAATTAATTATGAATCGATAAATGTGTAGCAAGAGAGTTGGTGTTAAACTTGTGGATTGATATGCGTTAGCAGGAGACGAAATTTTCTAGCAAAGTGTGGGCTGAAGGGTCTCTGCCAAATGGTCGGAGTTCCTATCCCCGACCATTTTTGTGTGGGGCGTCGCAGGCTCTGTCAAACGGTCGGGTTAGAAACCCCGACAAAATGTGGGCTGAAGGGTCTCTGACAAAATTTGCTAGACGACGGTTTAGACTTTTTCACTGTCCCCTTTGATTTGCTATCAGAACCTCGCACAAAAGCAGGTTTCTGATGGGATCTCCACTCATGTTTAGAGAGGTTTATTTCAGAATGGGCCAAACTTGAGGGTGATTTTTTTGGGGGTACATTTACACTCTTTTTTCCCAGTTACTGACGACGTCAAAGAAGCCAAGGCCCAAGTGCCTCAGCTCACAACTATACGCCATCAGCTCGAAGCCCACAAGCCCAGAATTAGGAAGTGCAGCCCAGTAATCAATCCTTAACAAATAAAAATTCCCCATTTCCAATCAGCAAATTTTATAGCCGTTACATCCCCACGCTCTCCCATTTAAATTTCAAAATTGCAGACCGTTAACCCTCTGTTCCCCGAATCTCTCCTCTCTTCTTCATCTCCGAAGAGAGAAGAACAAAAACGAACAACAATGGCGTCCCAAGAAACCAAGAGCCCGAAAAACCCATCAAGAGAAGCCAACGGCATCCTCAGCCCCGGGTTCAGGTCAGCGGCGGCCATGGCTGGCTGGCTCCTCCTCGCCAGCCTCGTCGTCGAGGATACGCCGATCAGGGAGTCGAGGCACAAGAAACGACCAAACCATCACAATCTCAAGTCACCAGCTTCCACAAACTCCAACAGGTTAACAAGAAGAGGAAACGCCATCTTTATTATTATTATTATTTTTTCCATCCTGCCTGCTTTTCTTTCAGTTTCGTTGGGTTTTATTGAAATGGGCGTTCTGGGTTTTGTAGAAAACGGAGGTCGAAGAGGCGGCAGGCGGATGATTTGATGCCTGCTGTAGTTCTTTGCCTTGATGATGAAGAAGAGGATGCCAAAAAAGGTTTTTTTTTTTTTTACCTTCTTCTAATTTTCTTTATTTTAATAATCTGATTTTGTTGATCTCTATTTAGTTGGGTTTCGTTAATCGTATCGGGTTTTTGACTGCAGACGTTGGTGTGAAGAAAAATGGAGCGGGGAAGGTTGTCGTTGATGACGGTGATAGAGAGAAGAAGATGAAGGGGGAAGAGAATTTTGGTGAGAACGCATCTTCGTCTGATAATAATAATAATAAAGGGCTTCCATGTATGGATCGGCTGAGAGAAGAGCTTTCATGCGCTGTAAGGAGATAGATTTGTTTGATTTTATGTACATTTTTGCGCTCCATTGATTTGTTTCATCAGTTTGTGAATTTGGGTTTTTGAAATTTTTGAAGATTTGTTTGGAGATTTGCTTCGAACCGAGCACTACTCCATGTGGGCACAGGTAAAACCTGTACAAATCACCTTATTATAGAATTTGTGCCTGTGATTGGTGGTCTTTTGAATTTCATTTCCATAGTTTGAGTCTTTTTGAATTTCCTTTTTCCATACATTTCCATTTCTTTTAATTCGAAGGACGAAAGCTAATCTCCTTCCTTTTCGAATTCCAATGTTTGTTTTTTCCTTTTTCCATAGCTTCTGCCAGAAATGTTTGAAGTGTGCGGCGGCCAAATGTGGAAAACGATGCCCAAAGTGCAGGCAACTGATCAGGTAGTCCCTGTACTCTGCCTCACTCTAAATTTCGCAGCGAAGTCTTGTACTTTATATTGACATTTATGTGCATAGCAATGGGAGATCTTGTACTGTGAACACGGTGCTTTGGAATACAATACAACTTCTATTCCCCAGTGAAATTGAGGCGAGGAAGAGCACACTCTCGGCAGGTCCTCGAACCCCCGACAGTCGTAACATTATATATGAAACAGGAAGATATAGACTTAGAATTATCGACGCAAGAAACACGCAAAGAAGCACGAGTTTCGGAACTGCAACCCAAGTTTCACATTCAACGGAAAGAGAGAGGAGTTCCAGTAGGCGGAGGGCTAGCCCTGGTCAGTCTCAAGATGCTGCATTGGCTCTAAGATTGCAGAGAGAAGAATTCTTGGGGACCTCTATCGATGCGATTGAGCAGCCACGATCAAGTCTGCACTCGGCTAGAGCTAATTTGAGAGCTATGGCCTCCAGAGCTTATCATATTCGTAGTAGAGGTCGTTACTGATAGCTTAAGCTTTTATTGAGTCATTGTTGTTGTTGTTTTTTGTCATCCCTTACTTGTACGGATCCAAGATTTTTCATGTTATATTTTTTCTAAATTGTGTTATCTTTTATCATGTTATTGCCAGTAACGTGAATGAAATTTATGAAAGATTGATGTTGATATGATGCTCGAGATAAAAATGTTGGGGCAAACCTGGGGGGCCCAATAGAATAGGGTCTAAGCGAATAGTAGAATAAAAGTAATAAAAAGAACATACAGATTTACGTGGAAAACTCCCTAAATGAATTTGGATAGAAGAATCCACTATGAGGAAAAACTTTAGAGTTACAATCTACAATCTCTCTTTTGTAAGGAGTAACTCTCTCTATTTTTTTCTTTTACTCTTCTATATGTGGAGTTGTTTCTGGGATTGATTTTTCCTGAAGAGTTTTGAGCTTATTTATAGCGGCTGTGAAAATATTATTCCTAAGTTTATAATATTTTTACTATGCCAATCTTTCGTTGTTTTTCACCCTCGGTGCATAATTAGAGTGGTGGGTAGGGTCCATTCATTTTTCTCCTTCAATAATTTCGGCGGACAAAAACAAGGTTTTGTTTGTAATGTACTGTGATGAAAACAATGTTATCGACGGATAGGCAAAAGACACTGCGATACGTAACAACTGAAACCGATGTTTGAGAGCCTGACCGAAATTTTGTTATTTACTGATGGTTGAGTGTTTAATCAGGAGATGTTTTTTTTCCACTGATGCTTGAAGATGTATATTACTTAATTTAACTCTTTGTGTTCAAATTTTCCACTAGAGCAGGTAATCACTGAATGACATTCAATTTGGGTGTGTATCAAAATGATATAAAAACCAGTTTTGGCTCCAATGACACCAAAACTCAGTCACCAACAAATATTTGTGAATGGTTGGAGTGTCATGTGGGTGGGGGCCACGCTCCCAACAAAGTACCCTAGTTTTGTTTCCGCGTGAAGAGGTGTTGCGTGGGGGCCACCACGTGAATTAATTCCGCAGTGAGACAGCCCACCCGATTTCCTCCTCCCTCCTATAAATAACAACGTGATTTTTAGCCTAGGTTTGCGTGCAAGGCTGGTTTTGTTTTGCGTCTGCGGTAGAAAATCGCAGCAAGGGAATAAGGGAAAATTGGCGGCGCGTGCAAAAGAAAAAGCAGAGTTTTTTTTAGTTGTGTGCAGCTGTTCTAGGGTTTTGTGCATCCCTTTGAGAGAGTATTTGTGTGAGAGATCTGAGAGCTTGGTTGAGGGTTTAGATTGAGTGATTGTAAACCCTAGTTGTATTCTCTCCCTCTAGTAGTAGATCTCTCTCTCCTTGCCCCGTGGACGTAGGCTATTTGCTGAACCACGTAAAATTGGTTGTCTCGCTATTTGTGTGATTTGTAATAGCTTTTAGGTTCCCTCGACAGGTCAGTCCTAGAACTGATGAGAGGAAGAGCTGATATCTCACTTGGTTGAGATATTTTGCTTAAGGTTACCGTTTCCTTTATGAAGCAGGAATTCCTATTGCGACCTGACTCTCTTGTTGTGCTGCCAAAGTGCTGTCGAAATTTTCGATGCGCGCAACAAGTGGTATCAGAGCCAGGTTTCAGATCTAGGGTTTTGGAGTTTGGTAGAGGAAGATTCTTGTGTGAAGCTTAGTTCTTGGAGTTCTAGGCTTCGGTGGAGATAGCATTAGGAGTTGTCGTTGGAGATTTCGCTTTTCTCGTGTGGATAGGAGATCTATTTGGAATCCGATCTAGGGTTCAGTTGGGTGGTTCCTAATTTCTATCAAATCTGTTCTTTCTCTATAATTTGGAGTTAGTTTGCAATGGGAGAAGAATGTAAAAGCAGCAAGTCGATGGCGAGTACAATACAAGTTGGGTTTCAGAACACTAAGATTAGTATGGTGAAGTATGACGGCAAAATCAACTTTTGTTTGTGGATGAGCGACGTACAGGATGCGCTTAATGCTCAGAATTTGGAAGAGACCATCATGGTCCACGAGAGGCCACCTAAATATGAAGAGGCGGTATGAGAGAAGATAAATATGAACATTTGTGGGGTGATCAGGTTTTGTTTGGAACATGAACTGAAATATGGTGTGATTGGAGTGACGTCCGCAATGAAGATGTGGGAAATCCTCAACAACAAGTATCTCACGAAGAGTGTTGAGAACAGGTTGCACTTGCTGCAAAAACTCTTCAGATTTCAGATGTCCAGAGCTACCTCGCTAGCGGCTCATATGAACAACTACACTAAGTTGTTGTCAGACTTGGCGAATGTTGATGAGAAGATATCGGATAAGTACAAGGCTATTATCTTATTGGGCTCCTTACCGGATAAGGAGTATGATACATTCGTGCTCACTTTGTTGAATGAGATATCTTCTATCAACTATAGTGAAATGACTAACGCATTGACCAATTACGATTTGAGGAGGAAGGACAAGGAGACTTCCTGTGCTAGCACTTCAGGAGAGGCCTTGTCGACGAGAGGTAGAAGCCCATATCCGAAAGGTGATAATAGAGGAAGGTCAAAGTCTAGAGGCCGTCACCAATTAACAAAGAACCAATGCGCATTCTGCAAGGAGCAGGGACAATGGAAGAGAGATTGTCCAAAGATCAAAGAGAAGGAGAATAGCAAGAAAAAGGGCCCGAAGGCCAATGAGGTGAATGTTGTAAAAGGCGATGATTCCGATGATTCGAGCTTTTCTCTATTGATTACTCCGAAGGTGAACCACTTGGATGCATCAGATTGGATGCTTGATTCCGACGCTACTTATCATGTGACCCCTAGGCGAGATTGGTTTGCATAGTTCGAGAGACTCGATGGGGGCGTTGTTGTCATGGAAAATAATCAATCCTGTGGTATTTGTGGGATAGATACTGTGCGGATCCGGATGCATGATGGAGTAGTCCGTGAATTAAAGGAGGTGAGATTCATTCCTCAGCTGAAGAAGAATCTTATCTCAGTTGGAGCTTTGGAGGCGAAGGGATTCAAGGTGATATTTGAAAATGCTGTAGCGAAGGTTACTAAGGGATCTTTGGTGGTGATGAAGGGAGTCCGTAATCGGAACTTGTACTATCTGAAGGGGAGCACCGAGATTGGCCAGGTTGCTTCGGCTATTTCAGAGGCGGACATGAGTAGGCTTTGGCATTACAGGTTAGGGCACACAGGAGAGAAGTCACTGCAGGCGCTGTGCAAGTATGAACTATTGAAGGGAGTCAAGAGTGGTAAAGTGAAATTCTATGAGTACTGTGTTCTTAGCAAGAAAATGAAGGTGAAGTTCAGGACTGCTATTCATAGGACGAGGGGCATCCTGGACTACGTGTACACAGATGTTTGGGGTCCCACCAAGACTGCATCACTTGGTGGTCAACATTGGCTCGTCACGTTCGTTGATGACTATTCTAGGCGATGTTGGGTATACACCATGACAAAGAAGAGTAAAATCCTAGATATATTCGTGGAGTGGAAGAAGAGATTTGAACTGCAGACTGAGAGAAAGATCAAGACGTTGCGATCTGACAACGGTGGTGAATATACTTCAGACCCCTTTCTACAGCTATATCGAGACAAGGGCATAGAGAGACACTTCACGGTTAGTCATACACCGTAGCAAAATAGGGTGGCAGAGAGGTTGAATCTGTCTTTACTGGAGAAGATCCGATACTTATTATCGCAGAGTGGTTTGGAGAAGATCTTTTGAGCTGAGACACTTACATATGCGAGCCACCTCATTAATAGGCTGCCTTCATCTGCGATTGAGGGGAAGACCCCTATGGAGATGTGGTCGAGAGAGCCAGCATGAGATTATGACCAGCTCAAGGTATTCGGGTACCCTGTATTTTATCATGTGAGAACTGATAAGTTGGAACCTCGAGCTAGGAATGCCATATTTATAGGATTCAAGCGTGGTGTCAAGGGATACAAGCTTTGGGATCCAGTTGATAAGAAGATTTTGCTGAGTAGGGACGTCACGTTTGATGAGGCTTCTATCTTGAAGCTTCCCAGCTCTCATCAGGTGGAGAGCGACCCGACGGAGGAGATATCGCAGGTGGTGGAGATCGATGCAGATCCACATTGTTTAGATAGTACAATATCCATTAGAGTGCCGACTGAGGTGACGCTAGGCGAGCACGACGACGACGAGGAGGATACGAGTACAATTATGTAGGATCAGGGACCGACGGCTCAGGTTCAGGATTCGATTGCGGTTCAGAGACAGAGGAGAAACATACAGATACCAGCACGGTATGCCGACATAGTTGCGTATGCACTTCCGGTGGAGAGTATCGATGAGTTGGTGCCTACTACATTCAGAGAGGCCGAGCAGAGTTCGGAGGCTGATTTGTGGTAGGTGGTTATGTAGGAGGAGATGAAATCTCTTCATAAGAACGATACATGGGAGCTTGTTGAGCTTCCAAAGAGACGGAAGGTAATTGGTTGCAAGTTGGTATACACGAAGAAGGAGGGCATTAAGGGCACTCCATTGAGGTTCAAAACTAGGTTGGTTGCGAAGGGCTATGCACAGGAGGAAGGTATTGACTATAATGAGGTTTTCTCTCCGGTGGTGAAGCATTCTTCGATTCAGATTTTGCTAGCTTTGATGGTACAGTATGGTTTGGAGTTAGATCAGTTGGATGTGAAGACTGTATTTTTTCATGGTGATCTTGATGAAAAAATATATATGACTCAGCCATTGGGATTTCGAGCTGCAGGAAAAGATAAGTTGGTTTGCAGATTAAAGAAATCACTATACAGTTTGAAGCAGTCTCCTCGACAGTGGTATAGGCGATTTGATCATTGCGTATATTTTCGTAAGTTGAAAGGAGGTGCGTACATCTATTTGTTACTTTATGTCGATAAGGAGGTGCGTACATCTATTTGTTACTTTATGTCGATGACATGTTGGTTGCCTCTATTTCCAGGTCGGCTATAGATGAGTGTTACTTTATGTCGATGACATGTTGGTTGCCTCTATTTCCAGGTCGGCTATAGATGAGTTGAAAGTTCAACTTTCAAATGAGTCTGAGATGAAGGACTTGGACGAGGCGAAGCGCATTCTAGGGATGGATATCGGCAGAGACAAGAAGAAAGGTAGAATTTGTCTGACACAGGTGGCTTATTTGAAGAAGGTTCTACAGCGATTTCATGTTAGCATGGATACGAAGCCAGTTAGTGTACCATTGGGAGCCCATTTGAAACTTTCAGCTGACCTTTCACCGAAGACAGTTGAAGATAGAGAGTTAATGTCGAAGACTCTATATGCGAGCGCGGTTCGGAGCTTGATGTACGCGATGATATGTACGAGACCAGATTTATCACAGGCAGTGAGCATGGTTTCGAGATACATGCACGATCCAGGAGTGGTCATTGGGACGCCGTGAGATGGATTTTGAGGTACATTCGAGGTACGCTCAATGTTGGTTTAGTTTATGAGTGGGACACTACAGGTGGGCAGGTATGCATTGGTTATGTTGATTCGGATTATGCCGGAGATTTACATAAGCGTCGGTCTACGACGGGGTATGTGTTTACTTTGACCCGTGCGTCGGTGTGTTGAAGATGCACCTTACAGTCTACGGTAGTTTTGTCTACGACGGTGGCAGAGTATATGGCGGTTACAGAGACTGTAAAGGAGGCTATTTGGCTTCGAGGACTTTTTGAGGAACTTGGTATATCGCAGAGGTCTGTCACTATTCATTATGATAGCATGAGTGTGTAGGGTGAAAAATTTGATTTCCCGAAAAAGGGAGTTTCGTTTGTATTGATAAGAAGGCTTATTACAAACTAACAATCAAATGTTTACAACAGAAGCGGAGGGAATGCCCTCCTTGTTTAACGTGGGTTCCTCGGTGGCGATAGGACGCCTCGCTCGGTGCTCGTGCCGAGTCTGCTTCCCTTGGACGGTCCGATCGAAGTTGCTGCCGGAGCTTCAGTTCTCAAATGAGGGAGCCTTTGGCAAAAGTCCAGGTTCAACCTTTGGGAGATTAGCTAGCAGAATATGCAACAGCCAAAATCCCCCTCTTCATGCTGGCTGAAGATGGGTTTTAATAGGCAAGAGCTGGCATGGTCCATCCCTTGATTCGTGGGATCTGACCACTGATAGAGGTGAAGGAGACAGCTTGACTACTCCTTGAATTATGGGATATGACCACACGTCGTTCAGAGACATCCTGCTGTTCACCTGCAACAGGAGCGGTCATTCGAGGAGCCATGTTTTACATCACGTCACTTAGGAATGGGAAAGCTCCTCCTCGTATGCGTAACAGCAGCTGTCAGGTACTCGAGTGGATATGGCCAACTCACTGAGCGCCGGCGGCCCTCCCTTCTGCTTGGACAAGTGAGGTAAGCTACATTTATAAGGGTGCAGGCTGTTTCGGCGCCTGTCCGCTCATTCGTACTGTGGACGGCCATCTGACGGGCCTGGAATATTATGCCCCCTCCCTTGATTTGTGGGATTTGACCACTGATGTAACTGTTCCCATACTCCAAGTGGGCAGTTGACAGTAAGCTGGAGAGTCTGCAGCTTGGGTCTGCAGGCGAGCTTGGGACTGCAGGCAGACTTGGGTCTGCAAGCGAGCTGAATCTGCAGGCGAGCTCGAGTGTGCAGGCGAGCTGAATCTGCAGGCGAGCTTGGGACTGCAGGCAGACTTGGGTCTGCAGGCGAGCTTGATCGTGCAGGCGAACTTCGAGCTGCAAGCGAGCAGGCAGACTTGGGTCTGCAGGCGGATTTGGGACTGCAGGCAGATTTGGGTCTGCAAGCGGATTTGCAGGTGCATGCGAAATTCGAGCTGCAGGCGAGTTCCTGAGCATGGATTGAAGAATAGGCCGTAACTTTCAAACCGTAAGTCGGAATTGGACGATTTATATATGAAAATCGCCTATCTCGACGAGATGGAGCCATCCGAACCGAGCCAAAGGCTTCGGTTCGTTTCCTCCGTTTCGCCAAATTCCTTACGGTTTGGGAGATATCTGCGTTTTTCTCTTTTTATCAGTGTTTTTTTCCCCTTTTTTACTATTTCGGGTGAGGTTTTAGCAGTTTTGTTCTGAACTTCTCTGATAAGGATTTAAAGGCAATTTTTATTGCCTACAGAGTGCTATCTATTTGGCGAAGAATCATGTTTTTCATGCGAGGACGAAGCATATTAACGTTCGTTATCACTTCGTTCGGGATGTTTTTGAAGATGACGATGTGGAGATTGTGAAAGTCCACACGAAGGATAATCCGGCGGATATGCTTACTAAGGTGGTTCCGAACAACAAGTTTGATCATTGTCAAAATTTGTTACATATTCGTGATTGTTGAGGCCATTGGCGGCCATTTTGGTGAACTACGTTCGACTTGATTCCTTGGGCAAGAGGATACATAGACAGTCATGTTTGATGCAGCCGGTTTTGGATTAGTTGATTTTGATAGGGGAGAGATTGTTTGGATTCTCGTTCGGGTTCCCGACTTGTTATGGATTGAGTCTGTTGTCGTGAATTAACTTCACGTTGTACTGGACATAACAAGTGGGACATTTAGTTGTTTTGGTGTCGGCTCAGTTTTGGGAAAACTTCGCCGAGATGGAGAATTGTGAATGGTTGGAGTGTCATGTGGGTGGGGGCCACGCTCCCAACAAAGTACCCTAGTTTTGTTTCCGCGTGAAGAGGTGTTGCGTGGGGGCCACCACGTGAATTAATTCCGCAGTGAGGCAGCCCACCCGATTTCCTCCTCCCTCCTATAAATAACAACGTGATTTTTAGCCTAGGTTTACGTGCAAGGCTGGTTTTGTTTTGCGGCTGCAGCAAAAAATCGCAGCAAGGGAATAAGGGAAAATTGGCGGCGCATGCAAAAGAAAAAGCAGAGTTTTTTTTAGTTGTGTGCAGCTGTTTTAGGGTTTTGTGCATCCCTTTGATAGAGTATTTGTGTGAGAGATCTGAGAGCTTGGTTGAGGGTTTAGATTGAGTGATTGTAAACCCTAGTTGTATTCTCTTTCTCTAGTAGTAGATCTCTCCCTCCTTGCCCCGTGGACGTAGGCTATTTGCCGAACCACGTAAAATTAGTTGTCTCGCTATTTGTGTGATTTGTAATAGCTTTTAGGTTCCCTCGACAGGTCATTCCTAGAACTGATGAGAGGAAGAGCTGATATCTCACTTGGTTGATATATTTTGCTTAAGGTTATTGTTTCCTTTGTGAAGCAGGAATTCCTATTGCGACCTGACTCTCTTGTTGTGCTGCCGAAGTGCTGCCGAAATTTCCGCTGCGCACAACAGTATTTTTACTTTACTTTCACTATCAAAAGCTCCAAACTATGGGTTACATTAAAATTTTTGATGTTCGTCCAATATTTAAATGAGTACGCAAAAATCTTTAAGTAATCAAAAACTTGCAATGAAACTATAGCAATTAATTAGTCAAGGATGAACATCCCTTCTCCTCTCTCCCTTTACTCTATTTCTACAGTATCATTATGGCTACTCCTCATCCCTCTTGCCTCTCTTCTTCTTCTAATTCACAAAGGAAAGCAGAATCATAAACTCCCTCCCGGCCCGAAGAAGCTTCCAATAATTGGCAACCTCCATCAGCTCGGTTCAATTCCTCACCGTTCACTTTGGCTACTCTCCCAAAAACATGGACCTTTGATGCATCTACTGCTTGGTCTCAGGCCAACACTAGTAGTTTCATCTGCTGAAGTGGCCAGAGAAGTATTAAAGACTCATGATCTTGACTTTTGCACTCGACCGCATCTCGTTAGTACTGATAAGTACTCATATAACTGCTCTGATATTAGCATGGCACCCTATGGGGAATACTGGAGAGAGATGAGAAAATTGTGCATACTTGAACTTTTCAGTGCCAAGAGGGTAGAATCCTTTCGTGAGATAAGAGAGGAAGAGGTATCTCTGACGCTTCAATCGATTTCGTCTTCTTCGTCGAAGCCTGTCAATCTGCAGAAGGCTATGGTCAGCCTGGCGAATAGTATTATCTGCAGGATTGCTCTGGGTAAGAAGTATGAGAAGGGTGACTTCCATCGAATTCTTGAACAAGCCGAGCCACTGTTGGGAGGCTTCTTCGTTGCTGATTTTTTTCCGATGGTGGGTTGGATCGATAAATTGACTGGAAAAAGATGTCGGCTTGAAAAGAACGCTGGAGAGCTTGACGAGTTTTATGAGGAAGTAATAAAAGATCATCTTGATCCTGAAACTATTAGACCTGAATATGAAGACATAGTTGATGTTTTGCTTCGTGTACAAAAGGATGCAGGCCATATTACAAAGGAAAATATCAAGGCGGTTCTTACGGTATTGACAACTCTCATCTTCAGATCAATTAAATCTAGTAAAATCAGCTTTGAATTCAATGAATAAAACCATTTAGGTTGATATATGTGTTTGAGTTTGCTTAGACTCGGGACTCAGATATGATTGTTTTGAGTCAATTTTCGTCAAAGTAGACGTAGTTCATCTCCTTTCGACAATCTCTATCATAGATTAAAACAGCTAGAGTAAGAGCACACGAATTTTGCAAAGGGCTTTCATCTACCACCTGTTCACCTAAGCTTCTATACTTCTACGATTTTATTTAGGATATTTTCATCGCTGGAAGCGAAACAGCATCTGCAACCATAGTTTGGGCCATGGCTGAGCTTGCAAAGAATCCAAGAGCAATGAAGAAAGCACAAGAGGAAATAAGGGTCTTCCTCCAATCAAAAGAAAAGGTAAAAGAAGGAGACCTGTTAGATTTAAAATTGAAGGAGACAGAAATTCTGAGGCGTGAAACACTTTCCTTAAAGAAATATTTGCCTCCACTTGATATTCAAAGTTGCTTCGGGTTAATGCAAAATTTCTTCCCAGGATACAACAGAAAATAAAAATTCCAGTAAGCAAATCTGGAATTTTCCTTAATTCGTTGTGAAACAAGTTTGTAATATTGCAGAACTTTTTGATAGAAAAGATTCAGAAAAAGAATTGTTAAAAAGATATCTGAAAACATAAACTATTTATAGGTTTTGAAAAGGTGCTTCCAACAGTCACAACTTTTCAAAACACCCTTTGAAGCAAACAGCCACTTTTCAACAGTCACTTGTCTTTTCATAATTTTTTAAAATTAAAAAATAACATTAAAAAATATTCAATATATATATATATATATAAAATAAAACATTTAAGCGGCAGCGGCAAGCGTGCAAAGTGCTAAGTGCGTCTAATAATCGCGTCAAAATCGCGCATTATTCGCGCTACTCGCACGCGGGTTTAGAAGCCTACACTTTGATCCATTATTCAAAGCCCAATAAGCATTCAATGCTTTTAAACCTCTAAAAGAATGTTCAAAATTCCAATGTGGGACTATCTTGTTTTTTACAAACAAATACTAACAATCCCCCACTTTGTTTGAAAAAACATTTTAATAGTATTATATTTAAAAATAATCTGCAATATGTACAAAATGAGATAAGTATACATATGTAGAGGTATCTTTCGATTTAAACCTTTACTTAGTACAAATACCTCAAAGTTCTATCAAAGTCGTTAGTTGCCTTAACATTAAACTAATTACTCTTTGTGATAGAACCGGAGAATATTGTACATACACTAATCTCTTGTTTCAATGAGAATTAATATTTTAGCACTGTTATGGCCTTGTGCTTATTCCTGGTTCATGAACTCTTTAAAGAACAAACCTTTAGCTCTTTTAAGAAGCGGCACCACTTCTAAGTTCATATAGGTGAAACGTCTACAATGTGTTTTCCATTACTTTAAACACACAACAATAATGTATTAGACTTTCATTAAGAGCATAACTCATCCTCTTATTCCGTAATGGACGATATTGACATTATCTTTTAGGGCTTAATGCGTCAATATCAATCAATCACTTTCAGAAACTTGTTATTACCCATTTAAACCATTTAACCAGTTTAGTTCTAGTAAATGGTTGGGTTACCATTCCTGGTGATTTTAAATATAAGGTTTCAGCCCCATTTCACTTGATGTCATCTTTACTACCTCTCTTGCTAGAGGTTTTGTAAATGGATCAGCCAAATTTTTATTTGTCTTGACATAGACAATAGTTATGACACTATCTTGTATCAAGTGTCTCACATATTCATGTCTTAGACTTATGTGTCTAGACTTACCATTATATGTACAATTATAAGCCCTTGACAAAGTGGCTTGACTATCACAATAGATAGAGATAGGAGGCATTGGACTCGGCCATAACTTAATATCTAGCAATAAGTTCCTAATCCATTCAGCCTCTTTACCAGTTGCTGCTAAAGCAATGAATTCAGATTCCATGGTGGAGTGTGAGATACATGTTTGTTTCTTGCTTGCCCAAGAAACTGCTCCTCCACCAAGTGTAAAAACCATTCCAGAAGTGGATTGGTTGTCTCCAACACTAGTCATCCAGCTTGCATCGGTGTATCCCTCTAATACAGCCGGATAATCATTATAGAACAAACACAGATTTTTGGTTTTCTTTAAATATCCAAAAATCCTGGAAATGCTTTTCCAATGTTCTACACTTGGATTACTAGTGTATCTACTTAATTTGCATACAGCAAATGCAATATCAGGTCTAGTACAATGCATGGCATACATTAAAGAACCAATTGCACTAGCATACTCAAGCTGTGCTACAGCTCTACCAGAATTGGCAGTCAATTTGACACTGGGATCAAAAGGAGTGTTAACTTCTTTAAAACCAAGATGATTAAATTTATTCACTATTTTTTCAATATAATGTGATTGGCTTAAAGAAAAACCCCCACTATGTTTTCTAACTTTAATCCCTAAAATAGTATCCGCTTCTCCTAAATCTTTCATTTTAAACATAGAAGATAGATACTCTTTAGTCTCATTTATACCAATCATATTAGTGCCGAATATTAACATGTCATCCACATACAAGCAGACAAGCACACCATATTTATCAGTGAATTTAGAATAAATACACTTATCAACACTATTATGTTTGAAACCATAAGATAGAATAACAGAATCAAACTTTTCATGCCATTGTTTTGGTGCTTGTTTAAGACCATAAAGAGATTTAATTAGTTTACATACTTTTCTTTCATTTCCTGGAAGAATGAAACCTTCCGGTTGTTCCATGTAAACCTCCTCATTTAAATCTCCATTTAAAAAAGCAGTCTTGACATCCATTTGATGCACAAATAACTTATGTATAGATGCCAAAGCAATAAGAATTCTAATAGATGTTATACGTGCGACAGGTGCATATGTATCAAAATAATCTATGCCTTCTTTTTGTCTAAACCCTTTGGCTACTAATCTAGCCTTAAAAGCTTGAACAGAACCATCAGAATGATATTTTCTTCTAAAAACCCATTTACATCCTATTGGCTTTGATCCTTGAGGTAAATCTACTAAAATCCAAGTACTATTTCCCATTATAGAATCCATTTCATCATTGACAGCTTCTTTCCAAAATGAAGCATCTCTAGATGACATTGCTTCTATAAAGATTTTAGGATCATCATCTGGATTAAAACTTATAGGATGTTTATTTAAAATATTATTATTCCTATCATCATCTAGATGACATTGCTTCTATAAGTGCGTCTAATAATCGCGTCAAAATCGCGCATTATTCGCGCTACCCGCACGCGGGTTTAGAAGCCTACACTTTGATCCATTATTCAAAGCCCAATAAGCATTCAATGCTTTTAAACCTCTAAAAGAATGCTCAAAATTCCGATGTGAGACTATCTTGTTTTTTACAAACAAATACTAACAAGACCTTCATGCGTTTCATTACCTCAAGGCAATAGTAAAAGAGACTCTCAGATTGCATGCTCCTGTCCCTTTACTTCTCCCAAGAGAAACAATGAGGCACTGTAATATCAAAGGCTATGATATATTGCCAAATACCCTTGTATACGTTAACGCTTGGGGAATTGGAAGAGACCCTAAGACATGGAATAGAGCAGAAGAGTTCATACCCGAAAGATTTATAGATAGCTCTATCGATTTCAAAGGCCGTGATTTTGAGTTTATCCCTTTCGGTTCAGGACGAAGAATTTGCCCTGCGATGAACACAGGAGTGATCATCGTCGAGCTTGCGCTTGCTAACATGATGTATGTATTTGACTGGGAATTGCCCGGTGGAATGAGGAGAGAGGATATTGATATGGACGATGCACAGGGAATTAATGTGCATAAGAAATGTCCTCTCTATCTTGTGGCAACAAATCATGGTTGAAATAGAAACTTGCGAGGTATACGTTGAGAAGTATAAAGGCTGCTCATCTGTGTTCGGAATATTTATACGAAATGGGCTGTTTAATGTAATACGTGAGAAATAAGAGGAGAGTATGTGTGTGCGCGCTCAGAGAGTGGTATTATGAATAAATTCAGTTTGTACTAAAGATTATGGTTACAGTATCAAAAACTATGATT
>NC_033802.1:2791460-2803655 GCF_001876935.1 Asparagus officinalis
TTGACTCGCCCATTCATTGCTTCGAGTTTCGTGCGGGCTCTCGTAGACAATTTTAGACGCCTACAGGAATGTTGGCACATCTTCGGCAACAGTAGGCTTTGCTATAATTCCAGTAGTGGGGCTAGACTGTGAGTCGCCTACAATTGGTAATAACACAGAATTGGAAGGAGACTTGTCCGTGGCTGAGCCTGGCTGAGCAGACTCTACAGGTTCTGGGACAGGAGGTATATCTTCTACAACATGAGAAGTAGTGGAGGCAGTATCATGAAGCGTGCCTTCGGGGACAAACTCCGCACCCCCTGCAACAGATTCATCTCCACGCTCTTCTTCATGCAATGAATGAGCAGAAGAATCATGGCCTTCTAAAGCAGGACTAACTGTGGGGAGAGCAGGCTGAGGCGAGAGTTCCAGGGCAGTCGATTCTTGTTCTTCTTCTTCAGAACGCCATGTTTTCTGAGCGTCCGACATAAGTTTGGAAGCAGGGGGTTCGAGCGTCAACTTCCGACGAGCCCTTTTGTCATACTGGGCTTCTTCGATCGCCCCCAGCGCCCTTTTTCCTGTGGCACTCTGACTCCGAGTCAGAACTCTTGAAGGTTCCACCCTGCGGGTATCCGATATCCTAATCTCTTCCTGAGCTCGCTCTGGTGACTGTTGTTGTTCGCCCTCTGTAATTGACTTTTCATATGACAAATATTCGTTGGCACCTCGGGCACGAAACCTTTTAGCCTCTCTTTTCGAAGCATACCATTTGCGGATGGCCTTCAAACAAGAAGTATTCATATTGTAAGCAGAAATCTGAGAAGCAGCCTGGTACCAGGTACAGAAGCTCAGTGAGGTACGGGCATTGGGCATCTTATGTGGCAGTCGGAATTTTGCTCCGGTACAACCAGCCACTGAGAAGAACCAAGCTCTCGCTCCTTCGTACACATTACCTGTGTATGCAAGAGTAAGGTTGGGGTTCCCAACATAGAGCTGATCATAGCCAAATTGTCGAGAAAAGCGATAAGGTTGATATGGTTCAATGAAACACTTCCTCCCTTGTCGAAAAATAAGATAGCCCGGACGAATATTTATGAGCCACCAAAAGGCACCTCTGCTAAGCATGGTAAAAGAATTCGGTCCCGGAGTGTCTTGATGAAGTTCTCCATACGCGCCACCCTCGAAAGCGGGAAACGTGCAAGCGATCTCATAGTTATAATCCCGTCTCAATATTTCACGGAATTTAACTTGATACCAACCAGCCCATTCAGAGGTTTCTAATTGCTGAACAAGAGGATTTGAAGTACCATTGGACTCAGGAGTCGTCAGTATCGAAGGACAGTGCAACACGAACCAAGATACCAAATAAATGTATGGCATCGGCACTCGAGGAGTGGGGGTTTGAATGATAGTCTTCCCGTCAGAATCCACTTCCCTGACAGCAACAAATTCGGAAGATAGTTCCCGCAAACCACTTTGTAAGCAGCACACCATGGCTGAAAGAAGATTCAAGGGTCGTCCATAAGCCAATAGAACGGCGGGATACAAAACTTCTACTGTAATAGCATCCACTGGCCTTGTGGGGACCACACAACGCTTCAACCAAAGAGTTAGAAAACCAGCAAACAAAGCCATGTCGGAGATTGGAACTTCTGCCTGATAGTGGAAACTTTCAAACGTGGTAAACGCCGGGAAGACATCCTCCTCAACCTCGCAAGTATAATGAGAAGTTGCGTCATTGATACGTTCCGTGATCTCCTCAAGGGTACTGGCCGCTAAGCGAGTCACCTCAGCTTCTTTGTCCCACAGATTGTGGAAAAGATATTCCGCCCATTGTCCTTGTTTCACGCCGCTTGCTCTTTTCCCAGTAATTTGCGCAGAAATGACACATCAATTCCCAATAAGTGTTGTAGATATCGGGAGCACCATTTTTCAGGATCTCTAATTCCCTGCTACCAGGGACGAACTCCTCATAAGGCAACTCTCCGAAAGACAATCCAGAGATCTCGAACATCTCGTGAAGAGCGAAGCCTAATTCACCAACAGGGGTGAAAAAGGTGCCGGTGTGAGGGTTGTAGAATTCCAGCATAGCGAAGAGTCCGCTGTAATTCGGAGGAATACCGTATCGAGTGGCTGTTATAGGAACTCTCAAATCCGAAATTCTCAAAGGTTCTTCTAGTTCCTCCAAGACGAAATTTATCATCCGGGCCCACCAGTCCGCATCACTGGAGTGAACCCAAGTAGGGGCCCTGAAATCCCGAGCAGGGAACTCTCCTTTGACAGAAATAAATGTTCTGATAAACACCTCCGCTAACTTAGCAGACTCTCCGACAGGGTGCTCTTTTTGGAATAAACCTGGCTTCAAAGCCATGAAATTATTGAAACCAGCGGGATGAGTACCCCGATGAGTGATGTGCCCCGTAGCAACACCGCCTTGGTCTTGAACAAGTTCCCAATTCATAGACCGCGGGATAGAAGCGCACTGATAATAAGAAATCGGCCACATCCGCTCCAAATTGGGAAGGAAAAGACGACGGTTGTTGACTACCTTCAGCCATTTGTAATTCCCCTCGGACATCCGCTTGGGGTCCATTTTTACAGAATCCCCGAATAGGAAGGACGGCTTCTTTAAAATCTCACGCTCTGCGGTTTCGAATTTGGCATTTGTAACCAAAGACCTGAGAGTCTCAGGAAAGGCTTGAGTGATGAGCTTCGACCGTTCTTTGTGGGTGTTCTGAAACACTGGATATTCAAAGGCGAAGCTGAAGATTGTATTCTTCTCCGCACCTCCCGCATGACCGAAGTAGTGGTTGAAAGAAAGAGGCTCTTTGGAGTAGCATACTGCAAATAGAAAAATTAGTCATAAGAAGTCTAACTCAAGAATACAAGGTTCAAACCTGCGTTCGGGGTCTTGAACGCAGGGTCTCAACCTGCATCCGAAATTCTAAACGCAAGGTTCAGACCTGCGTTCGGGGTCTTGAACGCAGGGTCTCAACCTGCATCCAAAATTCTAAACACAAGGTTCAGACCTGCGTCCAAAATTTTTTAAACGCAGGGTCTGAACCTACGTTGAAATTTCAGGAACGATGGAGCTAGCCATACGTTTAATTGGTAAACACTGAGAATTATCTTTTGAGTTTAAAGATGGAATACGGATCGCCAATCAAGGGTCGAAAATGAGAGATCTGTCAAATCGACTTCCAATGGGTCAATCTTACCATTGGTTGAAGGAACTAGCGACGAAGGCGTGAGAACTTGATCATCCCCGGAGGCTCTAGCCGAAGAAGCACCCTGAGCTTCGGCGATCTTCGATTTGGAAGCCATTTTCTTCTTCAGGCCCATGGCAACCGTGGCAAGGAAGACGAAGACAAACGAAATATTCGGGAACGGATCTTTTCCTCCGTTGAAGCGCTGGAGAAGATGAACAGGAGCTCTGTTAAGAAACTGAGTAAAAAAGGAGAAAAGTCGAATGACCTTTTGATTTGACCTCAGTAGTCTATTTATAAACAGCTGTAGCTGTCAAATCGAAACGAGATTTTAGGTAAAATCTCACCTGAAACGTGATTCTCGCGTTTTCAAAAAGAGGGGCTTCAGTTACCGAACGCACCCTCACGATTCAAACAGGAGAACGCAGGATATAGGCGTGCGTTCTGCCAATCTCAGCACATCATATAAATAACCCATTCAAAGGGGTTAATATTCCAAGTAATGGCGCTATGATCAAAAGAGAAGATAAAGCGAATTCCTCTGAAGCCAGTCTCCAGACTAAGCTGGGGGTTTAATCCTTCTTATGCAGGCTTGTGATTCTCTCCATCTATGATGACATTTTTTTTTAAGCCCAGAAATGTCTAGTTTCCTTGAAGATAAAGCCTAGTTCATTCTGGAGAATGAAGAGGTCAACGAAGGTGCTCCACTCAACCTGTGATGATGAGCATTTGATTAGCAAAAGTTTTGGGATCCAAAGTGTTCCGAAAATTCGTCCCAGTCAACCGCGAACTTTCGAAAACTTTGGAGGGGGTTCTGTAGGCTGTCTAAAAATTACAATAGATAGCTGAGTCCCCATCAAACACCAAGGATAGAAGTTACAATCTGACAACTTCCAGAAGGCTACAATTCGAAGATTTTCACATGTCAAGGAGTTAAAGCAAAGCAAAGCTCTGACAAAAAGGGATTACAAATCAACGATCTCTTCAAACCA
Organism: Asparagus officinalis; assembly: GCF_001876935.1. Classification (NCBI taxonomy): domain Eukaryota; kingdom Viridiplantae; phylum Streptophyta; class Magnoliopsida; order Asparagales; family Asparagaceae; genus Asparagus; species Asparagus officinalis. The sequence continues at coordinate 2,795,638 of NC_033802.1, forward strand.
AGACATGAAAGTCCTCCCCGCATACCACCGTCAAGACACTACACCGATTCAATCACTTACGCAGCTTCTTATGTGAGATGATTGATCTTGATGGCTGCGACAACAACATGACTAATATTATATTAGTAACCATTAGAGATGCTGATGAGCAGTGTAATGATAGTCGACACACTCAGTGGAGATCGTGATCTGCAGTTGATAGAGCGTTATTAGGATGCCTCAATTGCCACAAATGGCCTGAATAAGATCTTCTTTACTAATCATTGGTGTCATCCATATGTAAAGACAGAGAAATCTAAATACTGCAACAATCAACAGCTCGAACGCAGCTCCAATCGCTGCCAAGCACAGCTCGAACGCAGCTCCAATCGACGATGGACGCAACTCCATCGCTGCCCAATGCAGCTTATCAACCGTTGTCAGACGCAATTCCATCACTGCCCAGCGCAGCTCATCAACCACTGCCAAACGCAGCTCATCAACCGCTGCCAGACGCAGCTCCATCGTTGCCCAACGCAACTCAATCACCGCCAGAACGCAAGTCAAGGTTCTGACTCATTCAAGCGTGATCGTAACAACTTCGAAGCTGTTTTTCACCCACGATTTGAGGAGTGACTTTAGTGGGTTGTTACACCCGACTAATGGGGTAACTAAACCCCCATTTAGGCGCGGATTATGGGGGCAGTTACACCCCTAATCCCCCTATAAATATCAACAAACTCAACAGAGTAAGGGGCGGATTTTTGATAATCAGATCAAGAGGGATTTTTCGGTTAATCGGATCGGACGTTGGCTGATAAAACCTTCGAGCAAGGTTGAATTTTGGGGGGGATCTTTCGATCAAATCTTCCAGAATCAGAAAAAGGAGGATTGACTCCTTACACAGTCTGGGAAATCAACAAACGGAGGATCTCTAAACCATCGATATGTGGCTTATCAACCGAATTATTTTCGGTTCGAACAACTCTATCATTAGAGTTTGTTACTTGTTCCGAATCAAAAAAAAAAACTCGACAAGAGTTATCAACCAGACAAGACAGTTATTCCAGTGAGTATAGATATTCGGATCGTCAACGAGAAGCAAACTCGACGTGAACATTCGAGGGAGGCATCTCATCGCTACCGTGAAGAACCCAAAATTAAACAAAGGGGAGAATCCAGATCATTCTCTTCTCTTTTGTAAATCAGAAATCCAATTGTAATTGAGAGTTGAGAGAGTTGTAAACATTCTTTTTCTAAGCAGTTAGAGAGAATAAAAATCAAATACAGTTCTTTCATTTATTTTCTTATTTGCAAATTTTCCCACAAACATCAGCTGACTTGCCAGTCTACATCTCCATCGGCGTCTTCAATTGTATTGCAGTTGATGGAGATTGATTTATCACATAACAAGCGGTTTTTACGGCTTCCGCCCAAAAGATTTTATCCAGATTTACAGTTGCCAACATAGCTCTTGTTCTTTCTAACAGAGTTCCGTTCATCCGCTCCGCCACTCTATTTTGTTGAGGAGTATAAGCAGTACTGAATTGTCTTTTGATGCCTTCTTGCTTGTAGAATGCTAGAAATTCACCGTCTATGTATTCTCCTCCATTATCTGATCTCAAGCACTTGATCTTCTTCTCAGATTTAAGCTCGTTCCGCACTTTGTAGGTTTTAAAGACTGAGAACACATCCGCCTTCTTCTTGATAGAATACACCCAACATCTCCTGGAGTAATCATTAATAAAGGACACAAAGTACTTTGCTCCTCCCAAGGATGTAACCGGTGCTTACCATACATCAGAATGAACCAATTCCAAAATAGCCTTGCTTCTAGAACTCGATGTGTTGAACTTCAGTTGATGCTGCTTATTTGTAATACAATGCTCACAGAATGGAAGAGCTACCGAAATAAGTCCAGGAAGCAACTTCTGATCGGAGAGAATATTCAAGTCTCGTTCTGATATGTGGCCTAGTTTGCGATGCCACATCATTGTTTGTTCTTCTCCACGGGTGATTGATGCCACACATGAATCAGCTTCCTGCAGGGTTTCTCTTGTGAGCATGTACAGATTTGCAGCTATCTTTTCTCCTTTTATCACCACAAGCGCACCTCTAACAATCTTCATGACCCCATTTTCGATATGGGTCTTGCACCCGAGCTCATCTAATTGTCCCAAAGACAATAGATTCTTCTTCAAGCCCTTCACATGTCGCACATCTTGAATAGTGTGTATTGTACCATCAAACATTTTAATTTTAATAGTGCCAATACCAGAAATCTCTAATGCATGATCATTCCCCATGAATACAGATCCTCCTGAGATAGGTTCATATTTATGAAACCATTCTCTCCGGGAGGTCATGTGCCAGGAGGTTGTTGAATCCAGAAGTCAGACATCAGCAAACCTCTTTCTGCCTTCATCAACAGTGGTTGCTCCACTGAATAGAATTTCACAATCGTTTGATGTGCTGATAACGCATCCTTGAGATGTTGATGGCTCTAAAGACTTTTTCTCTCCACTCTTCTTATTGTGCCAACACTCCGATTTGACGTGCCCTCTTTTGCTACAGTTATAGCATTTGACATTCTTCTTACTTCTTGATTTGGATCTACCATGGGTATGACTCCTAGTGGAGCCATATTCCGTTGATCTTCCTCTCGTCACCGATAAGGCCTCCGCTTGTTGCGAACTTGCCTGCCTGTCTTCCTTGTTCTTGCGCTGATTTTCTTCCTCCAGAACAGCGGCTGCAACATCGTCGAAGACTAGATTGTCCGTGAAGATGTTGTTTGTTAGGTTGATGATGAGTTGATCATACGAGTCAGGTAGACTCTGAAGTAGAAGTTCTGCACGTTCATTCGCACCAACTGTATACCCCAACGTTGTGAGTTGGGAGAACAGTGTGTTTAGGTGTTGATGTGGTCGGTCATCGATGTAGATTCCGTCATCGTAAGAGTATAAAGTCTCCATTTAAGAAGATTTTATTGTGCATGGATTTCGCCTCATATAGCTTTGTTAGGGTATCCCAGATCTTCTTTGTTGTCTTCTTCTCCTCTATGCTTGACAGTACCCCGTCTGCTAATGCCAGATAGAGATTTACAATAGTATTTTCGTCCATCTCGTTTCACTTCTTATCATATGTAATATCATCTGGCCTTGCACCGATGACCGTCAGACAATTATCTTTTCTCAAGATAGCCTTTATCTTCAACTTTCACAGTGAAAAATTACTCCCGTCGAATTTCTCAATCTTGAACTTTGCCGCCATTGCTTCTACCACGAACAATAACTTCTTACTATCTCACGTAAATAGAAACTGTATTTATGAACAATAATAGTTCCGTGAATAGTACTATACTTGTGAATAGTACCGTATTTATGAACAATACCGTACTCGTGAATAGTACCTATCACCTTCAAAGTGTAAATGATAACCTAACTTATTTTTTGATGTGGAGGATCCACCTTTGGTGGCAGCCACAGAGCATGCGATAAGTAGATATATATAAACACCCTAAGTTGGCTCTGATACCACTTGTTGGGACAAACCCGGGACCTAATAGAGCAGGATCGTAGCAATAGTAGAGCAAAAGTAGAGATAAAAAGTTGGACACACAGATTTACGTGGTTCGGTACTTGATTGCCTATGTCCACAGGTAAGGATAGAAGAATCCACTATGAGAAGAAAACTCTGGAGTTACAATCTCTCTTTACAATGAGATTCTATCTCTCAATTTTTTCTCTCTCACTCTTCTATAAGAGAAGTTGTTTCTGGGATGAGATTTTCTTAAAGATTTGGAGCCTATTTATAGTTTTTGGGAAAATACTATGTATAATAAAATATTAATATTTTACTATGTTGTGGGGCCCGTAAAATTTGTTTTCCTTTCATTTTCAACCTCACCTAACTTTAGGCAGCAGCCCACGTTTTTCATTTTCTTTCTTTCTTTTGCGGCTGAGGAGTCAGGGATTTCGGCTAACAGATTCAACTCATCCTCGCCGGTGATTCTCAAATGAACTTCAGCACAACTTTTGTTTGTCACATTGCTTTTGTGGATAGAGTAACTCGCTGGAGCCTGATCTTCTATCGTTTCTATCAGATACATGAGCTTTTAGTGAAAAAAAAGTGCATGATGTTTTACTCTCATTGAAAAAAAATTATGCTAGCTTTGTGCAAGACATCATAAAGCTAATGGTAGTTTTATGAGAATTACACCTGAAATAATACTATAAACAGAAAGGCAAAAGGGCAGTATAATACTTTGCAATTGAAAGTGATGTTTTGAGGGCCTGACATAGTTTTGGTTATTTTCTTGATAGTTAATCTAATTTAGGAGATGTTTTCTCCAGTGACTTGGTACGCACCATTGCTTGAAGATTACTCACTTTTAACTCTTTAATGTATAAATTTCAGCTAGAAGTAGGAGCTATTGTTATATTAAATGAGTGGTTGTAATCTTTGAAAGATACTCAGTTGAGAGTCTATCCCGATATTAAAAAAAAAAAAAAAATCGGGCGCGGTTCCTGGAACATCAGTAGACAGTCTCCAAATTTGTACAACAAATATATTTATAATTCATTGTCACTATCCAAACTGTGGATTAGTATGATGATAGTCAACATTTTGATGCTCATTGAATATTTATCTAATCTAATCTGATCTAATACTATACAATATATATACTATTACAAAAGTGTGAAGAATGTTAAAATTTTTCTTCCAAAAATGTCCTCAAATGAGTATACAATTGTTATTAATGTGGCTTTCATTCAAAGTAATTTGTGTCTATAGATGATAAGAAACACATGCATGAACATGCATGCACACCTAATATGATAAAGACTAATAAATGCAATGAGTACATTCTTACTATTATAAGCTTAATAATTAGGCATTTTTAATGTTAGATTTCATATTACACAATTTTACATGAGTTATTAAACATTCCTCTTCTCTCCCTCTGCTCTGCCTCAGAAACAACCATCTCTACGGTGTCACTATGCTAATCTTCATCCCTCTTGCCTCTCTTCTTCTTCTTCTTCTTCTTCTTCTCATTCACAAAGGAAAGCAACATCACAAACTCCCTCCCGGCCCGAAGAAGCTCCCACTAATTGGCAACCTCCATCAGCTCGGTTCGACCCCTCACCGTTCGCTTTGGCTACTCTCCCAAAAGCATGGACCTTTGATGCATCTACAGCTCGGTCCCAGGCCGACACTAGTAGTTTCATCTGCCGAAATGGCCAGAGAAGTGTTAAAGACTCACGACCTTGATTTCTGCTCTCGACCCCATCTCATTGCTCCCAACAAATACTCGTACAATAGCTCTGATATCAGTTTTGCACCCTACGGCGAGTACTGGAGAGAGATGAGGAAAGTGTGCACACTCAAACTTTTCAGTGCCAAGAGGGTGGAATCCTTTCGCGGGATAAGAGAGGAAGAGGTATCTCTGACGCTTCAATCGATTTCGTCTTCTTCGTCGAAGCCTATAAATTTGCAGAAGGCTATGGTTAGCCTTGCGAATAATATCATCTGCAGGATTGCTTTTGGTAAGAAGTACCAAGATGGAGAGCATGAGAGGAGTCAGGCTCATCAAATTCTTAAGCAAGCCCAACAATTGTTGGGAGGGATCTTTGTTGCTGATTTCTTTCCGGCGCTGGGCTTGGTCGATAAGTTGAGTGGAAATTTTTATAGGCTTGAGAAGAACGTAGGAGAGCTTGATGCATTTTATGAGGAAGTTATAAGGGATCACCTTGATCCTGAAAGGATTAGACCTGAACGCGAAGACATAGTCGACGTTTTGCTTCGTGTACAACAGGATGAAGGTCGTCTCACCAAGGAAAACATCAAGGCAGTTCTTACGGTATTGAAATCTTTATTTTCACGATTAGTGAATTTTGCCTTGATCATGTTTGTCCCCTCTGTAGCCATTAGGTCTAATTAAACCAGCTTTGGATCTATTGATTCTTCTTCTTCTTCTTCTTTTTTTTGGCAAGGTATGAAAAATAAACATTTGGTATCCAGATTAAATCAGTCTTGCAATAAGACCAGGAACATTGGCAGCAATCATCATAATGTTCAACTCTAAGTAAAAAGTGAGTACAACCCATTAATACCGATGTTTTGAAGTAAATGTCCCCGTAGTTTCGTCGTTGCAGGTTAACCCCATGAATTAGTTCTTTTAACACTCAGATAGACTTATTAATTTCACCCATGACAATATCTTCCAACGGGTATATCTGCGACGATGAAACTAGAAGGATAGTAAGTTCAAAACCGCTGCAGGTGGTCTATGTGCAATAATGCATTTAACCATTTAAACAATCAGAGGAAAGGAATACAAGTTTCCAGCCATAGGAGCCCTTGAACTAAAATATGATTTCAAAGTAAAAACTCTCTTCAACTGAGCTCCTCATAAAGTTTCATCTTGTACTCTGTTTATGTAAGCTTCTATACTTACATGAGTTTTATTAGGATATCTTCATTGCTGGAAGTGATACATCCGCCGCAACCATAATTTGGGCCATGGCCGAGCTTGTAAGGACTCCAAGGGCAATGAAGAAAACACAAGATGAAGTTAGGGCCCTGCTAGGATCGAAAGAAAAGGTCGAAGAAGGAGATCTTCATCAGCTTCAATACCTGAAAGCAGTGGTGAAGGAGACTCTCAGGCTGCATACTCCTGCTCCATTACTTCTCCCAAGAGAGACAATTCGACACTGTAAGATCGAAGAGTATGATATCTTGCCAAATACTCTCGTATATATTAATGCTTGGGGAATTGGAAGAGATCCTAATACATGGCAGGGTGCAGAAGAGTTCATGCCTGAAAGATTTATGAATAGCTCGATCGACTTCAAAGGCCATGATTTTCAATTTATTCCTTTTGGTTCGGGACGAAGAATTTGCCCCGCGATGAACGTAGGAGTGGCGGTTGTCGAGCTTGCACTTGCTAATATGTTGTACTTATTCGACTGGGAATTGCCTGAAGGGATGAAGAGAGAGGATGTTGATATGGAGGATGCACAAGGACTTACAGTGCACAAGAGATCCCCTCTTTACCTAGTGCCTATAACTTGTGGTTTAAAATAGGATTATGTGAAATATGCATTTAATGTAATGTATGAAGTAGGGTTGGTAATGCTCTTATTTACCCTCTAAGCATATGTATGCTATGAATAATATAAACTTGCCAGAGTGTCTTGTGATGGTATTGATCCAAATGATAGTTTTCACCATATTTTTAGTTTTCTCTTGGATGTTGTACCCTGTTGTTGTAGGTTACCTTCTCTGTTCATCTTAACTCTGAGCTAATTAGTTTGACTTGTCACTGAAGTGCTTAGTGATGCAACATTTCTTCATGTGTTGAGGATAGGTGTCTTACATTCTAGGATTCATACCTTCCTAATTGTTATCCTTGTTGGTAGTGACGTAGCCAGGATTTTTTTTTGCCCTGGGCGAAAAAATAACAAAGCAAAATAAAAATAAAAATAAATAAACAAACTAAGAGCGTTTTGATTAGATATTGATAAAAAAGACAAAGTTGTATCATACACATTCAAAATATGAGATACACCAGAAACAAAAGTATCTATCTAAGTCGAGCTCTACGAGTATGTCGTGAATCAAACGCCTCTACCATTTCTTCTGTGTCGAGGCTGGAAGTAATTTCTTTTTCAATATAAAGTATCATGTTATTAGCAAGAAATTCATGTCTCATCTTGTTGCACAATGATGTTTTTATGAGTTTCATTGCCGAAAATGTTCTTTCCGTGCTTGCAGTCGAAACATGAAGAGTCAACACGAGCCGAATCAACCTATCACACTAGTAGAAAATCACATATTCTAGACAGAAATTTTTCTGTCTAGAATAATTTATTCTAGACGGAAATTTTCCGTCTAGAATATTCTGTCTAGAATAAATTATTCTAAACGGAATATTCCGTCTAGAATAGTATCCTAGACGGTTTCCGTGTTTTAATTTTTTTTTAAATAGTCAGGTATTCTAGACGGAAATTTCCGTCTAAGATGAATACCTGACC
>NC_033802.1:2803665-2840093 GCF_001876935.1 Asparagus officinalis
ACGCCCGCTCCCCCCTCAGGCGGGCCCCCCTCCTCATCCCCGTCTTCCACCGCTGCTACATTCCCTCCCTCCCCTCTCTGGCCGGGAACCCTGTCTTCTTCGTCGGCGACCACCAGATCTCGCTCTGCGGCCTCGACCTCGCCGACTTCTTCGCCTGCTTCCTCCGCTCGCCCCCGCTCCACCGCTCCAACTCGCTGCCACACGGCGACTCGCTGCCGAGGAACCCGCTGCTCCCGGATGCCTACTGGGGCTGTTCCCGATTTCAAGCATTTGGTGATGTCGGTGTTGGTGGTCAGTAGAGAGGTTGAAGACGACGAGAGGATCTGGGGGTGTGAGGTTTTGGGGATGGATCGGAGTGTTTCCGCTCAGAAGGTGTAGCTGTGGGTGATGAGCAGCTGTCGGAGAGGCTCGGGGTTAATCTCTGGCTCAAGAGGGAGGACTTGCAGCCAGTTTGTTCCCCAAACCACATTCTCTAATTCACTTGTTTCTCACTGCAAAGTTTCAATCTTTAAATTTATTTTTTTTATTGTGAATTTTGTTCTTAATTTGATGTGCAATTAAGATAATTGATGCCAGTTGCATTGAGCTATCCGAGCAATACTAAAACCTGTCAGAACAATGGTGGTATGTGTTTCTGTTTCTAATTGCAGAACTTCAAACTTTTAGATTGTGCATTATAATTTGTGCAAAAATTTGTACAAATAAAACACGTTTTGCATCGATATATTCTTTCTGACTGCAACTTACAGATTTTGAATTTTTCTTATTTTACATCATTCTCACAAACAATGAGTTTTGTTTTTGTAGTATTTCACACTATCTTACATATTTTTTGATCTTATTATATAGGTCATGGGGGTGTTCGAGTAGCGGAGTATGTTAAGCAAAATCTCTTCAGCAATTTGATTAACCACCCAAAGTTTAGAAGCGATACAAAGTCAGCCATAGGTAAAAATTTTTTCCTTGATTTCATGTAAATTATGGATTTGTTATTTACAGAATGCTCAGTTAGCATGTCTATTTGATGCAAATTTTGGAAGTTCAATCTTGGATTTGCCTTGGATTAAGCACTTGGAATTTTATAACATGACTTTGCACGAACTGGATAAGAAATCAAGTAGAAAAGATGAGTTATGCATAATGTACAAGTAATGTGGCATGGCCGTAGATAGACACTGGAAATGCGTAGAGTGGGAAGCTTCCTTAGTGGAGAGAGGTAGAAGGAGAGGGAGTAAACAATATACTATTAGACAACCCAGTTCAAGAGCCTCTTGCCATTATGGGTTCTGAGGAGGTCACATGCATGTTGTATATTGTGAAGATGCTGTTCCAACAGCTTGAAACCGTGAGATCCAGGTCTTAATAGAACAATATTATCACTACATCAAGGCTCGCCCTTGCAGACAATATTAGCATACATATTTTTTATTCAAAGCATCCAGGATTGTTGATCCCAAAAAAGGAATTAAAAAAAATCAAATATTATGTCAATGTTTGTTATTGTAGGCACTCTCATGAATAAAGTTTTCATGACATTTGTAATTTAAGGTATGCATATCGATTTCCTTAAGAAACCGCATGTACTGGATGGATGCGCTGGCTTTTAGTTGAGGCTGAATTGGTTCGGTTATGGGATTTACTTTGACCAATTTGACCAAAATAAAACCCAATTTCTAAATTGAACATTTGTGTAATGGGATGAAATCTTTAACCATGATGCACTAATATTCTCTTCTTCCGTAGCTGAGGCATACAGTCACACAGATTCAGAGTTTCTAAAATCTGAGACGACTCAGAACAAAGATGTTGGGTCAACAGCCTCAACTGCAATCCTTGTTGGTGATAAATTGTTAGTAGCAAATGTTGGGGACTCGAGGGTCGTTAGATTTTTGGGGACGCCCCAGGGGGGTCCTAGATTTTTGGGGACGCCCCAGGGGTGTCCTAGATTTTTAGGGACGCCCCAGGGGTGTCCTAGATTTTTGGGGACGCCCCAGGGGTGTCCTAGATTTTTGGGAACGTCCTAGGGGTGTCCTAGATTTTTGGGGACACCCCAGGGGTGTTTCCTATAAATAGAAGCCTTATGCCTTACTTTTTTAGGATCTGGATTTTTAGAGAATTGGCGAAGCCCTGCTGGAGTGAAGAGTGATCGAGCACTTCAACACAAGAGAGTTCTTCATCAGATCTACCTCACCCGCATCCGTTCCTTAGCATTACCCCTCGTCGGTAATCCTAAGAAGAGCAAATATCTCGCTTTATCCAAGATAGGCGCTTCAAGTTTCTAGATCTCCTCGCGGATCGACGAAGCTCTGCCCGATTTTTCTGGATCAGATCTGATTGCCAGGTAGTCCACGGATATCGACGTCCCCGTCACAGGCTAAAGACCCACGCAAGCAAGAGACGATAAACGGATCTTGTGTTTATTTTCAAGAAAGTTGTAATTTTTATTTTCATTATTTGAATTCATTTGTAACGTTTGAAGTTTTAATGAAATCAATGATGAATGTAACTTTTGACGAAAACAAGCTGGCGACCACAGTGGGAGCCAACGGCCTCATTGCCGAGGCCGTCGTGACGCAACCGGCATTCAAGATCCGGGTGAACGAAGAGATCGAATACGAGTTCGATCAACAAAAGTTTGAAGAGTACCTCTCTTCCTCCTCCTCCAGATCCGCCTCTCCAAACAGGCGCAGGAAGACCTCATCTTCCAAAGACATTCGCGGGACCTTCGGCTCTAAGATCCAAGATCCCATCGCCGCTGTTGCACCCGTGCCCCGTGATATCCCGGCGGCATCCAAAGAGGTCGAGGCTGCAGATCCAGATCTCCCTCCCGCCACAAAGGCGACTGCTGAAGTTGCTCCAACTTTGTCGAAGAGAGCGCGCCAAAGACGGCGTCAACGCCTTGCACGACAATTGGCCAAGGCCGCAGAATCGATGGACGGGATCCGCTACAATGAGGATCTAAAGTCCAGACAGCGCCAAGAGCAACAACTGCGCATAACCAACTCCTCCTCCAAGGCAGAAACGAACAAATGGGTTCGTGTCACGAGGACTCGCTCAACCCTCGAAGAGCGAATCAAGAAACGCCGCGCATTGCTTGCGCATGCCCGAGTCCTTCTGCAGAAAGCGGAAGAGATGCAGAAAGAAGAGATTGTCAAGAATCCGTCAAGACACAAGCAGGTGTGGGTGCCAAAGGCAAAGCCGGCGCCTAAGACAAGAGTGGACGGAAATACCGTCCAACCTTCAGCAAATTCAGATCCAGTGTCCCCTGTCCCCGTACCTCCGGCGGAGCCAGGTAAGAACGTAGGTCCCTCAAGATCCAGGGTTCTTTTGAAAGGTCGTCTCGGTCCTTTACCGGAGAACCGAGGCAAAGCACCTGTTAAGGAGCGATTGGGACCGCTGAAAGGTCCCCAAGCCATAGTCCAGACTGGGGGTCGTACCAATCCCCCTAAGAAAAATAGCAGAGGGAAAGCCCCAATTACCGACCGCATTGGATTGCGGGTCGAAGTTCAAGAGCCCGACAGGTTTTCACGCTCGCAGAGGCGTAAACTTGAATGTGCGACTTTTGAAAACGCTAATAAAGCGTCATATCCCCAGAGGGAAACACATTCGTCTGATGATGATTGTGTTATACTTGGGAAGTCATGCCAACACTCTATGGGTTGCTCCAGTTATCAAACTGATGAGTTATACTATAGAGCTGGGGGTGCGAGTAAGTCTCGAAAGAGATGCGCTCAAGACACGGAGTCTCACTGTCCGTGTGCCAACATCATCAAGGCGGTGTTGTCAGAATGCTGCTGTTCTAAAACCCCAAAGAGAGTTTCGGTGTTTGAAAGAATTTCCATCGGAACGTCCGAGACCAAGCCAAGGCGTTTCTGTAGGAAGAAGCCTGTTCGCCAAGAGGACGAGTTCCTAGAGGTGTCTGCTAATATGACCGGCAGAGGGAAATCGACACGACACTCTAGCTCAGATCAACTTGCCGAAGCAGCCCAACGCATGACTCGATTGCGGTCAGGGATCAATAGGCGAAAGAATTACCAAAGGATGCAAAAGGGACTTCCTTCGGAAGAGGAGGCGTCAGATGCTGGTTCAGACTCCTACTCGGCTATAGCATCCGATGACACGGCGTCTAGTGCGGGACAGCCCTACGAATCACTTATTATCAGCGCCGAACAAATAAGCAAGATGCTTGAAGAGGCCCTGACTAAGCAGAAAGACAAGAAGATGAAGGACTTGGAGAGCAAAATCAACGCGTTGATGAATGCTCAAGAAGTGAAAAGGTCCGGCATACCATGTCCATACCCAAGGGAGTGGGAATCAATTCCGTATCCGGCAAAGTTTAATTTAATCAACTTTACGCCGTTTGATGGAAAGGGTTCCCCTACCCAACACTTAATATATTTTAAGTCTCATTTAGGAATCATTTCTGGGAATGAACCTCTTATGGTGCGGTCATTCGTCGGCACTCTTCGCGGAGCAGCCTTCGACTGGTATCGCCGTCTCAAGCCCGGGAGTATCAGCAGTTGGGACGACATGGAAGATATGTTTCTGACAAACTTCTTCGATGACGACACCGAAATCTCAATCGGTACACTATTCGATGAGAAGCAGAAGAATGGTGAGACGGTCGAAAATTTTGTGAAGAGGTTGCGAAATAAAGCAATGAACTGCAGGGATCCGGTCAGTGAAGATTTTATCCTCGAGACTTGTCACAATAATCTTTCATTGGACATCCTCGAAGCTATGGGAATGGCGCCACCAAAGACCTGGAAGGACTTGAAAGTGCGAGGAGAACGAGCCGAGCGATTCCTTAAAAGGAAGAAGGCGGAAAGGGGTCAAATAGCTAATAATGCTCCGCAACCAAATTTTGTCCCTAGGGGTAAAGGAAAAGCACATGCAAATGCCGTGGACGCGAATCAAACGTTCGAAGTGCAAGCGCAACCGTAACAGCAGCAGCAAAAGGCGCCTCAACAATCAAGGTGGCAACAGCAGACCCAGAAGCCAAAAGCCTCGGAGCCGAAGTTTCCAAAAGTCTATTCGTTCAAAGAGGATGAAGTTCCCGGTATCTTCAAGTACCTCATTGAGAACAACAAGATCAAATTGCCTCCAATCCAGGATCAGGAAGATGCCAAGAGAGTCAATGATCCAAAATACTGCGCATTTCATAGAGCGGTGCACCATCCTACCAAGGCGTGTTATGCCCTTAAGGATAAGATCCAAGCTCTAATCGATGTTGGGGTCATCACTATGAAGCAACCCAAGGAGAAGAAAGTGGGTGTGAATGCAATGTTGATTAGCTTCGGCTCTGTTCCCTTGAACTGGTTCCAACATGAACCAGTGATAAATGCAGCAGTGAAGACGGTGAACGATGATCCTCACAAGCAGCGCCAGAAAGGACTTGTGCCGCACACAGCCCCGAATGGTGAGATTCTTTGGGTTCATCCAGATTTGGTTGGAGATGAACAATGGACTGGAACCTCTTCCAAGAAAAAGTCAAAAAGAAAAGGTAAGTCATGTTATGGAGCTTCTGCTATTCCAGGAGAAGATGACGAAGAAATCCCCGCCTTCCCGCTTTCTGAAGATGAACAGGAGGCCTTTGCAACCCGAAGTGGGAATGAGTATCGCTACAAGTACCCGGATGCTTCCGAGCAATTAGGCACCAAAACCGCTCCTTCCAAGACATTGGCGGAACTGGGAATTGCAGCAACTCCCCCAATGCCTGTAACTACGGAGAAAGTCCAGCAGAAGGAGAAGGGGAAAGAGCATTTACGTCAGGAAGCCCAAAACCCGAGGCAGTCTCGATTCAATCATCCGATTGGGAGAGACAAACCGGGAAATGCAAGCTCTCCACCCTATTTTGACATCATGGCGCAGTTGGCCAATATCCCGGCTAGGATAACCCTATACGAGCTGTTGCGTCTTTCCAAGGATACAAGGAAAGCATTACAAGAGGCCTTGAGCGACTCTGAAGCTTTCTTAACTCGAATCAAGCCATCTCCTGAAGGACCAGAACCGTCAGCTCAACACTGCAATCTCGCGGCGCATCATTTTCCATGCATCTCTTTCACCAAGGAAGACATGCAGACGAAGAACTCGAAGCATGATCGGCCTTTGTATTTCACAGGGCACATTGGCTCCAGCATGGTCAACCGGATCCAAGTTGATCCGGGTTCTGCTGTTAGCATCATGCCATTCCGATTGATGCATCATCTCGGAATCCCGACGAGCAAACTAGCTTCCACTGGCACTACGATTTACGGATTCAACACCAGCGGGTCCAAACCCTTGGGGAAGATTCGAATCAAATGCCAGATCAGGGATTTAAAATCAGAAGTTACCTGCTATGTAATTGATGCGGAAACGTCCTATAACTTACTATTGGGTCGACCTTGGATCCATGGTAACCTTATAGTCCAATCAACTCTGCATCAATGCCTCAAGTACGTGGACTCAAATAATGAAGTCAAGACGGTGGTCGCGGATAAGCAACCGTTTAAGGGATTAGAGAACTATTTCACTGATTCCCTTCTATACGGCGCCGAATCCGATACTGAACCATCGGCCCAAGGAACGGACAGCGGGGATGAAGCTGACACCGAAGCTGGGTTTGATTATGATGGTGGTTTTGTACTTAATGACATTGTACCCATTGTAATCAATCTTGACGATGATGAATCATCGGAAAGTAGTTGTAATTGGCAACTTGCCGAAGAACTATCAATAAATGATGATTTAGAGTACTCGATGTGTCTTAATAATGTCACTAAAGAGCTATATGATAACCCTAACTTGTATATGCCACTTCAATCATTTTGTCTGACGAAAAAATAGGTACAAGATCCATACGGAGCGACGCTTGTCATCCCCGCGGGAACATGAGGTGGAAAAGAAGTCGTCTACGGCAAAGGAAAAGAAGCTCCGATACCCGATCACTTCTTAGAAGAAGAAGACGATGAAGATAAACCTGCCCCTCATCTATTTAGATATGACGCAAAAGCGCGCGATCTAATGGAGAAGTATGGGTATGACTTCACACTTGGAGAAGGTCTTTGCTTCGGTCGAGGTCCGCGAGTTCCACCTCGAATGGCCTATGTACCAAGGGAAAACCTGATGATTATTATCGCCACAAAAGAGGTCTTGGTTATGTCTCCTCATCCGACGATGAATGTTGCTGGCAAGTCATCGATCAAATTGCCAACAAAGCTAGAAACGGATACTCATCTGATTCTTCAGCTTGGGATTCCGATACTAGTATCGGTGAGATGTTCAAAAAGTTGATGTCTAACATGGTTACGGTTGATCCTACCACAATAGAGGAAGACGACCAGATGCCGACATGGAAAGATCCTTGGGTTCATCACCTAAACATGTAGTATGGTGATAGGTTCGAACAAAGAGAACCTCCTACCGAAGATCAAGTAGTCCAAGTGAATATGGGAAGTGAGGAAAATCCGAAGCCGATATTCATTAGCGACAGTCTCCTACCCGAGGAGAAAGAAGAGTTAATCTCTCTTATCAGGGAGTACATCGATGTGTTTGCCTGGAATTATGAAGACATGCCAGGGCTTGATCCAAACGTAGCAGTGCATCGTCTCAATATTAAGTCAGATGTCAAACCTATCAAACAACAATAAAGACGGTTTCGTCCGCAAATGATGGAGGCGATCGAAGCTGAGGTTAAAAAGCTTGTCGACTCGGGCTTCATTAGGGAAGAGCAACATCCAGAATGGCTTGCCAATATTGTCCCGGTCCTTAAGAAGAACGGGAAGATCAGAGTCTGTATTGACTTTAGAGACCTCAACACTGCTTGCCCAAAAGATGATTTTCCCCTTCCCATCACGGATGTTATCATCGACAATACGTGCGGGTTCGAGAGGATGTCTTTCATGGATGGTTTCTCTGGTTATAACCAAATAAAGATGCATCCAGAAGATGAAAAGCATACCGCATTCAGAACGCATGTTCGACTTGATGCGAGCCCATCAATTGAAGATGAATCCTACCAAGTCTTTCCTCGGAATGTCTAGTGGTAAATTCCTGGGATTCGTCGTCACCACCAAAGGTATTCACATCGATCCTGATAAGGTAAAGGCGATTAATGAATTGCAGCCTCCGAGAAACCTCAAGGAGCTCAGAGGATTGCAAGGGCGATTAGCTTATATTCGTCGGTTCATCTCGAACCTCTCAGGAAAATACCAACCATTCTTCAAGCTCACAAAGAAGGGCGTATCTTTTGTATGGGATGACGCTTGTCAAAAGGCATTCGAGAGTAGTAAAGAATATCTCTCGAAACCTCCTGTACTCGTCGCACCGAAATCGGGCAAACCGTTCTTGATTTATGTCAAGGCGACGAGCCACTCATTAAGTGCATTACTTGCACAAGATGATGATAACGGTCACGAGCAGGCGGTATATTATTTAAGCCGAACTATGGTAGGCGCTGAATCTCGATATCCTATGATTGAGAGAGAATGCCTCGCCTTGGTGTTCGCTATTCAGAAGATGCGGCATTATCTGGTCGGGCAGACCATTTATGTTATCTCTAAAGTTAACCCAATCCGAGTGTTCATGACTCAACCAGCTTCCATGAGCTGGCGATTAGCAAAATGGGCCTTACTCTTGTCCCAATACGACTTGCATTTTAAACAACAGAAGTCAGTAAAAGGACAGGCCATCTGTGATCTCCTGGCAGACAATCCAACTACGGATACCGCCGAGATATATGACGACCTACCTGATGAAACCCACGAAGTCATCGCGACTTCACACCAACAAGTATGGCGTTTATACTTCGACGGCGCTTCGCGAGCAACTAATGTTGCAAGTGCTCCTGGAAGTTCTAAGATTTCTTCCGGAGTTGGAGTTGTCTTAGTTTCCCCGGGAAAACACGTGATGCCTCGAGCTTACTCGTTGACTGAACCGTGCTCAAATAACGTAGCCGAATATAATGCATTACTCATAGGACTCAGTTTTGCTAAAGAACTGGGGGTGGAGTATCTCGAAGCCTTTGGCGATTCTCAACTGATAGTTAAACAAGTTCAAGGAGAGTACGAGGTTCGAAGCCAAGATTTAATACCATACCATAAGATGGCAGTGGAGATGGCAGAATCATTCGAAGGATTCTTTATCGAACATATTCCACGGCTACAGAAACGTCTTGCATGGAATCTTGCTAGAAGATGCGAAGGAAAGGGAGTCGATCCGACGAAGAGCACCAAGATTCTACTATAACACGGAGAATCGAACGTTGTACCGCAGGGGGTACGATGGTTTGCTATTGCGTTGCTTATCAACCAAAGAAGCTGAAGAGGTCCTTAGGGAGGCGCATGAAGGAGAGTGTGGCGCACACCAACCTGGCCCCAAGCTTTATGATCGCATCAGAAGAATGGGGTATTTTTGGCCTTCCATGATGAGTGATGCAGTCACGTATGCCCGAAAGTGTGATGCATGTCAAATACATGCGAATTACATGCACCAACCTCCGGAGCATCTACATCCTTCTGTTACGTCATGGCCGTTCGAGACTTGGGGAATGGACATTGTTGGCCCTATAAATCCCCCATCAGTCAAAGGTGACCGGTTCATCCTGGCAATTACCGATTACTTCTCCAAATGGGCCGAAGCAGTTCCACTCAGAGAAGTTAAAACGAGTAATGTCATTGCATTCATCAAGCACCATATCATCTATAGGTATGGTGTTCCAAGACGAATCATACATGACAACGGTCCTCAGTTTGTCAGCAACGCCTTCATAAGGTTCTGCGAAAAGTTTAAAATTCAGGATATCTCGTCAACGGCTTATAATCCCACAGCAAATGGATTAGCTGAAGCCTTCAACAAGACTATCATCAAACTCTTGTCAAAAATCGTGAAAACTAATAAACGAGACTGGGATGACAAGCTTGGCGCGGCTCTATGGGCCTATCGGACCACGGTGCGCACACCGACGGGAGCAACCCCGTATTCACTGGTATACGGATGTGAAGCTGTTCTTCCATTGGAGATTCAAATCCCGTCTCTTCGGATTGCTCTTGCAACCCAGATGATGACCGAAGAACAACATCAGAAACGCCTCGAAGAACTCGAGAGGCTCGATGAAAAGCGCCTGGAAGCTCAACAACATATTGAGTTTTACCAAGCTAGAATTTCTCGAGCCTTCGACAAAAAGGTTCGACAAAGGAGTTTCAAAGAAGGGGATTTGGTTCTAGCTGAAAGGCGGCCTATGATCCTTAATTCCAAGAAGAAGGGAAAATTTGAACCCAAATGGGAAGGGCCATTCGTAGTAGAGACAGTTTACTCGAGCGGCGCATATCGCTTAGTCACCAAGGATGGTGACCGGCTTATGACGCCAATAAATGGCAAATTCCTGAAAAGATACTATCCTTAGTATCTTCAGGAAAATTGATGTATCGGGAAGTTCTCGGAAGAATACCACATGTGGTATTCTTAGGGATAACCCAGTCACTGTAGAGTTGATGAATAAGAAATCC
Organism: Asparagus officinalis; assembly: GCF_001876935.1. Taxonomy (NCBI): domain Eukaryota; kingdom Viridiplantae; phylum Streptophyta; class Magnoliopsida; order Asparagales; family Asparagaceae; genus Asparagus; species Asparagus officinalis. Next base: position 2,814,153 of record NC_033802.1, read on the forward strand.
ACGTTCGAACTCCGAACGCCGAAATGTTTCTTCTTGTCTTATGAGTTATTTTTGTGAGATGAGATCCAATCCTTTTCTTCTTGTCAAACTCTAACTCTCATGAGTTATTTTTGTGAGATGAGATCTAATCCTTTGATGGATTAATCTTTCCTCACCAAACCATCTGATGATCAAATCAATTGATGGTGGATTCACCAAAATTTTTATCTGCCAATCATTGGCATTTCTCAGACTCAATATGTTAGGTCCTAATCACCTAGCATTAAAGTCTTCCTTTGAGTAATAATACGAGTTGGCACTTTCTTTGCTACCTGTATTCCACTTTCTTTGCTTTCAGGTCAAACCTATAAAAGTTAGGACCACATGAACGAGAGGTCCACTTTCAATTGAACAATCAAACCTATAAAAGTTAGGATTGTTCCCGATCTCACTTAGTCAAGCCTACAAATAGTTAGGGCTAAGACCGAGTCATTCCCTTTCGATAAACGAAAATCCGCATTTGTTCCTTTTTCCACCAAACCTATAAAAGTTAGGGTCGAAATTGGGCTTTCTCCTCAATGAATGAGGGATTCTTTTGATTCAAATGACCAATCCTATAAAAGTTAGGGTCGTTCGAACCTTTCTGATTCTCGGAGTGGAGATCCCACTCTTAGTTTCATCTTTTCGGATTCTGGGGGTGGAGATCCCACCTTGAGTTTCCTTTCCGACTGTAGATAGAATATAAAATTCTTCCACTTCAGTCCCGGGAGATAGAATATAAAATTCTTCCTCTCCCATTTCGGGTTCGTCTTTTATTCTGATAAAGGACACAATTTTCAAGTTCCAATCCGGGCACTTAGTGCACGGGGAATTTTATCTCAACTCCTAAATAGAGATAAGTCTACGCCTAACACGCGTTGCCGGTTTAGTCTTTTTACCGATTGAAAAAGACACCAAGGTCTACACCTGGGGGAATTTTATCCTGAAGCCTAAGTAGGGATGAGTCAACACCTAACACGTGTTGCCGGGTAGCCTATTCCCGTAACAAGGGCGAAGCCTATGTATTCAAAATCATAGCACAAAGTCTAAGAGCGTTAACTCTCTTAGCATAACGTTACATGCGGAACGGATTCAGACAATCCGCGTGCTAGCCCGATTCAAACGGTAATCGGTAAAGGCACATCAAACCCGTTGAAGGCTGGGGGTTTGCCAAAAATCCCAAAGTCTATGTCTAACACACATTGCCGGTTTAGTCTTTCGCCGATTGAAAAAGACACCATGATCTAAGCCTGGGGAATTTTATCCCGAAGCCTAAGAAGGGTAAGTCATCGCCTAATACGCGGTGCGGGGTACTTTTTCCCTATAAGAAATGGTGAAGTCTATGTATTCAAAGTCATAACATTAAGTCTAAGAAAAGCAATTCTCTTAGCACAACGTTACATGTGGAACGGATCTAGACAATCCGCATGCTAGCCCGATTCAAACGGTAATCGGTAAAGGCATATCAAACCCGTTGAAGGTTGAGGGTTTGCCAAAAACCTTAAAGTCTACGTCTGATACACGTCGCTGTTTAGCCTTTTCACAGGAGAAAGACGAAGTCTACGTATTCAATATTGTAGCACTAAAAGAGTTAACTCTTTTAGCATAACGTTACATGTGGAACGGACTTAAACAATCCGCATGCTAGCCCGACTCAAACGGTAGTCGGTAAAGGCGCATCAAACCCGTTGATGGCTGGGGATTTGCCAAAAATCCTATAAATACGAGAGTCACTGACGCATCAGCTTCATTAGTTGGTCTCGTGAATTGAGCATCCAATAACATTCGAAACCCTAGGGTCAACGCCGGTCAACGCGTAACCCTATGCAATAAGAGTAACGGACTCCTTGGCGTGCCTCAAGGCCTCCTTCAATCTAGCCACTTCCTCACGGTCTGCCTGATGGAAGCTGAAGAGAAGACCTCCCGGCTACAACCAGTATTAGCATGAGGAGGAAGGCTGCCCGCGGGGAACTCGACTGCAAGGATAGAGTCAGAAAGCTCATAAAAAGCGAGATAAGATCAGTCACGAGATAATTGATGAGACGATTTTGAGTGTCCTACACTGGAAGAACGGTATGCATCATCACGTAAATAACATGGTAACATACACCGACCTATAAGGTGTAGGACGATACAAAATCGCCCCAATATACCAGAAGACTTGAATTAGCCAAGCAAGCCAAGTCCGAAACCTCGACCCCCGCGAAGGAGGGTGTCGGCCCTTCCCGAATGACCCGCGAAGGGGCCAAACGAGGGTATGACAAAACCACCAAGTCCGAAACCTCGACCCCCGCGAAGGAGGGTGTCGGCCCTTCCCGAATGACCCGCGAAGGGGCCAAACGAGGGTATAACAGAACCACCAAGTCCGAAACCTTGACCCCCACGAAGGAGGGTGTCGGTTCTTCCTTCATGACCCGCGAAGGGATCAATCGGGGATACAAAAATAAGAAAAAATTCCCACCCCCAAAAAAAGAAGCTGCTGGAGGGGAGGATGTTGCGGGAACTTCTTCCTCGCTAGGCTGCGAATGGGATCGGCTCCTAGGAAGTCGAGATCGGCGTGGAGGCATCGGAAACCTGCAATGAAAAGCAGCAAGTCAGATACAATCTAAAGTATGAATACGCGAAATTTAAAAGGGAAATTAAGAACTTTAATTAAAATCCTGTGTATAAATAGGATTTTATAGTTGAAGTCTAATTAAACCTACAAATTTCGTGCATGCGGAGCAATGATTGTCATTTTCGCAGTAAATTTTGGTGAAATACCCAAAATACCCTTCGTGTTCAAGGCTAAATTTGGGTCAAGGACACGCTCGAGTTGGGTCATGGTCATCATACCTGATCACATAGCACCCCCAGCACCCCACAATTTTGGTTAATCTTACACATAACACCCTTTTCTAAAATTTAGCCAATTTTGCAGAAGACCCTCCACAAATTTTGGTTTGGTTTTCACAAAACTTTGATCGTAGTTTTGTGGTCTAAACTTCTCTCTTTTGCACATAACCCCTTCAAAATTCTAGTCCTTTTGCAAATAAACCCCCTATATACTTTGTGGGTTGCTCTTTTGCAAATAAACCCCTCAAACCACATTGAACCAAATTTACACATACACCCCCCAAAATTTCAGCCATATATTTGCACAAAAGCCCTCCAAAATTTCAGCCGAAAATTTGCACATAACCCCCTCAAATTGTAGCCCTCTTTTACATATAACCCCTCTCAAGTTTCGGCCTCATTTTTGCACATATACCCCCAAAATTTCAGCCCCTAATTCGGCCAAAAAAACCCCTCAAATCTCACCAAATTTTGCACATATACCCCCCAAAATTTCAGCCCCTAATTCGGCCAAAAAAAAACCCTCAAATCTCCTCAAAATTTGCACACAAACCCCCAAAATTTCAGCCCTAATTTCGGCCAAATACCCTCTCAAATCCCCCAAATTTTGCACACAATCCATCTCCCAAATTTCGGCCAACAAACAAACCCAATGCAAATTTCGGATTTCCCCCAAATTTGAAGAACTAGGGCTTTCAATCTTTGAATCAAAACATGAGGAACTAACTAAAACCAAAGCAAGGGAATTGAAGCCATAAAAGAAAAGAGACTTACCCAAGTTCTAAAGCTTGAAGAAGAAGAAAATCCCAAACCCTAGCTTGTAGGGGGATGAAGATTTCGGCCAAGATGATGGAACCCTTGGAGAAGATGAGAACTTGGAGAAGAAGGGGTTGAGGCCTTGAAGAAGATGGTCTTGAAAGCTTTAGAACTCTTGAAGAAGAAGGAGTTTGAAAGAGGAGTGGGCGGATTTCTAGAAGATGGTCTTGAAAGCTTTAGAACTCTTGAAGAAGAAGGAGTTTGAAAGAGGAGTGGGCGGATTTCTTTGTTGGAACCGAAAAAAAAAAAGAGGGGGGGCGGAACTCCTGCTGGAACCGAAGCAAAGAAAAGAAAAAAAAACGGAAGAGGAGGGATCGGTTTTTTGTAAGTGGGTTTTTGTGTTTTGGTTGGACCGAACCCACATCGGCATGAACCGAACCGGATTAAATCATTTTTTGATGGTTCACGCACGTGTGAGGTGCGAAATGTTGGCTCGAACGTGTAGAAAGACTTGGGGATAATTTATATACACTTTGATCCCCTTTTTAGATATTTTTACGACGTATTCAACACTCGTATTTATACTCCAATGAGAATACGAGTCTAAACTATTTCCCACAATTGACGGGAAGTTCCTGGAAAATATTATGTATAATATTCTTAAGGATAACCCGTCAACCTCCGACGGGTACACGAGGCTAAACTAATTCCCGAAACTCTCAGGAGTACACGAGTATAAACTGGTTCTCCTCAGGTTGATTCGAAACCCTAGGGTCAACGCCGGTCAACGCGTAACCCTAGGTCAACGCCTTTCAACGCGTTACGACATTCGAAACCCTAGGGTCAACGCCGGTCAACGCGTAACCCTAGGTCAACGCCCTTCAACGCGTTGCGACATTCGAAACCCTAGGGTCAACGCCGGTCAACGTGTAACCCTAGGTCAACGCCAGTCAACGCGTTACGACCAAAAAGTCAACCTTCGACGTTCGAAACCCTAGGGTCAACGCCGGTCAACGCGTAACCCTAGGTCAACACCAGTCAACGCGTTGCGACAAAAAGTCAACATACAGTGATCTGAAATCCTAGGTCAACACAATGTGACGAAGGTAGTTCAAAGTCAACTCAATGACACGAGCCAAACTCAATTCATCAGCTGCAAACTCGAGACTCCGACGACGGCCAAGCGATAAACGCAGCGCCGGAAGAACTTCGGTTATTCGTCAAAGCATCGAATAGACCAAAAATCAAAGGAGCCAAGAGTTGAAGCTAACTAAGCTGGGATTTTGATTTTGTGTAATTAGCGTTATTAAAATGAATAAATTGGTCTCTAGTACAATCTTTGTTCATTGATGTAGGCATCGAAAATTGCCTATAGGTCTCCACGAATAGCTCAGTGTTAAGGAACGACAATGAACGTCACCATCTGGTTCACAGGAGTTCAATTGACGTCGGTGAACGTTTGAAGTGAATCGACGAACTACGTGAACGGACAGAATTTCGGAATAACGAAGGCACAGGCTAATCGAGAGCCCCGCGATGTTTACAAAAAAAGAACAACGCCTTTCGTATCTCGTTCGTTCTACAGATAATCCAACCATCGGGGCTAATAGAACTCTTCGTCAGAATTCCAACATAATTCGAATCACTAAAATCCGAGTTCGGACGAAGAATTTACAGCGGAGTGTCTCGGATTTTTGGAGACACCCCAGGGGTGTCCTAGATTTTTGGGGACGCCCCAGGGGTGTCCTAGATTTTTGGGGACGCCCCAGGGGTGTCCTAGATTTTTGGGGACACCCCAGGGGTGTCCTAGATTTTTAGGGACGCCCTAGGGGTGTCCTAGATTTTTGGGGACACCCCAGGGGTGTTTCCTATAAATAGAAGCCTTATGCCTCACTTTTTCAGGATCTGGATTTTTGGAGAATTGGCGAAGCCCTGCTGGAGTGAAGAGTGATCGAGCACTTCAACACAAGAGAGTTCTTCATCAGATCTACCTCACCCGCATCCGTTCCTTAGCATTACCCCTCGTTGGTAATCCTAAGAAGAGCAAATATCTCGCTTTATCCGAGATAGGCGCTCCAAGTTTCTAGATCTCCTCGCGGATCGACGAAGCTCTGCCCGATTTTTCTGGATCAGATCTGATTGCCAGGTAGTCCACGGATATCGACGTCCCCGTCACAGGCTAAAGACCCACGCAAGCAAGAGACGATAAACGGATCTTGTGTTTATTTTCAAGAAAGTTGTAATTTTTATTTTCGTTATTTGAATTCATTTGTAACGTTTGAAGTTTTAATGAAATCAATGATGAATGCAACTTTTGACGAAAACACACTAATATTCTCTTCTTCCGTAGCTGAGGCATACAGTCACACAGATTCAGAGTTTCTGAAATCTGAGACGACTCAGAACAAAGATGCTGGGTCAACAGCCTCAACTGCAATCCTTGTTGGTGATAAATTGTTAGTAGCAAATGTTGGGGACTCGAGGGTCGTTATGTGTAAGGGAGGAAAGGGTAAGTCCTCCTATCGTTGTTCATTTTGTGTATTGGTATCTATTTATCTTTCAAGTGTTGAAATGATTTAAGGATTCATATATGCTTTAAATGATTGAGAAGTGTACATTTCCTCTAGAACTCAGACTCTTACTCGATCTATTGTTGAAAAATTCAGCTGTAGCTGTTTCGCGAGACCATAAGCCTGACCAAACTGATGAGCGTCAAAGGATTGAGGATGCAGGAGGATTTGTACTCTGGGCAGGTAAGTTACGCTACATTCTGGTTGCATTTATACGATGTATTCAGGTTAGATGATCCCTTGAGCAAATTCTGAGTACAGGAACTTGGCGGATTGGTGGTGTTCTTGCTGTCTCTCGAGCATTTGGTGACAGACTCCTGAAGCAGTATGTTGTTGCAGACCCAGAAATTACGGTATGTTTCTCACTGATGATCTTGATAAGTAAATAAATAATGTTTCCACATTGCTTTGGATTAGGTATATATAGCACAATAGAGTTCAGTAATGGACTGGAGAACCTTTTGGATAACAAATTCGAATGCATATGGTTCTTTTATGTTGATGCTCTACTTATCATGATAGAACATCCATAATGGTTCACATGTATGTTGGACTTCCCAAAGGTGCAGGTTATTGCAAGCAGACTCGTAGTGAGAAGGCTAATTTACGCTATAGGCCAGTCTATTACTTAGAAGGGCTTTATCATAAATAAGTTACTTACTATCAGGAACAGTATTGTGCAAGTTGTAGAGCAATTTCTGAAGTTCTGTCTTGAGTTCACTACAAGTTTAAGCTGAGCAGTAACTATGATTTCGTTGACGTGCCTTGTTTTCAACTTTCTGTTTATCAACTGTGCATGTTAGATCCATGGGATCGGTATGGATCTCATAAAAATGGTTCACTCCTTGCTGATCCGTGAGGCATTAAATAAATACACACATACCTTAATGAAGGCACATTGTAATATGTATTAATGTAACAGGGTGACCAATATACAGATAATGTGGTTATACGCAGGAAGAGGTTGTTGACGGTTCTCTTGAATTTCTTATCCTTGCAAGTGATGGGCTATGGGATGTCGTAACGAATGAGGTACTCAAAATATTCCAAAATATTGTAACCTCACTTTGATCCGTATTGAAAATTTTCTCATGCATATGACTAAATTTCCCAATTTCAGGAGGCCGTTGCAATGGTGAAGCACATTGAAAACCCAGAAGAGGCAGCAAAGAAACTGATGCAGGAAGCTTCTCAAAGAGGCAGTGTCGATAATGTGCAATGCGTTATCTGATGGTGCATTTAATTACTAAAGGGTATATTGTCAGCCCCTATTAGCTTTGTATGGTAAAAATTTATAAACAATTTATGTATCTCTCTAGTATTTTGGTGAATGTATTATTTGAATATAATTGGATTTGATATTGGAATATAATTAGATTGTGTTGGATATGAATATAATTTTTTGTTGTTCAATATTGTAGATTGTGTTGGATATGAATATAATTTTTTGTTGTTCAATATTGTGTACATGCACCCAAAGCAGATTCAAAAAAAAAACACTGTAGCATAGTATCCTAAACGGAAATTCCGTCTAGGATGCTCAATTTCCGTCTAGGATGCCTATTTTAAAAAAAATAAAAAAAATAAAAAAACATGAATTTCCGTCTAGAATGAGTATTCTAGACGGAAATTTCCGTCTAGAATACTCATTCTAGACGGAAATTTTTTCCGTCTAGGATGAATTATTCTAGACGGAAATTCCGTCTAGAATAATCCGTCTAGGATGTATTCTAGACGGTTTTGAATTCCGTCTAGAATATTCCGTCTAGAATATTCCGTCTAGTATGTATTCTAGAAGGAATTTTCGTCTAGAATACTACATCCTAGATGGAAACTTCCTAGACTCATATTCTAGACGGAATTCCGTCTAGGATACTTATCCTAGACGGAATTCTGTGTATCCTAGACGTAATTTTCCGTCTAGGATGCCTCATTTTTTAGCAGTGTCAATAATAGGATACCTTTTGGATTTTCCTTTACTTACCAACTTTTGGCATAATCATGAGAGTGTAGTAATATTTTGAAAATCAGGATCACACCGCATATCATGCTCATAATGTTGCAATTGATGTCTCAGCTGAAAATTAATCACCATTTCACTGAATCTTGGGGATAATATTTCTTCGCAAGCATGCAAAGGTCATCAACTTTAAATGATTTGAAAGAATCTTTTGGATCCAAAGCAAAGCTAAGACTTAGAAGTTCTACTGCTCTATCAGAGAATCTTTCACTTAACTCCATCACTTGTGTGTTAACAACTTCATATAATATATCAAAGCGATAATGATGCTCAATTGTAATTTCATCACTCTGCTGACAAGAACGACATGTGCCCTTCACATAACGGGAACTCATATGGGGTATATCAATTTCATGTTTCATACAAAAGGATACTACAAAATGTAGAAAATTTTGCCATTTGTGATCACTTTTCAACTCACAGATAAGAGTTTTTGTGATAGAGATAGAATTCATACCAATTAAAATATCTTGATCTTTTCTTTGCAGCAATTGACAAAGTACTTCTGTTACTCCCATTATTTCAATCATTAAGTGTAAGTTAAAAACAAAGTCAAATGAACCCATTGTAGTAAACCCACAACTAGCTTCTGCACGGAATTTTCTATTCAACCCATCTGCCTTTATAATACCAAGAACTTTCCATACGGGTTAATACAAACCAAGCAAACTACAAGCAGAAGAATAGTGTGAGCCCCAACAGGTAGAAGCAGGTCGTCTCAAAGTAGTCTGTTGATTACCTCCAGTACTTGTTTGTAATTCACCTCTTTCCATCAAATTTTTAACTTCTTCCCTTTGTGCAGCTCTTAGTTGTTGATTCCGCTTAAGAGAAATAGAACAAAATTCACAATGCAATTCAACATCTGAAAGAATAACTCAATGCCAGATAATTCGCCTGATGCTGCAACTAATGCAAGTTGTAAGCGGTGGGCAAAACAATGAACATAGTATGTATATGGACATTTTTGCAAAAATAAACTTTGTAACTCACTCCATGCACCTCACATATTGCTAGCCACATCATAACCATGTCCTCTTATATTCTGTACAAGCAATCCATTACGATCAAGTATAAGTGAACACATCTTTTTGAGAGTGTGCGGTAGTGTCTTCAACCCTATTACATCAAAAACCTCTCTCTAATAAAACCATATGCATCAACAAATCTTAACATGATAGCCATTTGCTCACAATTGGGTTCATCTCGAGATTCATCAACTAAAATACAAAAATTAAAGTCACCAATGTCTTCACAAATCTTTTTCCTCACCAAGTCACCCATAATTTCCATAATCTGATTTTGAACCATCGCTGAAGTATAACTAGCATTTCCGGGAGCATTTTCTAAGATAACCTCTGCAACTTGCACATTAATGTGAATGAGACGTGTGTGTGGTGAGACCAACCCACGTGTGTGAAGAAATGAAGAAACCAGACTTCTTGCGGATGTTGAGATCGACGTGCAGGCCCACCCGAAAAGCAAGCAGCTATATATATAGCATGCGATTTCTCCCTAGGATGGTGTGCAAGGTTTTGTTATTTTGGCTGGGGATTTTTTTCGGCGTGCAGTACAGAGCGCGAGGAGTTTTTTCGGAGAAAAATTTTCGGCTGTCCGCACTGTGCATGCGGAATTGTTTGGCGACTGCAGGAAGAAAAATAGTAGCTGCAGTGAAGGAGATTTTGTGTAGTCTCTTTTAGGGTTTTGTGCATCCCTTTGAGAGGTATTTGTGAGGGATTTGAGGGGTTTTGTGCATCCCTTTGAGAGGTATTTGTGAGGGATTTGAGAGTTTGTTTGAGGGTTTAGATTGAGTGATTGTAAACCCTAGTTGTATTCTCTCCCTCTATTAGTGGATCTCCCCCCTCCTTGCCCCGTGGACGTAGGTAATTTGCCGAACCACGTAAAATTAGTTGTACTGCTATTTGTGTGATTTGTAATAGCTTTTAGGTTTCCTCGACGCGCAGTCCTAGAGCTGACGAGAGGAATAGCTAATATCTCACTTTGATGAGATATTAGGCTTTAGATTCTTGTTCTCTTTGAGAAACAAGAATTCTTATTGCGACCTGACTCTCTTGTTATGCTGCCAAAGTGCTGCCGAAATTTTCGCTGCGCGCAACAAGTGGTATCAGAGACCAGATTTCAGATCTAGGGTGTTTTGGAGTTTGGTGGAGGGAGATTTTTTGTGTGAAGCTTGGTTCTTGGAGTTCTAGGCTTCGGTGGAGATAATATTAGGAGTTGTCGTTGGAGATTTCGCTTTCCTCGTGTGGATAGGAGATCTATTTGGAATCCGATCTAGGGTTCAGTTGGGTGGTTCCTAATTCTGTCAAATTTATTCTTTCTCTAAAATTTAGAGTTAGTTTGCAATGGGAGAAGAAGGTGAAAGCAGCAAATCGATGGCGGGTACAATACAAGTTGGTTTTCAGAATACTAAAATTAGTGTGGTGAAGTATAACGGTAAAATCAATTTTGGTTTATGGATGAGCGACGTACAGGATGCGCTCAATGCTCAGAATTTGGAAGAGACCATTATGGTCCACGAAAGACCACCTAAATATGAAGAGGCGATATGAGAGAAGATGAATAGGAATGCTTGTGGGGTGATCAGGTCCTGTTTGGAATAGGAGCTGAAATATGATGTAATTGGGGTGACGTCTGCAATGAAGATGTGGGAAATTCTCAACAATAAGTATCTCACAAAGAGTGTTGAGAACAGGTTGCACTTGCTGCGAAGACTCTTCAGATTTCAGATGTCCAGAGGCACCTTGCTAGCGGCTCATGTGAACAACTATACGAAGTTGTTGTCGGACTTAGCGAATGTTGATGAGAAGATATCGGATGAGTACAATGCGATTATTTTGTTGGGCTCCTTACCGGATGAGGAGTATGATACATTCGTGCTCACTTTGTTGAACGGGAGATCTTCTATCAGCTATAGTGTCACGCCCCGCTTCCCAAAATACCAGGGAATCGAGACGCGAACAAGCTCGCGACGTATTAAACTGAGAAGAGATAAGTGCTAGACCCCGTCTTCTCAATCTAATACGCTAAGCGTCAAGAAATACAAACGAAGGCACAGGTCCCCGATAACACATAGCAAGAATATAAAGACAACCCAGAATAAAAATAGACATATCATAAATGAATATCATCCAAGACATAATATATGGGTCAAACGTACCCTTATACATATCTGAACAACTGATGAACCTGTTCTTCTCCTAAGTCTGACGTACACCAGAGAAAATAGGTGTACGTCAGGTGCATGACGCACGGCAAGACCCGACCCCACAAGGAAAATAGAACGACCGAAAACACAAGCGGAAAACGATACGAAAACCGAAATAACAAAAGAACGTGCAACTGGTAATCTAACAAAATCAACATGCAATCCACATGATAATCATAAGAATCCGTAAATCATTCAGGTAACAAAAACATGCAGCTAGCGATCAGAACAATCATCCATGCAACAAGGTTATACAATAGATGGAATTAATACTTAAAAATCTACAACTCGAGACGTAGTACGTCGAGCGAAATAATCCAAACAAGGAAACCCTCATGTATATACCATATGTCTTAAATTATAGATAATTAAATATTAATCCCGATCTATGTATGGAAGGGAGTACAACTGGTCTACATCTCACAAAAACCCATAAATCCTAGCCAAAGTGATGACACCGATTCACCTTGTCTCAACAAACCAATCTCAGTGGCGACACCGATCCACTGGTAACAAGTCATATAACTAGCCATCTTATAACAGGTCACTGGTTCACATCTCACACAGAGTCAACGCTCATATCATCGGATAACTGACTGTTCGCATATCCCCCACGTGCATCCAATCAAATAAATTCATGAACCAAAGTAGCGACACCGATCTACTTTGATCCAACCAATCAGCCCCCAGTGGCAACACCGATCCACCGTGACTCAACATACCAACCCCAGTGCGAAACGGTTCACTGGTTCTAGTCTGGAAGATACATCAACGGTCTTATCCGATCACATGAACATTAACTTCCCCATCCCAACTCTTTTCGCTTTTCTAAGTCAACACAATACATGTCTCTAGGTCACGTAAGGCTACTACGGTCATGACCACTGACAGTTCTTAATCACAACCAGAAATAACGAATACGAATGATCATGTACGATAATATCAAGGCATATCACATAATTAAGAATCAGAAATCATAAAATTGTTCTAAAATAATCTTACGAAATAATAAATTTATTTACTTAAAATAATTCCTTTTACAAAATTTCCCTTAAAATTATTTAACATTATAATTATTCAAAACTAACCCATTTTCCAAAATAAATTCTTCTAACTTATTTATTATTATAATAATTCAAATTAAACCGTTTTTCCAGAATAACTCTTTTAAAAATATTTCCCATAATAATAATTCTTATTAATCTAGAAAAACATTAATTTATCATTTGAAATATCGTCATCAACAGTCCCACGCAGATAATAGCAATTCATAATCTAATTTATGCAACTAATTAACGATAGATATAAATAGGAATTGACGAGTCAAAGGGAAGCGGGATCTTGCCTGCGAGACCGTGGGGTCTGACGAGGAGACGGTGGCGCCGATGCGGACGTGGTACGACGGATCTCAAGCGACGTCTGTGGTGGGTCTGGACTGCGTCGACATATCGTCGAACAGGTGGCGTGTGACGAATGAAAGGCGTTGGTGGTTGCGGTTGGTAGTCGTTGGCAGCAAACTTGGGCGTCGGGGCTCGCGGTTAAGCGACGAGGAGAGGAGATTCAAGAGGGCAGCGGCGTGGGCGTTTGGACGGTGGTCGAAGGCTAGGGACACGGCTGGTGGAGGCCGGCGGTCGGATCTGGGGATGAGCTGAGGTGGTGACGGGTCTGGGGCGCTGGTCAGAGGAGGAGCTTGGTGGTGATGGCGTCGAGCGGTGCGGTCGAGCGGGGAGTCGGGCGGAGCTCTGGGCGGCGATTCGGTGATGGCGGCTGCGGTCGGTGGAGACGAGAGGAGAGGAGGAGGAGTTGGGGTGGCGAGGTTTGCTGACGGGGGTTGGGTTCGTTTGAAGAGAGAAGGAGAGAACGAAAGAGAGAGAGATGAAGTGAGATGGAGAGAGAGTGTGAGAGAGAAATGAGCTGCAGAGTTGTACTGCGTAGTGGGTTTCTTGGGTTTTAAAAGAGGAGAGAGAGTGAAGAAAATATAATAAAGAAGAGAGTGAGTGAGTGAGTGAGTGAGTGATTGGTTGAGTGTGAGAGATTTTGTTGGATTAAAGAGAGAGTGTCAGAGAGAGAGAGAGAGACAGATTGAGCGTGGGATTGGAGAGAGAGAAGAACGGCGGAGAATTTAACGAGAGAGATTATGCGGGATAGGGTGGTTGGGAGGACGTGGGTTGAGAGCTGGGGAAAAACATGAGGCGAAGGGGTATACAGAGTGAACACCGGTGAGAGGAAAAACACAGGAAAAAATACCCCTTTAAATAATAAAAAAATCATAAAATTTATTTAAAATAAATATTAAAATTTATGGTCAAAATAATAATAACAATAATAATGATGAATAATTAACTATTTATTTAAAAATTTTACCAAAACAATTAAATTTATAATTAGCAAAACTTATTAAAATAACATAATATCGTATTTTTAAATCGTAGAAAATTCTAGAGAAATTAGAAAAAATACAAATACTCTTTTAGAAAAATAATATTTAATATTTAAATACCAGAAAATTATTTAAACCCGTATTAGAAATTTACGGTCATTACATATAGTGAAGTGACTAACGCTTTGACGAACTACGATTTGAGGAGGAAGGACAAGGAGACTTCCCGTGCTAGCACTTCAGGCGAGGCCTTGTCGACGAGAGGTAGAAGCCCATATCCGAAAGGTGGTAATAGAGGAAGGTCAAAGTCAAGAAGCCGCCACCAATTAGAAAAGAACCAATGTGCATTCTGTAAGGAGCAAAGACATTGGAAGAGAGACTGCCCGAAGCTTAAGGAGAAAGAGAATGGCAAGAAAAAGGGCCCGAAGGCCAATGAGGTGAATATTGCGAAAGGCGATAATTCCGATGATTCGTGCTTTTCTCTACTGATTACTCCGGAGGTGAACCATGTGGATGCATCAGATTAGATGCTTTATTCCGACGCTACTTTTCATGTGACCCCTAGGCAAGACTGGTTTGCATCTTTTGAGAAAGTCGACGGGGGTGTTGTTGTCATGGGAAATGATCAATCCTGTGACGTTTATGGGATATGTACCGTGCGGATTAGGATGCACGATGGAGTAGTCCGTGAGTTGAAGGAGGTAAGATTTGTTCCTCAACTGAAAAAAAATCTTATCTTAGTTGGAGCTTTGGAGGCGAAGGGATTCAAGGTGACTTTCGAAAACGCTGTAGCGAATGTTACTAAGGGATTATTGGTGGTGATGAAGGGAGTCCGCAATCGGAATTTGTATTATCTGAAAGGAAGCACCGAGATTGTCCAGGTTGCTTCGGCTATTTCAGAAGCGGACATGAGCAGACTTTGGCACTATAGGTTGGGGCGCACAGGTGAAAAGTCACTGCATGCATTGTGCAAGCAGGGGCTATTGAAGGGAGCCAAGAGTGGAAAGATTGAGTTTTGTGAGCACTGTGTTCTTGGCAAGAAGATGAAGGTGAAGTTCGGGACTGCCATTCATCAGACGAGGGGCATCCTGGACTATGTGCACACAGACGTTTGGGGTCTCACCAAGACTGCATCACTTGGTGGTAGACATTGGTTCGTTACTTTTGTAGATGACTATTCTAGGCGTTGTTGGGTGTACACCATGACGAAGAAGAGTGAAGTTATAGATTTGTTTATGGAGTGGAAAAAGAGATTGGAACTGCAGACTGGGAGAAAGATCAAGACGTTGCGATCCGACAACGGTGGTGAGTATACTTCTGACCCCTTTCAGCAGCTATGTCGAGACGAGGGCATAGAGAGACACTTCACAGTTAGTCATACACCGCAGCAAAATGGGGTGGCAGAGAGATTGAATCGGTCTTTACTGGAGAAGATCCGATGCTTATTGTCGCAGAGTGGTTTGGAGAAGATCTTTTGGGCTGAGGCACTTACATATGCGAGCCACCTCATTAATAGGCTGCCTTCATCTGCGATTGAGGGGAAAACCCCTATGGAGATGTGGTCGGGAAAGCCAGCACATGACTATGACCAGCTCAAGGTATTTGGGTGCCATGCATATTATCATGTTAGAACTGATAAATTAGAACCTCGAGCTAGGAAGGCCATATTTGTAGGATTCAAGCGTGGTGTCAAGGGATACAAACTTTGGGATCCAGTGGATAAGAAGATTGTGCTGAGTAGGGATGTCACATTCGACGAGGCTTCTATCTTGAAGCTTTCCAGCTCTCATTAGGTGGAGAGCGACCCGACGGAGGAGATATCACAGGTGGTGGAGATCGATGCAGCTCCACATTGTCCAGATGGTACAGTATCCATGCAGGTACCGACTGAGGTGACACCAGGCGAGCACAACGGTGACACGGAGGATACGAGTACAAATGTGCAGGATCAGGAACCGACGGCTCAGGTTCAGGATTCTATTGCGGCTAGGAGACAGAGGAGAAACATACAGATGCCAGCACGGTATGCCGACACAGTTGCGTATGCACTTCCGGTGGAGAGTATCGATGAGTTAGTGCCTACTACATTCAGAGAGGCCGAGCAGAGTTCGGAGGCTGATTCGTGGCAGGTGGCTATGCAGGAGGAGATGGAATCTCTTCATAAGAACGATACATGGGAGCTTGTTGAGCTTCCAAAGGGGCGGAAGGCAATTGGTTGCAAGTGGGTATACACGAAGAAGGAGGGCATTGAAGGCACTCCGTTGAGATTCAAGGCTAGGTTGGTTGCGAAGGGCTATGCACAGGAGGAAGGAATAGATTATAATGAGGTTTTCTCCCCGGTGGTGAAGCATTCTTCGATTCGGATTTTGCTAGCTTTGGTGGCACAGTATGGTTTAGAGTTAGATCAGTTGGATGTGAAGACGGCATTTCTTCATGGTGATCTTGATGAAGAAATATATATGACTCAGCCATTGGGATTCCGAGCTGCAGGGAAAGATAAGTTGGTTTGCAGATTAAAGAAATCGCTATACGGTTTGAAGCAGTCTCCTCGACAGTGGTATAGGCGATTCGATGGTTTTATGCTTGGTCATTCGTACACTCGGAGCCAGTTTGATCCTTGCGTATATTTTTGCAAGTTGAAAGGAGGTGCGTACATTTATTTGTTACTCTATGTCGACGACATGTTGGTTGCCTCTATTTCCAGGTCGGCTATAGATGAATTGAAAGTTCAGCTATCAATTGAGTTTGAGATGAAAGACTTAGGTGAGGCGAAGCGCATTCTAGGGATGAAGATCGGCAGAGATAAGAAGAAGGGCAGAATTTATTTGACACAAGTGGCTTATTTGAAGAAGGTTCTACAGCGATTTCATGTTAACATGGATACGAAGCCAGTTGGTGTACCTTTGGGAGCCCATTTGAAGCTTTCAGCTGGTCTTTCACCGAAGTCAGTTGAAGATCAAGAGTTGATGTCGAAGACTCTATATGCGAGCGCGGTTAGGAGCTTGATGTATGCGATGGTATGTACGAGGTCAGATTTGTCACAGGCGGTGAGCATGGTTTCGAGATACATGCATGATCCAGGAGTGGGTCATTGGGACGTCGTGAGATGGATTTTGAGGTACATTCGAGGTACGCTCAATGTTGGTTTAGTTTATGAGCGGGACACTACATGTGGGCAGCTATACATTGGCTATGTTGATTTGGATTATGCCGGGGATTTGGATAAGCACCGGTCTACGACGGGGTATGTGTTCACTTTGACCCGTGCGTCGGTGTGTTGGAGATGCACCTTACAGTCGACGGTGGCTTTGTCTACGACAGAGGTAGAGTATATAGCAGTTACGGAGGCTGTGGAGGAGGCTATTTGGCTTCGAGGACTTTTGGAGGAACTTGGTATATCGCAGAGGTCCGTCACTATTTATTGTGATAGCATGAGTGCTATCTATTTGGTGAAGAATCAGGTTTTTCATGCGAGGACGAAGCACATTGATGTTCGTTATCACTTCGTTCGGGATGTTCTTGAAGATGACTATTTTTGTCAAAAGTTGACTTCGTTGTGGAATTCATTATATCTTCGGTCGATTACAACAAATTCAAAAGAGATAGTCTTTTTATAAGACTCATTTTACACAACAAAAAGAAATTTATAACTTTTTAGAAACAAACGCAGGATCGTTGTTTGGATCGCTGCTTGCGTGGGATCTTTGCCTGTGCCGGGAGCGCTTTAACTCGTGGACCCCCAAATCACAGATTCTGATTGAATCGTGAGAGGTTTAATGATTCTTCCTTCGTTTATCGAAGTGAGAATTTGAAACGATACCTTATCAAAGTAAGATAGTCGTTCTTCTTAAGATCAAGTCAAAGCTCGAATATCAAGGAATGGCCAGAAGCTCAGGAACTCTGCTATCTCTCTACTCCAAAGTATACAAAATGATCAGCCCCTTTCAAAAATCGACCTCAGGGGGTTATTTATAACCCCTATGAACAGTTAGAGGAAAATGAGCTCGCGAGACAGCATTTGCTGTCTCGACTGCCTTGAGTTGTGATCCCCTCAGATCGTGGGAAACGGTTTTGGAACCGTTCAGCTCGTGTTTGAACGAGTCAAACGCCCACATTGGCGTTCAGGACCCTAACTCCGTGTTTTAGAATGGAGACGCGGAGTTGGGTACTCGCTGGGTGTTGAAAAATGCGAGGGCCACCCGCGTTTTGGAGTCTGAAGGTTAGAAACGCGGGGGTCACCTGCGCTTCATTTGCTGAAGGTTGGAAACGCGAGTGTAGGCTGTCTAAAAATCACAATAGATAGCTGGTCCCCATCAAAACACCGATGATGGAAGTTACACTCTGACGACTTCCAGAAGGTTACAATTTGAAGACTTGCACGTAGATCGCTAAAGGTTACAATCTGACGACCTTCACGACAACTGATGAAAGCTCTAATCAAACAGCCTTTATAATCAACATCGGGAGTTATAATCTGACGACTCTCATATATCAGAGAGCTAAAGCAAAGATTACAAAATAACGATCTTTGCAACGCTTCGACAGAAAGAGACTACAAATCGACGGTCTCTTCAAATCAAACTGTGGAAGTCCTCCCCGCACACCAGCATCAAGACGCATCGCGTTCATAGCCACGAACGCAGCTCAAACGCAGCTCAAACCCCCGCACACCAGCATTAAGACGCACCGCGTTCATAGCCACGAACGCAGTTCAAACGCAGCTTCCAAATCGCTGCAAACGCAACCCAGACGCAGCTCAAATCGCCGCCAAACGCAGCTCAAATCGCCGCCAAACGCAGCTCAAATCACTGCCAAACGCAGCTCTAATCGCTGCCAGACGCAGCTCAAATCGCTGCCAAACACAGCTCAAATCGCCGCCAAACGCAGTTCAAATCACCGCCAGACGCAGCTTCTAAATCGCTGCAAACGCAGCTCAGACGTAGATTCCAACACTACAAACGCAGCTTCTAATTGCTGCGTCCGAGCTTCCAGACGATGCGTTCAAGCTTCCAGACACTGCGTTTGAATGCAGAATTCATGTCAGAACGCGGGCCTGCGTTTGACTCGTTCAAACACGAGCTGAACGGTTCCAAAACCGTTTCCCACGATCTGAGGGGATCACAACTCCACTCAGGAGTGATTTAAGGGGCGGTTACATCCCATTAGCCCCACTTAGGAGCGAATTAAGGAGGTGGTTACACCCCTTAATCCCTATAAATAACTAAGAAATCAACTTAGTTCGGGGCTGGATCTTTCGGGGGTTCGGTCGGTTGCAACTTCTTGGCAACGAAAAGAGGATCCTTCATCCTTCGGTTGGAGCTTGGGAGATCTGCAACAAGAGCTTCTTCATCCTTGGCTTATAACCGACTTTTGGTTAAATCAACTCTTTCATAGCGTTTTAAACTCGTTCAGAGTTCCCCACAACATCAAATCGTGAGGAGAAGACCACGTTCCAGTGAAACAAGACATCGGATCGTCAACGGAGAGCAAGTTCGACGCAAGCATTCGAAGGAAGCACTCCATCGCCACCGTGAAGAACCCAGAATTAAACAAAGGGGAGAATCCAGATCATTCTCTTCTCTTTTGTAATCATGAAATCCAATTGTAACTGAGATTAAAGGAATACAAATCAATTTTCCTTCGTTTCTTTTACTGCAAATTTTCCCACAAACAGAGCCTTTGAGAACTATCTCGTGGGCGAGACAGAGAATACTGTCTCGCGGGCGAGACAGAGAATGATGTCTCGCATGGCGAGACAGAGAACACTGTCTCGCATGGCGAGACAGAGAATACTGTCTCGCCTGCGAGACAGTAAAGACTGTCTCGCGTGCGAGACAGCCCATACTTGTGTTTGTTAGGAATCTTGACCCCAAGATTAGTTTGTTTTGATGATAATAAATATTATATGTTATGATTTGTACAAGCCTTGATCACTCACACACATCTACACACATAGTGTTAGAACACACTAACACATGCTTAGTGTGTTGGTTAATAATAGAAATCCCCTATGTTAGCCATTAGAGTTTATAGATATTGAGTGAGTTTTAAAATGTTTTATTTACACCCCTTAACAATTAGAATATGGAAAAACTCAAAAGACCAAAGTTGTAGGTCTCTTCAAGTTTTATTTACACCCCTTAACAATTAGAATATGGAAAAACTCAAAAGACCAAAGTTGTAGGTCTCTTCAACAGCTTTCCAACAAATCTTAAATCACCTCATTCCGATGTCGTATGAGAAAGTTACAGCCAAAATACTGGAAAAAAAATTCCAAAACCTGTGAGTTTACAGTGTAGTCGACTACTATGCCTTGTAGTCGACTACTAAGCAATTTTCTGACTTCACAGAGTCTATTTAGACTCAGTGTAGTCGACTACTATGACATGTAGTCGACTACAGATGCAGTTTTTCTAGATTTTAGGTTTTGAATAAGTAATTGTTTATTACCGTTTTGTGGACGTTAATTGGGTTTAAAATTATGTCATTTCAGAGGCTATAAATAGGTTTAAACATCAGAAAACAAGCACCAAGTTTTGCACTTGCAAGATCAAACATTTTGTGCATATTCACTCTCTAATTTTCCAGATTTTCATGCTAAGTGTTTAGAAAAAGAGAGTTTCTGATATTGCCTTGGTTTCAATCATTCTTAGAGATTGTATAGGCAATATTCAGAGAGTTAAAAGAATCCTAAGCCACTACAGTACTTCACTACACATTCAAGGCTTATAGGATCAATTGTGTTCTTGCTTCAAAAAGGATTTCTCTCGGGTTTGAGAGGGTTGATCTCTTGGTTTAGAAATTGGGTGGCAATTGGCATGGTCTTGTCAATTGGTGTTGCAATTTGCATGGTATTGCAAATTGGTCAGGTTTGTTTTTGATTTTATAAGGTTTTAAAATCATAGTGGAAATCTCAAGCGGGATTTGCTTGGGGACTGGATGTACACCGGGAAGGTGGAACCAGTATACATGCTTGTATTTGTGATGTTTATTTTCCGAGATTGCCATTCTTTCTTTACAATTTATAATCTACTTTGCAAACTCACCTTCTAGTGTTTAAGTGTAAAGCTTCCGCAGATTTTTATAAGAGCGCACTCTATTCTTAAGGGTCACGATCCTACACTTGGTATACATAAGCAAAACAGGACCCTACATTTGGTATCAGAGCAAGGTGAAAGATGGCATCAACAAATACATCACAATTCAAAGAGGGACATTCCACACAGCGACCACCTCTATTCGATGGCACGAACTATAACTATTGGAAGTGTCAGATGAAGATCTACCTCCAATCTCTTGGCTACGACCTTTGGAGCGTTTTAGAGACCGAATTCACAAAGCCAACCACTCTATATACCGAATGGTCAGTTGTTCAAAGGACTAAAGTGAATTTGGACTCAAAAGCAATGAATGCTCTATTTTGTGCTTTGGACAAGAACGAGTTCAATCGCGTGTCTACTTGCAATTCAGCCCATCAAATTTGGCATACATTAGAGGTAACACACGAAGGTACAAATAAAGTTAAAGAATCTAAAATATCTGTTCTTGTGCACAGGTTTGAGTTATTCAAAATGAAAGAACAAAAAGAGGAATCCGCTCACATGTGCTTCATGGCACAAGAAGATGATGTATGTAATAATGAAGAATTATTAGATGCTTTCAATGAATTATATGAAACATTTTTGAGATTAAAGGCTTCACATAATTTTCTTAAAGGTGAAAATAAAAGATTACTTGAAGAAATTTCTGATTTTAATTCTTCTACTATTTCTAATTCTCAAGTAATTGAATTGAAAGAGGAAAATAAATCCTTGCTTAAAGAAAATCATATTTTGACTAATGAGAATGTTTATCTAAAATCAGAATGCAATAATTTAAAAATTCGCATTAATGTTTTAGATAAAGATATTTCTTTTATTAAATTAAAATATGATGATATATGTTTGAATGTTAGTAAATTCAATAAAAGTAAAGAGAATTTGAATAACTTGCTCTCATTTCAAAAATCTTCAAACAATCATTTTGGCATTGGATTTGTTCCTAAGTATTTTACAAAGAATGATTATGTTTTGAAGAATAATAATAAGAATATTCATGCTAAACAAAATAAGTATATATTGATTCCTAAGAATTTGAATATTAATGATAAGAATGATTATATTTCATCTTATATGTATGAAGTTTGCAATTCAAAGAATTACACTTATGTTAATAAATGGAAACCAAATTCCAACTGGATTTGGATTCCTAAGGGCTAATCCTAATGATATAATATAAAAGGGTACTAAAGTGTTTAATATTTTTATTAAGGTACCCGGGAAAAGAAAATTTTAATTAGAATTATGTTTATTTCTTTTTGCTAATGACAAAGGGGGAGTTATATAATAGAAAATTTTAAATTTTTTACTAATGCCTTGATGCAGGGAGAGTAAAAGATTTTATCTATTCATGCAGGGGGATTAAAATTTTTATATCTTAATAACATATATTTATCATCATCAAAAAGGTGGAGAATGTTAGGAATCTTGACCCCAAGATTAGTTTGTTTTGATGATAACAAATATTATATGTTATGTGTATTATGTGCTAATATTTGTTTTGCAGTATCAGAGCTATGTCAATAATTATATTCAAAGAGATACTCAAGACATAGATGAGTTCAAGGCAAAATGAAGCAAAGAAGAAGATATACTTTATTGTAAAAATGTAATTTTATATTTTCTTTGCTTAGAAATTTGTACAAGCTTTGATCACTCACACACATCTACACACATAGTGTTAGAACACACTAACACATGCTTAGTGTGTTGGTTAATAATAGAAATCCCCTATGTTAGCCATTAGAGTTTATAGATATTAAGTGAGTTTTAAAATATTTTATTTACACCCCTTAACAATTAGAATATGGAAAAACTCAAAAGACCAAAGTTGTAGGTCTCTTCAACAGCTTTCCAACAAATCTTAAATCACCTCATTCCGATGTCGTATGAGAAAGTTACAGCCAAAATACTAAACAGAAAAATTCCAGAATCTGAGTTTACAGTGTAGTCGACTACTATGCCTTGTAGTCGACTACTAAGCAATTTTCTGACTTTCCAAAATCTGTGAGTTTACAGTGTAGTCGACTACTATGCCTTGTAGTCGACTACTAAGCAATTTTCTGACTTCACAGAGTCTGTTTAGACTCAGTGTAGTCGACTACTATAACTTGTAGTCGACTACAGATACAGTTTTTCTAGATTTTAGGTTTTGAATAAGTAACTGTTTATTACCGTTTTGTGGACGTTAATTGGGTTTAAAATTATGTCATTTCAGAGGCTATAAATAGGTTTAAACATCAGAAAACAAGCACCAAGTTTTGCACTTGTAAGATCAAACATTTTGTGCATATTCACTCTCTAATTTCCAGATTTTCATGCTAAGTGTTTAGAAAAAGAGAGATTCTGATATTGCCTTGGTTTCAATCATTCTTAGAGATTATATAAGTAATATTCAGAGAGTTAAAAGAATCCTAAGCCACTACAGCACTTCACTACACACAAGGCTGTAGGCGTCAAAAAATGCTAATAGATATCCCAAGCATAGAGAAGATCACTCAAAAATTCACAAGAAAGGATTTCATACTGTTTTGGAAAAATCAAAACAAGTATGAACTGTCTCGCCAGCGAGACAGTCTTTGCTGTCTCGCCAGCGAGACAGTGTTGAAATAGTCAAAACTACATTTGTAACTGCCCTACACGTGTCCATTAACTGCCAAGGGACGTGGGAAACATCATGGGCGAAAATCACGTGGGGAAGGTGGAACCAGTATACATGCTTGTGTTTGTGATGTTTATTTTCTGAGATTGCCATTCTTTCTTTGCAATTTATAATCTACTTTGCAAACTCACCTTCTAGTGTTTAAGTGTAAAGCTTCCGCAGATTTTTATAAGAGCGCACTCTATTCTTAAGGGTCACGATCCTACACTTGGTATACATAAGCAAAACAGGACCCTACATTTGGTATTAGAGCAAGGTGAAAGATGGCATCAACAAATACATCACAATTCAAAGAGGGATATTCCACACAGCGACCACCTCTATTCGATGGCACGAAAGAGAGAGCAGAGATTTGAGTTCTTTTCTTGCAACGCCTTGAAATTAAGCTTCGACTTGATTTTAAGAAGAACGACTATCTTACTTCGATAAGATATCGTTTCAATTTCTACTTCGATAACGAAGTTAGAATCATAAGCCCCCTCTTCACGATCTGTGAATCGGCGGTCCACGAACCAAAGCGTTCCCGGCACAGGCAAAGTCCCACGAAAACGAGAATTGATAGACGATTTTCGTGTTTGTTTCTCAAGAGTTGTAATTTTTGTTTTGTTGTGTAGAAAAAGTCTTATAAAAAGATTATTCTTTCGAATTTGTTGTAATCGAACAAAGTTATAATGAATTCCACAGCAGCGACTTTTGAACCAAACAAGCTGGCGACCACAGTGGGAGCCAGCGGCCTCGCTGCCGAGGCCGCGGTGTCGCAACCGATCAAGATCATCATCAATGAAGAGATCGAATACGAATTCGATCAGGCGAAGTTTGAGGAGTATTTATCATCCTCATCCGCGAAATCTTCCTCGTCTCGCAAATATAGGAAGATTTCGAAAACTTTCAAGTCTGCAATGCCCAAAGAGGCCGCAGGTGAAGGTTCCTACTCAATTGCTGCTAAGGAACCCATCTGCAACATACCTGCTCCAAACGACTCCACATCCCTTAAGGAGTCGATGATGAATAGCTCGCCGGTGCTGACGAAGAGGGCTCGTCAGAGACAGCGTCAGCGCCGTGCTCGACAACTGGCTAAGGCCATGCAACAAACCGACGGGGTCCATTACTATGCGGACCTAGAGTCGAGAAAACAGAAAATGACCCAGTTGCCTCAATGGCAAGATAATCATATTTCTGCAAAGCTTACGACGGAGGAATGGACTCTCGTCAAAAGGGCCCGTTCAACCCTTAAAGAACGGATACAAAGGCGTAAGGCGAAGGCTGCCCACGCTCGCGCTCTTCGTCAACAAGCGCAAGAAACCAAGAAAGAGGCGGTGACTGAAAGGCCACCGAAGAATCGTAAAGTCTGGATGCCAAAGACGCCACAAGCATCTGTTCCGGGCCCGTCTACTGCAACACCAGTAGAACCCTGGGTTAGCCCAGATTTGTCCAAGTTCAAGATAACAATGGCAGATCGCCTTGGTCCTTCAGTTGATGATCGAGGCAAAGCCCCAGTCAAGGAACAACCATGTCCGGCAAATAAACCATTAATGGTTTCATATGCAGGGGGTCGTAAACACCCTCCTGTCAGAACTGCACAAGTCCAAAACGAGAGAATACCAGTTCACTCTCGTTTAGGACCTCTGAAAACTCCACACCCGCAAGGGGGTGGATTTAAACATTCAACTTTGGATCGCTCAGAGGCGACGACCAGTCGTCCTGTGCATGTTAACAAAGTTCAAAAGCGAAAGATAGGTTGCTCGAATCACAATAATGATGAGCTGTACTATCAGAAAGATAACTCAAGAAAGAGAGTTGTCAGAGAAAATGAGTCTCATTGCGCTTGCGAGAGACTCATTAAAGCAGTGTTGACAGAATGCGGATGCTCTAAGAATAATTCAACAAGAGTCTCCGTATTTCAAAGATTGTCCAATGAAGCGTCAAGACCCAAAACAAGACGTTTCAACAAAACGAAATCTGTAATCCGACAAGATGAGCTTCCTGAGGTCACTATCAACATGACCAATAAAGGAAAGCAAAAGTCAGTTAACTACGACCCTGATTTCTCTCCGGGAGGGAGAGTTGAGCGGGGTCTTTCTCAAAGGATGGCGCGGTTACAAAGAAGAGCCAACTTACGTCGAGATTACAGGAGAATGCACGAGGGTTTATCTTCAGATGAAGAATTGTCGGATACTTGTTCCGCTATTGCATCGGACGATACTGCATCCAGTGTTGGACGAGCCAGAGAATCATTCGCGATCACGCCGGATCAACTAGCTCAAATGCTGCAAGAAGCGTTGGCTAAACAACGCGAAGAAATTAGAGCTGAGTTCAAAACCGAAATGGAGTTGACTATGCAGCAGATGCGAGATTTGCAGGTTCAGCAACACCAACCGGA
>NC_033802.1:2841093-2869359 GCF_001876935.1 Asparagus officinalis
CCATGGCTCCCACTTGAATCTGACTTCCTCTAGATCGTTTCACGCTCTGATACCAGTTGTTGAGAATTTCACGCAGAAAACCCCTAATGCAACGGAAACGCAGAATAGAGAACAATACACCAAGTTTAACAAGGTTCGGCAACTGCCTACGTCCTCGGGAGCCACACAGATAATTTCTTATTTAATCAAACAAGAAATTACAAATTTAGGAGCAAATCCCTAAACTGGGATTTCTCAGATGAACACTGTAGCAACAGTGTTAATGATTAAAGGGAATAAACCCCTTTCAATTTATCACTTGAGAATAAGTGAAGGGTTTAAATAGGCGGGATTTGGACAGGCTGGCGACAGCCTGTCGCCAGCGATCCGCTCGGACGCGGAGGTGGGAGGCAGACGCGATGGTCGGAGTCAACAAATGCCGAGGGTCGCGTTCTTCGTGCTTGAGCAACGCGAGGGTCAGGTGCGCGTTCGAAGGTCGCGTCTCGCTCGAGGGTCGCGTCTCGCTCGAGGGTCGCGTCTTCGACTGCGGGGCTCGAACTCGCCTGGGGGGTTCGCCGTCGACTTCGCCAGCGCTCTCCTGCGTCTTCCTGGAGCTCGTCGGAGCTCCCCCCGCCGTCGTAGGTTGGTATCCACCCTCAACCTAACATTTCTCCCCAATAACCACCCTAAAAATGGGGTCATTGTATAGATCATCTTTCATTTCAATTTATACGTAAACACTTTTAAGGTTGGTTCTTGTTCCAATCAACTACATCATCGCCAAATCTTCTCTGAAAATCCAAAAAATAACCTTAAAAATGCATGTTCAAGGTACGTGACTTGTATCCTAACTAAACCTAAACATTAACAAAGTGATCATTTGTCTTAAATATGAGTTTTTAAAGGTAGTTTTGGACTTTCAGTGAAAATTTGATTGGGAGGTGGTTGATTGAAACAAAAACTCACATTAAGAATGGTTTACATATAAATTGAAAATAAAAAATAGTTTCTATAAAATGTCCTTATTTTTAAAGTGATTTGCTACGAGAGAGTGAAAAAAAAACCTTTTTAATTATGATGTGTTAAAATGGAACTGTGCATCGTGGGAGCTTCGTGCACTAGGATAGTCTCCTCTATACACGATGACTGGTCCAAAATCAGGATGAAATATTTGATGTTATCGATCCATTATATCAATGATGCATGAATTTCCAAATTCATTGATTCAAGTATATTTATCATCTTTAATGACCAATTAATGTAACGAATTAGGATAATGGAATGTATTAAAAAAAATGCAATATCAGACTTCCATATATTTTTAGTGCCTTAAGAATTGGGTTTTTTTTAGATATTAGCCCCTTAGATCTTCAATAATTGCATATTAGCCCCTCAAGTCTTATAAATTGCATATTTGTGCCTTACATCTTCAATAATTGCATATTAGTCCCTCAAATCCTATAGTGTCTTCTAAAATGGTCCCTCACTTAGTATTTCAGTTAAAAAAAACTCAATCATGGTTGGTTAACTCTTAACCCAAAATACCCCTCATTCCCAAACTACCCCTCTCCGCTCTCTCAAATATATTTTTAAACTTTTGTGAAGCTCAACTTTGGGCTACTGTTTACTAACCACCGGAGAAGAAGAACTGAAGTGAGTTCGGACTTCTTTGGTTAGGGAACATCATAGAGGGATAAAACGTCACCTTACCCCCCCGACCATTAGATTTGACAGAATAACCCCCTCAAAGTTAATGTGATATAATTTAAAGGACCATTTTGCAAAACCCTAATTAAGTGAGGAGCGAGGATTTACCAGAACAACGGCTTTGAGATTATCAGCGGTGAGGGGAACCTCCAACCCCCCGCTCCTCTGAACCCTCAACAAAACATCCACGAAGTCCTCTCCCTTACCCTCCTCCCCCCTCTCCTCGTGCTCCCTGATTATCTCGTCGCAGACAACCCTCAGGTCCTCCAAGTTCTTCTCCAACCTCCTCCTGAGCCCCGTCACGGAGTTCACCCACCCCAGCTCCGGGAAGAACTCGCCGACGTCGAACCCCGCGAAAAGCCGCTGCGCCTCCTCGAGGACCTCCGGGAGGCGGTTGGAGGAGTCGGCTGCGATCGACTGAAGGAGCCTGTCGACCTACTTGAAGGAGTGAGGATATTAGCTCGTTGATAGGAGGGATTAAGCAAAAAGATTAATAAAAACATGACGCAGCGCGAAAGTGATAAATCTCGGAATCCACCGAGAGGTGTTCTCTGAATCCACAAAGAACAACCTCGAATCCACGAAGGGACAACCTCGAATCCATCGAGTAATATAAAAGAAAAATTTTATTAATAAAAAAATTATGCTTCTTTGGGGTTGCATGCATGACGCTTCTTAAATAGAAAAGCAAACTGTACTCCTAACAAGACTAGAATAAAGTATTAAATCCTACCCTAAAAATGACTCTCTGCAAATAGAAAAAACAAATTATGAATCAAAATTAAATTTGCTTCTCAATCTAATTTGACTCTAATATTGAATTTATTTCCTAATCTAAATAGACTCAAAGTTTATTACTAAAAATAAACTAAAAATTGATTATTTTTGGATTTCAGACAAAACCAGATAAATACTGATAAGATTTTAAAATTCTAATAATCCGGTTGGCTCCGTCTTGTCGAGATAGGCGATTTACATATAAATTCGTATTTAGCTCTCGTGATTGTCTGAATCCTCCGTGAAATTGTCCGTTAAGCGTCCGACGTTAAAAAAGCAACTCTTTATCCGTGTAATTGCAACTAACAACTTCGGAGTTATCTATGTAAGTACAGAGACTCTAGAATTATTTATATAATTACATCATGCTTTAGATCACCGGGTTGTAATTAATCCTATTTAATTTGAATGACAAAACGAGGTGGAGAGGATATTCTATGATGCCTTTTTGAGATGCGATGGGGAAGTATTCAGATCCTCTCCACTAAAAAAAATAGTGGAGGGACCATTACATAATCACAGCCATTAATTATCTATTTGATGATTGTGATTTTTTCTTTTAGTGAAAATTAGGAATGAGTGTAATACACGGGGGTATGATAAGTATTAGATTTAGATTGTATCATAACTGTCTACTAAATAATCAATAATCGAAATCGGATGGGGAAGGTGAAATATCACAGGGAAGAGTGATTTTAATATGCTTTGTTGAGGACAGATGTGAGAGATCTTCTGGTAAATTAGGATAAAGAAATCAGATACTATTACGTGTTCCATACGTAAGAGCTTGACTAAAAGCTTTAACAAATATAAATTCAACAATCAATCAAAAATTTACCTGCTAAAATATGCAGGACAATGTGGGGATAGAAAGGGATAGATTATGACATTTGATCTAGCTTTAATCTTGACGAACACATTACTATTATTCAGTGATTGCAAGCTATCAATATAATCAATGAATACTGTGTAATTTACACTAACAACACATTACTAGTGTAATTTACACTAACAACACATCAATGAATACACTTCTAGCATTCATTGATGAACACATTACTATTATTCAGTGTAATTTACACTAACAACAACAGTGCTTGCAAGCTATCAATATAGTCAATGACATAAACGTCAAGATTTATGCTCAACCCCAATGTGTTTATACAGTTAATTTTCATTAGTGTATAATTTTCTATAGAGAGGCCTCTATAAAATTTTGGCTAAATATCACTTAGTTACCTTATAGTTTCACTCACTTACTAGCTACTTATATATTGTCACGTTTTTAAGCATTTATGTACTCTACGTTGTTTAAATTTTGCGTGCTAGTATCCAAAATATGAAAAATTTCAATAGAATACCCCCTTTATGATACTTACATGCTAATTATAGAGCTTTTTAAGTAATAATATTTATTAAATTTACTACTAAATGTACCAAAAGCTCTATTTTAAACTAATCCTAATTCTACTTTAAAATAGAATTAGGGTAGATTTAATGTTATATTTAACAAATACTAATACTTAAAGAGCTTTATCATTGGATTGCAAGCATCATAGAGGAATTTTCAGGTCAAAAATTTCACGTTCGCATGATTAAGGATACTAACATACCGTTTTAAACAAATTTGGGTATATAAATATTGAAAAAAACAAGTGAGGATACAAGTGCTAAGTGAGTGAAACTATGAGGTATTCGAGTGCTATTTAGCCTTTAATTTTTTTAATTAGGATCCTCTTCACTACTAAAAAATCACTACTAAAAAGCAGTGAAGAGATCACTACTGTATCATAATCGTCGATTTGTTTAATGAATGGTTATGATTTATCTTTGCGTGTAAATTAGAAAAATAGTGCAATTTTTATGGGCACATGACGAGTGTTAAATATAGAATAAATCATAACCCTCCACTATGTAAATCAACAACTATGATTAACGTAGCGGTCTATTATTTTCTAGTAGGGCGGAGAGGATTTAAATCTGAATTCTATATATATATAATATATATAATATATATATATATATATATATTATATAATAATTATATATATTTATATATAATATATAATATATAATATATATAATATATAATAGCAAATTAGCGGACATAACACACCCAGCTTGGCAAATTACCTCTTGGTCCCTAACAACTGAAACGACCCGAACTCCGCCGGGGCGAAAACAACTCGGTCACACAAATCCGGCGAACCATCCGCCAGTACGGCCAACGGCGAAACGATGAACGACACGTCGGACGAATCAAACGACAAGTGCTGCGGCCGCCAGCAGCCTCGGCCTGTTCGCAAACACCGCTCGTGCGTCTTCAAAGAACCCTCTTGGCGAGCTCCCGGCGACGAGACCACCACCGTCGGGACCCAGCCTAGCCGGAGGTGATGATGGGGCCGCGAGTTGTCGGCGAGGGCGGCGAAAGTGTGGTGTGGCATTGAGCTTAGGAGGTGGAGGTGCCGATGAGGGGGAGAAGAGGGTGGCGACGGAGGAAGGCGGCGGGGAGAAGCGGGCCGGGGTTTCGCGCGTGGAGGAGGAGAAGAAGGAGGAGGGGAAAAGGGGAGGAGGAGGAGGAGGAAGTAGGAGGAGGAGAGTGGCTGAGTCCATTTTGGTTTGTTTTGGGTGTGAAGGTTTCTAATTTATTTATAAGCATTAATTAATGTTGATTTGTTGACTAGTTGCATTAATTATTTTTGGGCATAAAATAAGTCAAGACATATAATTCGACGAGAAATCAGATGACGTGTTGACATATCTAGGGGAGATGGTGCAAGTTGAAATCTGTGTCTTAAAAATACAATGTATTTGGGCCTCCTTTGTAAGCGGTAGTGTCAAAATGTTTTGCTTCATTTATATTTCCTCCTCTTGGTCTTTGTGACTTTATATTATTGTATTACCGGGTTTACTACTGCGAACAAACGTGCAAAACACATCATATCTTTTCTTTTCCACTATAGTAATCCCGGTTTTAAATGGTACAGTAATAGTTTTGAAATTTTTTGAACTGTTATAGTATCCCGCCTCTGCTATAGTATTTTTAAAAAGTATTACACTATTCTCGTATGTTACAGTAGTATTTTTCAAAAAAATTGATACAGTGACTCGTTTCCTGTTTGCTACAGTAATAGTGCTGCAGTAAATGCTATTGTAGCATTTACTGTAGCATGAATAGTGAACCTTGGGTTCTCCTATTTGTATAGAGGAGTAGATTATGGCCGTGCGCCCATGGAGTCTTTTAATTTCTTTAATTTATGTATCTCGAGTTTATACATCCTTTGAATACATTGAATTATTTTTAAGTTTTCTTAGCGTAATCTCTCCTGACTCATTTCCTTCATCCTCTCTCTCTTCCTCCTTTTTCTCTCAGACACCGACACCCCCCTCCACCACCGCCGACCATTCAGGCCACAT
This sequence comes from Asparagus officinalis, assembly GCF_001876935.1. Taxonomy (NCBI): domain Eukaryota; kingdom Viridiplantae; phylum Streptophyta; class Magnoliopsida; order Asparagales; family Asparagaceae; genus Asparagus; species Asparagus officinalis. The sequence continues at coordinate 2,846,974 of NC_033802.1, forward strand.
ATCGTTGGCTCCTTTTCTCCCACTAATTTTCCTCACTCTCTCTTTTTTTTTCCAACCAAAACTAAAAAATACCCTCAAATTCGTTAGAGTTCTAGTTGGAGGATCCATCAAAGAACAGATCGGTCTCCGACAATAAATGCGAAGAGGTGGCGAAGAACGAGGCGAAGGAGGCGGTGCCAGAGAAGGATGAGGAGGAGCTCGAGGCCGTCGCAAATTCAAGACCTCTAAGTTATCGGTTTTTTGACAATTTTTTATATTAAGTTCAAATCCAAGATGGAATATTAAGTGTAATGAGTTAGAAGTGAACTCCAATGGCTTGTATGTTAAGCCTATTGAGTTGAATAATAAGTCCAATGGCTTGTATGTTAAGTCTATTGGGTTGAATAATAAGTCCAATGGCTTGTATGTTAAGTCTATTGGGTTGAATAATAAGTCTAATTTGTTGAATATTAAGTAATAGATTAAATGTTAAGTCTAATTTGGTACGTATTAAGTCTAGTTTGGTTCGTGTTAAGTTCAGTTTGGTTCACGTTAAGTCCAATTAGGTTCATGTTAAATCTAATTTAACTTATTTAAATTTAAAAACAAGTTGAATTAGACTTAACATGAATTAGATTGGTCTTAGCATGAAATTAAATTAGATTTAACATGAATCAAATTAGACTTAACATAAAGTTAGACATAAAACAAGTTGAATTAGACTTAACGTGATTTAAATTAGACTTAATAGGAATTAGATTAGACACACCACGATTTTAATTAGACTTAACATAAAGTTAGACATAAAACAAGTTGAATTAGACTTAACATGATTTAAATTAGTCTTAATAGGAATTAGATTAGACATAACACGATTTTAATTAGACTTAACATGAAATTAGACTTAAAACAAGTTGAATTAGATTGGTTCATGTCAAGTCCAGCTTGGTTCACAATAAATCCATTTTGGTTCATGTTAAGTCCAATTTGGTTCAGGTTAACTCCAATTTGATTCAATTTAAGTCCAATTTGATTCACGTTAAGTCCAATTAAGTTCACATTCCACATTTTTTTTTGGGATACCAATATTAGCAATTTACAAATTTCTCTTTAGTAATATATAGCCTTTAGCTTTGCCATATAGAGATTCATGCATTGATATTGTGTGAGGCTGATGAAACTTACACTGTTCTTTAAGTTAGTTTCGAATGTTCTTGATGTCGAACTGTTTCATGCGAATTTGATCGAGTCGGCTAGAATCAACATGGTATTGAAGTTTGTTGTCATTGTCTAGATGTAATGAGGAAATCATACTCCCTTTAAACGCACGAGTTCAGGAAAATCTTTCTATGGTCAATATTACCATTCACTATTATTTTAAATATTTTATTTATATCTTAATCTATACTAATCATAATTATATCATATCCTAACGTGAACTATGTATAGCTTAACAATTTAAAAAAATAATATTAATAAAATATATAAAACATATTTATGGTATTAGTTTGTTAAGATAATGAAATTATACATAGTTAATGTACTATAATACATAAAGTATTCCAAAAATATCTAAAATATTTTAAATTTGCATAAAATACCTTGAAAAGTTTAAAATTATAAAAACTATTCTGGTGTCTAAAAATTAAAAAAAACAAACATGAAATCAAAAAATTAACAGCAGTTTGCGGAGAATTTAAAATTTGCGGTTAACATCTCAATATCTCAAAAAGTATAGAAACACCCTCAAAAGTTCAAATTACAAATAAGCACCTGAAATTCTAAAATTTTAAAACTTACAAACAACATAGATGAATTCAAAGGATTACCATAATATACCTAAAAATTACTGACATTTCAAAACTTAGAACAAACATAAATCAATAAATTAACAATAGATTCCGAAGAATTTTAAAATTTCTAACTAACACCCTCAATGCCCCAAAAATTATAGAAACACCCTAAAAAGTTTAAATTATAAAAAAAACCCTAAAATTCTAAAAAAAGTAAAATTTATAAACAACAAAAGATGAATTTAAGAGATTACTCTCATACACCTAAAAAATTAAAATTTGCTGAAATTAACCTCAAAGTTACAAAAGTTGTAGAAAAAAACTCTTTCAAAATTTAAAAAACTAAAAAAAAACTCTAAATTTTTAAAATTTATAACCAGTACACATCAAATCTAGAAACTATTAGTAAACCATTGATATTTAAAATTTTTAAAAATTAATCTACCGTTTGAACAATTGCAAAAAGCAGTCTTAAAATTTTAGAGTTGTAAAAATATCGTGCCATTTAAAAATTATCATCGATACATGAAATATAGAAGTTACAGCTATCAAACTCAAAAGTAATTTATAAAATACATAAAATACATCCAAAGTTTTAAAAATTACAAATCGCACTCTCAAAGTTTAAAGCCACAAAAAAGGCTGCAGTTTTAAAACTTGGCAAAGAAAAGTGTAATTGTTAGACATTCTTTCATTAATATATATATATATATATATATATTAATAGTGAGAAAGTTCCTAAGGTGACGCCTTAGATAATCATCTAAGACGCGGCTAAAATCACATGATTGAGCTACATTGTGGATGATCCGTTCCGTTAAACTTGATCTAGTATATTCTTAAACCCCAACACACCAAGTTTGGGATGAATCATCTCGTTGACCCTTCATCCACTCGTATCAATTTAACGTTCGAATGAATAGAACTTTTCAATGGCTCGAGGAGGGTCAAACGATGATGGGTTCACCCCAAACTTGGTGTGTTGGGGTTTTAGAATATGTAGATCAAGTTTCAACGGAGCGGATCATCCACAATGTAGCTCAATCATATGATTTTAGGCCGCGTCCTTAGATAATTATCTAAGGCATCACCTTAGAAACACTTTCCAAATATATATATATAATATATATATATATATATATATATATATATAATATATATATATATAATATATAATATATATATAATATATATATATATATATATATATAGAATATGATGCTTTGTACCAAGCACAAAAGTTGTACTTGGTAGTGATGTGTACAATCCCCTCCACTCATTCAAATGGTTGTATATTCCATGCACTCCTCACCCATGTAAATATTGTCCCCATTTGAATGAGTGATGGGATTGTGCCACCTCACTATCAAGCACAAACTTTGCTTGGTACCAAGCATACTTATATTATATATAATATATATAATTATAATATATAATATAATATATATATATAATATATATATATATATATATATATATATAATATATATATATATATATATATATATATATATATAATATATATATATATATATTATAATTTATATATAAATATATAATATATATATATATATATATAAGTATGCCTTGGTACCAAGCACAAATTTTGTGCTTGATAGTGAGTGGCACAATCTCATCCACTCACAAATGGGGGACCACATTCACAATGAGGTGAGGAGTGTATGTGACACGTAACCATTTGGAGGGGATGTGACACATCACTACCAAGCATAACTTTTGTGCTTGGCTACCAAGCATACCATCTCTCTCTCTCTCTCTCTCTCTCTCTATATATTATATATATATATATATATATATATATATATATATATATATATAATATATATATATATATATATATATATAATATATTCTAATTTCAATTACGCGTTTACTATCCTTTTTAGCACTAAAAGATAGTCAAAGCATTGATAATGGTAAACAAAAGTGATAAGAATTGATTAAAAATATATGATTAAGGAATAAAAATTTAAAAAATATTATAGCTTAAAAATTATTAACACCGTATAAATTAAAGCAACTGCATAAAATTTTAGTAATAAGTTGGAGCAACAAAACATATTAGTAACATTAATTGATAGATGTTTAAATACATAAAAATAATAAAAGACTATAATATAATAGTTTAACATTAATTAATTATAATTTAAAAATATTAATATCTGATATTAATAATATTTATAAGGTAAAAGAATATAATGAATTACATATGGAGAAACTATTAGAATATTCAGAGATATACTTCAAAAGAATCAAGCTATTTTCATTGTAAATAGGAAAGTGACGGAAATAAATTTAAAATTAAAAAACGGTCACGAATCATTTGAATTGACATTAACATGAGACATGTTTATTAAAGAAGCACAAACTGAGTTACATTAAAGAATAATTTAATAACTTTATTCTAATCAAAGAAAAGTTCTTCATGGGAGATATAAGAAAAATTAGTAAACATTCATAAATATCATACTTTGTTCTTTAAATACTAAAAAAATATTAATATTATAATATAAAGCAAATTGGTAATAAAAATACAAGTATTTAGTTTAGATTTTTGTGGAAAATAACAAAGATAGAGCAAATGTAATATTATTGTCATAACAAAACTATTGTTGGTGCACATCATAAGAATTCATTATAGAGAAAAAAGAGGTAGATCCTAATATTATTTAAGTAATAAATTAGGAATACAAAGAATTTAATATATATATAATTAATATTTATTATCATTGAAAAAAAAATTTAAAGTATGTATTTCAAGAATTTATGTTGAACATCGGAAATACATTTAACTTCTTTATGAAGATAAACGACAAGATAAAATATAAACGAGCCCAGGAAATATAACAGCACAAAAAAATGCAACTCTTACATGATGTCACAATCGAGTAGATGATGAAGACACTACTCTAGAATTGTCCAGAAAAAGATAAAGGTGAGGAAGGATCGATCTTAGCTCAATAAAAAAATAAAACAGAAGGAGTAAAAGATAATATTTTTTGAATATTTAATAGAATAGTTTAATTATTTTGAGTGAATTTAGGAATATTTAGAAGGGAGTTTCATAAGATTTTTCCAGTACTTTTATATGCTTGTGCAGATGCTTTTATCATATGAAAGTATACAAGAGTTAGTATTAATCTTTAATTTATTTTTTTTTATGAAGTCTATCAATGATTAGGAACAAACTTCATATTCTCTTTTGTATCGTTTTAACATACTTTTAACCAATTATTTTGCCTTATTGATTTTAAATATTCATCTTCCTTGCATAATATTATTTTAATATTTTTCACTTTTGTAACACTATACTTTCTCAAATAAATTAAGATTGGTTTCATATCAGTTAAAGTAATATAAAAATTCAAATTAGCTTCAAATTATATTTGTTTTCTATCAATTTAAATATCAACATAAAAATTTAAATTGGGTGTAGTCCATTTATAAAAACATCAAAGAAAATAAATAATCATAATATTAAAGTTTAAAGACAAAAGTGAGTATAAACTATTAAAGTGGAACATAGAAAAAATAGTTAAAAATTAGCCAAAAATACTTAAAGTATTTAACTCTGTACATTGCACGTGTATAAAATCTAATACTACTGAAATGTGTGAAGTTGTAATCAAATTGTGTGCCTTGATGCTTTTTTACACGCAAGTCATTGCGTATAACAAACAAAAGATCTATGGATGCTGAACCTTCTTGCAAGAAAAGCATCCAACATGCCTATTGTTTCTTCACTTTATAATTATCGAGGATTTAAACCGCAGTTCAATAATGAGATATATATTACAATTCTACGACTTTATCGTCCTACATTTATTATTTTATAGTAAAATGGTAGTATGTCTTTTTTGGAGCATTGTGCTATATCGTCCTTCATTTATTATAATTTTCATTGTAAAACGATTGCCCAAATTAAAACGTATCAGTTTATTGTTCATTATACCGTAACGCTAACATGCAAAGATACTTTGCTTTCTATTTGATATTTTTTTAGGCAACGTTTGGCAAAGGGTTAAGTGAAGGGTTAAGAAGACTTAACCCTTTCTTAACCCGCCAAACACAAAAAATCTATACAATGGTTAAAGTGAGCTAACCCTTTATAATTTGTCAAACATAAAAATATAGAAAGGTTAAACTAACCACTCTAAACTAACCCCTCTAGAGGGATTAAAATAAGTTAACCCTTCAAAATGATGAGTTTACTAATACTCCTAATTTGAAGGATTAAGAATTAACCATTCTAATTATAAAGAAAATAGTCAATATCATTGTTATTCCCAAACACTAAAACTGATCACAATGGCTAAAATAAAACGTATTTAACGGATTAATAATTTAGTTCTTCAGATTATCGAATGAGCTAAATATATTAATCCGTCTCTTTAACCCTTTGCCAAACGGGGCGTTTAATGTTCGCTTCAAGTAAACAACTTAATTCCTATCTGCTTGCTTGCTTCTTAAGTAGAATCTCAAGTACATCATTTTTATTTCTATAATATTTTATCTGCAAAGTTCTAACCATCAAGCAGTACTGCATGACTTTGTTAGGGTCCTCATATATATCTTCCTTCAATGGCCCACCCTTATTTCACCCGTTCTATGATGGAAAGTCACTGTTTTCACAATAATCACCTACCTGCTACAGTATTTGTTTCACGCTCATGCCCCTTAATGTTATCTCAATTTTATACCTCCTTTGAATACATTAAATTATTTTTAAGATTTCCTAGTGTAATAAGAGAAATGATTGGTATATTTCTTTATAGGCTACAATTTAGAGATCATCTATTAATCAATGTTAAATTACACTAAATCCCCATAGGTTTTGTAGTGACTTTCAAAATCACACTACACCCTTCACGGACTTTCAAAAATTACACTAAACTTCCAATAACTTTCAAAATCACACTAAACCACTAATGACTTTTGCAGAAAACCCCCCATAGTTAATAATGTTACGTCTGACGGGACACCTGCAACCCACTAATGACATTATGTGACATTGTGTTGTGTGCTTAGTTGGCGTTGTTTTGTGCTTTTAAGAGTAGTTCGCCAATTTCTCATTATATTTAAAGGAGGGTTTTTGCATAAATTGCACATAATTTTGAGAATAATGTTTTCAGTATGATAGACTGCAATTAAACCTTCTTTTGCTTTTTCCTAGTCATTTGCAAAGTGCTTCAATGTTAATCCGCAACTGGGCTCAGAAATAATTAATCTTTCTTTCTTACAAAACCCAATTTCAATTCACCAAAAGGTTCCCACAACAAATAGAAGTAGGCCGAAGCACTGAGAGTTTAGTTGGGCCTGCATTGGATGGGCTTTGATTGGCCAGAAAGGCAACCAAATTTCTGAGCTTGGCACATAACCCCCTGAACATTTTTTTTATGTCTTACTGAATGCTCCAAATCCATCCTCTACTCAATCTTGCGCAAAGCAGGCCTTTGCCATTTTGACCCCCAATATCTCTGACAAATTAAACCCCAACAAGAAAAGGAAAAAAGAAAAAAGAATCTCCATAGCATTGATAGATGAAATGAGATTGCTCTCTGCTTCCCCTTGCTGCTCTCTCTTGCCTTCTTCCTCATCTCAGCCCAATCATGCAGGCCATGTGTTCGCTCATATTCCCCTTCGAGCTCTCTCAGGTGCAAAGTCCTTCCCTTTTGCTTCCCCTGCGAGTTCTTCCATCTCCTTGTGGTTGCTTCTCACTTGGGTTCTGCTTGTTCTGGGATAATTTCATCTGGGTTTTTTGTTTTTGTGATGATGGTTGAGATTGGCTTGTTGATTGGGTTCCCACTTCCCATTGGAGTTGGATTGTTGAGATATGCTTGGCTTATTTGCACTACCCACCTTCACATTTCGAGTTTTTTTTTTGGGATACCAATATTGGCAATTTACAGATTTCTCTTTAGTAATGTATATGGCCTTTAGCTTTGTCATATAGAGGTTCAGGCATTGATATTGCGCGAGGCGGATGAAACTTACACTGTTCTTTGAGTGTGTAATCTCTTGCTTACCATGAGAATCTGTTATTGGCATATAGTTTAGTTTCGAATGCTCTTGATGTCCAACTGTTTCATGCGAATTTGACTGACTCGGCTAGAATCAACATGGAGTTGATGAAGTTTGTTGTCAGCGTCCGGATGTAGTGAGGGAACATTTACTGAAATGTGTGGAGTTGTAGTCAAATTGTGCGCCTTGATGCTTTTTTACACGTAAGTCATTGCGTATAACGAACGAAAGATCGATGGATGCTGAACCTTCTTGCAAGAAAAGCATCCAATACGCCCATTGTTTCTTCACCTTATAATTATTGAGGATTTAAACCACAGTTCGATAATGAGATATTGCAATTCTACGACTTTATCGTCCTACATTTATTTATTTTTTATAGCAAAATGGTAGCATTTCTTTTTTGGAGCACTCTACCATATTGTCAACATCATGGGATAAGTTTCCTTTTCCATCTGATTTCTGTGTATCTTTTCATTGTAAAATGGTTGCTCAAAAACGTCTCAGTTTATTGTTTATTATACCGTAACATCTAACATGCAAAGATACTTTGCTTTCTATTTGATATTTCTTAGTGTTCGCTTCAAGTAAACAACTTCCTATCTTCTTGCTTTGCTTCTTAAGTAGAATCTCACGTACAACATTTTTATTTCTATAATATTTTATCTTCAAAGTTCTAACCATCAAGCTGTGCATGACTTTGTTAGGGTCCTCATATCTTCCTTCAATGGCCCACCCTTATTTCACCCGTTCTAAACTCCTGTTACCAAGAAAAAACAACCCCAAAGGCTACATTCCTCGGACATGCACCACTTCCTCCTTTCCGTCATCTCCTTCATCATCACCACGAATTCTTTGCCAGCTCACCTCATCGGACGCACCTCAGCGTTCAGATGAGTGGTTCTCTCTTCGAAGGGACAAGCTAACCACGAGCACATTCAGCACTGCCTTAGGCTTCTGGAAGGGCAACAGACGCTCAGAACTCTGGTATGAAAAGGTATATGCACCTACTACTGATACATTAGATTCCGCCGCCAAAGCTGCAATGAATTGGGGTGTAGTGAATGAAGCCAAAGCCATTGAGCAATACAAAAGCATAACGGGTCGTGATGTGGGCCTATTGGGCTTTGCAGTACATGCCGAGGCCAAATTTGGGTGGCTTGGAGCCTCCCCAGATGGACTCTTGGATTGTTATCCTAACAATGGGATCTTAGAAGTGAAGTGTCCTTATAACAAAGGGAAGCCAGAGCTTGCATTGCCGTGGAATGCAATGCCTTACTATTATATGCCGCAAGTGCAAGGGCAAATGGAGATTATGGACCGAGATTGGGTTGATTTGTATTGTTGGACTCCAAACGGGAGTTCAATATTTAGGGTTGTTCGTGACCGGGAGTATTGGGAGCTTATGCATGGAATTCTTAATGAGTTTTGGTTTGGGAATGTTGTGCCAGCAAGAGAGGCCATACTACTGGGAAAGGAAATTGAGGCTAAAGCGTATGAACCTTCTTCGAAGCATGAGTTGACAAGCTTAGTCATTGCGAGGAGTAGGAAATTGGCGAGAGAGTCGAGGATGTTGTGTAGAGATATTGGAGGTCATGTGGAATTCTTTAGATAGTTTGTTTGTTGTTGGATTGTCGGAGAAATTTGCTCCGTTGTATTTGTTTCACTCTCATGCCATTAATGTTATATTTATTGATTACCATTTTGGTGGTTGATCTTACTAAATCTTGGTGTCTTGGCGCAATGGTATGGTAAATATTGCTGCCTTGTGACCTGGAGGTCACGGGTTCGAATCTCGGAAACAGCCTCTCCACAAAGAGGGGTAAGGCTGCATATGTTTGACGCTCCCCAGAGGCTCACAATGGCGGGAGCCTCGTGCACTGGGCCACCCTATCTCGGAAACAGCCTCTCTGCAAAGAGGGGTAAGGCTGCATGTGTTTGACGCTCCCCAGAGATCTACAATGGCTGGAGCCTCGTGCACTGGGCCACCCTATCTTACTAAAGCTTGGTTGCTTTTGTTGTTTCCATCTCTTTTTCTTCCGTGATTATTGCAGAAATGATGCAACTCCTGAAGGAATTTCCCTGCTTAACTTGGAATCAGCTATATTCATCATATTATCCATCTTTGATTGCTTAGATGGAAACTAGTTTAACATACACAACGAATGAAATACAATGTGCACATTTTTGGCACCACTAAGAAAGTAAACCGTTTGAGAATGACTATGTAGTGCTCAAATTCAGGTCGAAGGTTCAGTGAATAAAATTCCATCTTACAAATTTCGACAGGGTTTTTATTCTATTAGAATCCCAAAATCTTGGTGTATTCTATATGGGGGTCTTATTTAAAACAAGTTAATAGATTTGACAGTCTTATTTAAAACGACTTAATATATTTTTTGGGGTCTTATTATTAAAATAATTTAATGGATTTGGGGGCCTAATTTAGAAATATAAAGTTTTGGGGTCTAATATAGAATTAGCAAAGATTCAGGAAACTAACGTAACAAAACCCATTTCAATAAATTTTATTGGCAATGCATATATCAATCTCTTGGGTTTATTTTTTGCTTTACAGATACAGATATGAGCAGCAGTATCCTAAATCACAGAACTCCTTCAGAACCTGACAGGTACACTCATCAATCTGAAAGAAGGTAACTTGGTATAATAGAGTTCCATTTTAGCTTCTAATGTTTCGCATTCCCTTGTATAAACTAACAAAGTCCTAATCTTTCATGACACATATCCTCTTGCTTCTTGTAGGATCAAATGGCGCCCATCGCTTGCTTATCTGGTAATATGTGATTCTGGTGATTCTTGCCTTTCATGAAACATATTCTCAATATGCAGCAATCGTTTTCACCCCACGGTTTCTGAGTCGTGAACAATTCGATCTCATAACCAGAGACTGGTAATGTGGACCTAAAACGCATGTCTTTTTCACATATAATCTTTTGTATTTGATATGTAAAGACATTGTATCGTACTACTTAGAAACTCTCATCCAGGTTTGTTTCTGTTTAAGAAATTGTGAGATACTCCCTTTCATACTTCGAAGCAAATTTATCCATAAGTTGGATTAGACAGCAACTTGAATGATGTTATTATCTTCAGATGGACTTCTCATATGCATATGAAGAGCCTTGCCGATTTATTTGCAAATCAATCAAGAACTTATATGATACATTTAACTTACACGATGCGATGACAACAATCCATTTAAATTCAGGCATCTGAAATAATAAAAACAACAATTCCATTCGAGTTACATTGCAACATGGATCAACAACATGCTTAAAAAGAAGGAACATAATTATAGTAAGAGCAACAAGGATTCGGGATTCAGAGAACATAGAATTGTCGGTCTAAGCCTATTTCGTTCTCTTCTGATAGAGCTCTTTGATCCGGGCCTTCAGTTTCCTGAACGCTTCTCTCGCCTTTGCATCTTTGCCCTTCTTATTCGCCGTTGAAGCCTGTTGTGGCTGGGGATCTGGACTGTTATAGTCCCATTGATCTGCCCATGAACTCTCTTCGGATTTGAAAGGTTCCATGTTTATGAAGTCTTATCTCTTCTTCTGATGCTTTTCTATAGACAATTTTCAAGGGTAACCAATTTTGGGGTGTTTTCAGTTGCTCAGTCTATTTATGAATGGATGGTCATAATCAGATGTGATCTTGCCGCCATTTATACGTCTAGTTCTAATCTTAGATAATGTAAATAGGAGCCACAAATATTGTTAGTGGTCCTGTTTAGGATTCTTCTTCTAATCCATAAAGCTGTTATAATAATGATCTGAGGTGTTCTACATAGAAAGCAATATGGAAGAGGAATGTTATTCTGATTGAAGAGAAGCACATACATACGAAATCGAGTGCATTTACGGAGGTGGGTCTTGATAAATCCTCCTCTTAAGCGATATTTGAATTACTAAGTTTGAGCTACAAAAAAACTCATCATGCGATAAAAAAAAACTTTTAGGGGTCTTGATCCTGTTGTACCCTATTTATGTAGATATCTCATGCAAACATAACTAGTGACTGTAACCAACAACATGAATCTACACAGAAAGAGGAATGTTACTGTAAGTGAGGAAAAGCATGCTATATATGAAACCGAGTGCACATACCGAGGCAAACCCTGATGAATCCTGCTCTCAAGCTACATTTGAATTTCTGAGTTTGAGCTAAGAAAAACCTAATCATGCCAAGAACTTTTGGGCATCTAGATCTTAATGTACCCTAATGTGGATATCTTATGCAAAACATAAGTAGAAAATGTAACTAACAACATGAATCTACACAGGCATTGGCCTAAGGTATGTATTGGGCAAAGTAGCTGCTCAATTCCATAAGCCACAGCTAGGAGTAGTTGAATGATGCACATCAAAACCAAACACACAAGTTTTCAGCATGAACAACAACACGAAACTGAAAAAAAAACACTGTAGGAACCAAGCAAGCAATTGCCAGCTAAGCTGTCGCTGTAGAGAAGGTACAAGCAGTTGCCAGCTAAGAGAAGGCAGGATTGAGAGAAAAGGCCACAAATTTGGGAAAAGCCCAACGGAAGAAACTAAGAGCATATAAACTCCACAGTTTCTGAAGCTTGACATCTCAAAAATAAAGCTCAAATATCTGAAACCAACAAAGAAGCACACGCTTAAAACTACAAACTCGAAAGAACTTACGCGAAAGTTGAGAAGCTGCATCATTCATCTGCGAACCCTTCAGTATAAACAGAACATCAAATAAACACAGAACATGTAAGCTCAAGTTGAGAGACAGAGTTCCAACTAAAGAATATTCATAAAAATACAAAGACAATTTTCCTCCTCATATATAACCTTTATCAATATATCATCATTTGTAATAGACAGTACGACACAAATCAGGTTGCACGCCCTCGTTCGATCACAACCACCCATGTCCATACAATATCAACATCAAAACTTGCCAAGACAACCAAAGAGCAAAGTACATTTTGCTACACTTCAATAACCTCTACACGCCCAGTGAGAGCATACTCAAATACTAGCATGTGAAAGGCAAAAAATATCCTCAACATTGTATAATATATGGCAAGAAGCTCTGCTTCCACCATCCATCGGTACTAATAGCCTGTGGCCTGGCACTCGAGAAGTCTAACCATCCACTGGACTCTGTGCATCTCCATGTAATCAACAGCAACCCTGTAAGAAAGATGGACTGAATATTTCTATAGGTAATATAGGTATGAAAGAGGTTAGAAATATTCAGCCAGCAAGAACCTAGAGAACCCAAAATCAATGCACCTCATCACTGACGATATCATCCTCACAATCACATCAAAGATGTTCAAGGCTTCACAATCACATCAAAGATGTTCATGGCTTCAAGATCTTACGAACATCAAGCTATCCCCTTTTTTCTCTCTCTAACACTTAAACTTGGGCTGTCATAGTTTTCTTCTTTTTTTCTTTTTTTCTTTTTATTTTTTTCCTTTTTTCTTGTTCTTTTTTATGGTTTTTTTCCATCTATTGCTGTGCACATATATCGTCGAAAATCATAGTCAATAAAAAACTTGTAAAACCATCATCTTCAAACCTCAACTTCGAAGATATCATCCTCACAGTCACAGCTACCTCAAAGATGCTCGTGGAACTTCAAAATGTTACAAACACAAGCTATCCCTTTTTCCCCCTCGCTGACACTTCAACTTGGGATCTTCATATTCTTTCTTTTTCCTCCTTTTTATTCGTTCTTTTTACATGGCTTTTAACATCTATTCTTGTGCACATACATATGGCTAGAAGGTCCATCTTCATATGACGCCACATCTCAGAAAACAAAAGCATGCCAAAAACCTTTTCACTCATGAGAACTTGGTGATGCTTGCTTCCAACAGCCAGAGCAAATATATTCAAGGAAGAAATTTTCCACAAAACTGCAGTCATTCACACACCTCCCACATTGCGCACACCTCCCAATACAAACAAAACATGCCCTACAGCTCTCCGGCCCTTTCGCTTGACAACTTTCTGAAGGGCAATCAAAAACCAGCTTATAGTTCTGACATCCAGGACATAACTCAATATCAAGTGCACGATCATCATCACAGGCAATTGAAGAGACGCTACAATGATAAAACCTTGGGTTCGATAGCTTAGGCTTCCCTGTCTCATCACCACAGCCAAGTGATATCCACAACTCTTCATATTGCTCAGGTGATACAGTAAACAGTCTGCCAAGTTTGAGGTGTTTTATCCCCGTCAAACCTGAAGACTTGAAAGCCTTGAGATTGCTAATGACACCATCCAAACTTAGCCTGAGACATCCCGATACACTCAACTGCATAGAGAAATAAAGAGTACCAATGTAAAAGCATGTCATCCCTTGAGTACGACTTAGTTTGGGAAATAGAAGGATAATTAGAATGCTTAATAGGAAAAAACACCAAGTATTAAAGCTATTCCATACATAACTTCTGTTGTGAATCATCCAAGGCTACTTTTGGAACCTCTATGCAGTAATCAAGTTTCAAATCCAGATGCCAATTTAAAAGTTTACTGGGAAAATTTGATACGTACTCATAAACCATATGGTGAATAGTGTCCATTTCAAAGCATGGATGAAAAATGGTTTGAATAATACACTACCAAAAGGAAATAAAGAGTTAATCAGGAAACTACCAAATGAACGAAACCTTACAAAGCTAATAACGCTGAGAACCCCCAGTAAATTTGTCATCTATCTTCACTTGACAGCAGGAAACAGAAACAAATGGAACTTTAAAGCTCTTTGTGATATGAAAGAAGTGCAATTAACTTGAGCACGGGGTCTTTGCTAAGTAATGCGGGGAAGCTGCCCACAAAATTATAAAAAACAGAATATACATAAAGAGGAAGGGGAGAAAAAGGAGGAGTACAGTAGAGTAGGAGGAGGTTAAAGGAGAGATTAGAGAAAAAAAATGACTAATACAGCTCTCTGACTCGGGCTGCCACGCTACTCCAAATCGGTTCTCCATTCTAGTGTAGTGTGATGTTACATCAAAATGAAGATGATCATACCATTAGGCTACAGTGTATGCATCTCTATGTTAAACGTAATAGAATGAGCAAGCAAATAAAATGCCCCTAAATTGCAAGAGATGCAAAATTTTACCATTATTTCCTAGCAAGAATACACAATGACTAAACATAACTTACTATCAAAAGAATGCCTAAATAAGTTGAAAACACAACAATGAAACATTTGACGTCAAGGAACAACTAATCAGATAAGGAATCTATCTAGAAAATGAAAAAGACTATGATTTACACAAGCACAATCACGAAAAATAAACAAAATTGCAAATAACAAAAGAACAAACTAGTAACAACAAGACTAGGAAACGCGACAAATGACCTTATGAATCAAGTCCATAATAAAAAGCATTTTCTTAACCAACCTTTTGAAGTCTTGGGTTGCTCTCAAGAACCTTCTTCAACCCATCATCAGTGATCCTCGAGCATCCTACCAAGCTCAAGCACTGCAAACTTCCATGAGCTCTTCGTGTCAACCTCAGAAGAGTATCATCCGTTATCCTCGCACTCAAAGGAGAAACAATGTGAATACATCTCCACAGCAAAGGATCGCTCTGAACAGCCGAACGAAGTGATCTACACACCTTTTCGACAGAAAGCAAATCTTGCACACCCAAATAACCAAGAGAGAGTACTAAACCCTCATGTGGATAAGACTCCTCTGCAGGAACCGTAGCAGTCG
This sequence comes from Asparagus officinalis, assembly GCF_001876935.1. NCBI lineage: Eukaryota > Viridiplantae > Streptophyta > Magnoliopsida > Asparagales > Asparagaceae > Asparagus > Asparagus officinalis. Next base: position 2,862,531 of record NC_033802.1, read on the forward strand.
AAGTCTCCTCAGCCCCAACAACAAACTCAAACGTGCCATTTTGGCCTCCAGATACTCCAAAGAACCCATCATCAAACCAACCACCAGAAGCATTTCGAGAATCCCCATTCCAACAATAAAACTTACGATCACTTGAATTAGCTCCAAGATCTTCAAACCAACCAACAATGGCTGCAGCAAGATTGGAACCTAGGCCCATCCCAAACGGATCAGCCGGTAACAAATCAATCGGGTCGACCCAATCTCTTCCCTCTACATTCTCATAGTAATCACTTTTCCCCCGATTCAACAAACAAGGTTTGCCACAGTTCTCCGTCCCGATATCCCAAATCGTCCAATCAAAATCATCATCAGAGCAGACTGAAGCCGGAAAACCCGGGTAGGATGATACATTCAGGGTCATCCTAGAAATCCTAAGAAACCAAAAAAATTAAAAATTTCTTCCGCTTCCCGCTGCTATTCTCTACCCTAGATCTCACAAGAAAAGCCTCAATTTTCGATAGCAATAAAAATTTAGCACCAAAAACTTCACCGAGCCTCTTGTTCAGATTGAGCAACGATTGAATAATTGAATACCAGACACAACACCTAACCCTGCATAATCCCCAAATCCAAATCGTAATCCGATCAAAAAAAAAAAGACAACTTGAGAAACCCTAAATCGTTCAATCAGAGCAACTAAACCAAATTTTATCGTACTAAAGCGTGTCAAAATCTAACCTTGATCCACGACCAGGGGTGAATTCGGAGAGGGCGGATTGAGACAAAACCCTAAATTTTTTTTTTCTCTCCTCTTTCTTCTCTTGGGCGGAGAGGAAAGAGCTGCGAGCAACGTTAGAATTTTACTATTTTTAGGAGCATGGGGGTGTTTCTTTATGCGAAGAACTCCCCTCTCTCTGCGAGGAGATCGACTAATTAAAAAAAGGAGAATTTTATGCGAAGGACTATCTTTTGGACACGTGTCGGTCGATGCGAGGAGATCAACTAATAAAAGGAGTGATCCTGGCCGTTGGTTCGGTGTTCTCGATGCGTTTTAATTGGTTAGGGAAGGATCTTGGGTGCTTTGTGTTAATGTAGGACACGTGGTCCAGAACTCTAGATGAGTGGTTGACTTAACCGTGAAGAAAAGACAATACTTTTCAATTTTGAAGAAGTTTTATGAAACGGTGGTGGAATTTAAACACTTTTAGGTTATATTCAAATTTTACTTGATCTGTTTCCTCTATTATAGTCAAGACTTTTAAATGGTTTTTGAAGAATTTCTAATCTTAGAAAATTCTAATCCCGTCGTGTCTTCTAATTAGGCGAAGGATTCTAAGCCTAGAAGTATTCGTTACTTTTATGTTAATATTTTCCTATCTGATATTTCTTCATGGATTTACATGTGATCTTCTTCGTGAATTCGAGGAGCCCTTTGATATGAGTTGATTCTGCAACATGTCATGTATGCAAAATATTCTATTAAGATATGTGCCCTTTGCGAACTTAGAGAAAAACACGATTGCTTTTTTGATGCAGGAGGTCAAGTAATGGACGAGACGAGATCAAGTCATGGACGAGACGGGACGAGATCAAGTAATGGACGAGGCAAAGGAACATGCGGACGAGACAATCTCAGTGGACAGGGACGACATCAGCGGACGAGACGAGTTCTCAACTCGACACAAGGCAGACGAGACGAGTAAATTTGGAGAACTCCTCCATCTAATTCTTTTTTCTTGATGATCATGAAGAATTCCTCTAATTTCCACCGAGTAAATTTGGAGCAAATTACTCACCACGAATAGCGCACGTTACTTGAGGATGCAATGGTAATATTATTGTCAACAACCTCACGTGTGACATCTATCTAATTTGGAGCAAATTATCTTTTTTTCTTTTGAAATGGGTCCCTGTTTCTCAGTCCTTAAAGAACTGTCGATGTATCTAATAGTTGCATTGGATGCAAAAGATAATTGTGTAATCTTACTAGTAAATGACAATAATAATATTATGCTAATCACTCTCTACAGCAAACTGTTCCATTGCAGAGAAATATGAGGACTCCCTAAAGTTCTTGGTCTTGTTTTCTTTCATCATTTTTACCATTTTCCATTATTTGCGCTTTGCATTGCTGAGTACACACTTTTTTAGACAAAAGAAAAGGAATGAGCTCAAATTTGGCACAGACACAATCATAAATCTTTGGACCAGAAATGCAATAATAAAATCTCCAACACAACTCATCAACACTCAACTAAGTTAAAGATCAGTCTAAATACTGCAACAACATTTCACTCAAAAAAAAAATGCTAACAAAATAAACTCTTTGTTCATCACACCTCCACACTCAATGTGAATGAACAATTCACAAGATATCAGCTCACAAAAAAATATTCTACTGCTCGTCCCACTCGTCATTCTTATACGAAACCAGCGTACCAACTTTGTGTATCTGAACAACAAAAACACGAAGGAAAAGTTACGATATTAGAAACAAAATTACATGTAAAATACATCGATATGTACTGACTCGAAGAGAAGCTACCTTGGTGTCAAATGAATGTAGCTTAACCATCTGCGGATTCTGGATCAATTTGGCATCACTCTCAATCCAGGTAAATGGGACTGCAACATCTTTGTCGGTATAGGCTAACACGTCGAAGACACCTTCAAATGCAAAGCAAATCTAATCAACAGAAAAAAAATTGGAGAAAAAGTGTTTAAAAAAAAAGATTCAAGCTGTTTACAAGGTTCATCAAGGCAAGGCAAGTAAGTGATGCAAGAAGCAATCTGGCGCATGATTGCTTGTATCTCCCTCATGATTTCCTTGTCACTCTTTTCCCTACTGACCCTGAAATAGATTTTTTTTTGCCCCTCAGTATGAATTTTTGCAAATAGGAAATTTATAAATTTGTAGCTCTTTTTATTTCCTGATGAAGGAATGTTTTACCCCTTTGCGACCACTTCAGAATCAGTTTCTATATTGAAATTCCACCTCTCAAGAACTTCGGATGTCGCCTTGCTCATTATCACAAGAACAATCCTCTGCAACTTTCCAGCCTCCAGCCATTCTTGAGAACCAAAACAAAGAGCAATTTTGTAATAAAAAAAATTAGCCCAGAAGAATTCAAAAATTGAAGTGGGATTTAGAAAATCTAACCTGATAACTGAGAGGTGAGGCTAGTAATGAAAGACTTGACCCCCTCATCTTGAGTCAGAAGCATCGAGAGCCCGTATTTCTTCACTTTTGAAAAGCTCTCTTCCGGATACACTCCCCGATTATAAAGAATACTGTTATTTTTTGCAAAATGTTATATTCAATTCATCAAGCCCTTGAAAAATATATTCCAAATTGAAACAAAGGAAGGAAAATATCCCGATCCTAGAAAAGGGTTTAAAGTGAATTTTTTTTTTACCTGTTTGCCGCGTAACCTGTGAAATTGAGAAGACGGGGGGGTATCAGTTAAAAAAAAAAACAACCCAAGAAATCAGAAGGGGTGAGAGAGGACGAGAGAGAAATACCGAAGAACTCGCTAACAATGGCCGCCGAGCCCTTGAGGGTGATGATGTCCTTCGAGAGGGTCCTTGAAGCCATTCAAAAATAGAAGTAGGGAGATCAGCGAGAGAGGATTTCTTTTTTTTTTTTTCTTCTTCCTGGACTGTGAAGAGAAAATGAAGGGGACTAAAGTTAGGATCAGTTGCGAGAGAAACGATGAGGAGTATGAAAAAGGGAAAGGAAAGGCAACGGCTAGTTATTTAAATTGGGTCCATCGGATTCCTTCGGGTAACGGTCAAAATTTAGTGGTGGGTCCGCTGTGTCCCACACCGTTTGAAAAGGGTCGGCGTTGGGTTCATGGATGCAAGGTCAGCTGTACATTTTACCCGGCCCATTAAGCAAATCAAGCTCAGAGCATTCACCTTTCATTACGTTTGTCAAGAAGCAACTCTTTAATAATATAAGATAAGATTTAATCAGCAAGGAAATTGAGACTAAGATATTATTATCTCTTGTTAGCACTCTTCAATTCTTTTCTCGTCGTAAGGAATGACTCAGAAGGGAAAAAAAAACATATATAAGCATCATCAAAAATCGATACGAAGACAAACTGATCACGGAAATAAAGCTAAAAGAATCAGAAAATATGCTCCATGAGTGAAAAGGAAGAAAAAATAAAATAAAATAAAAGGAATCAAGAAAAGAGTCCCCAGCCACCTGCCATTATTCAAAAAGGTTGGTTACATAATTGGTCAATAACCCCAACTGTAGGCTATTAACAACCCATAGTTTTAAAGGCATCTAATCTTCCTTTAAATTAAGAGGTTTGCTTTGGTGCTCCAGAAATAGGCTTTTTTTCAAATTTTTAAATTGACAAAAATAAAAAATCAGCTAAAATAAGAAAGAGTATTTTCGTCTTTTAAAATTATCTTCTATTTTCTTTCTATCCTAAAAGCAACCATTCTACCCGAATTCTCCCGTAAAAGAAATTCCCTCCAAAATCAAGATAACGAATCCGCTTCAATTCGATGACGTCAACAGGTACATAGAAGTAAAATTGTTGTTATATGCATCGAACACTTCCAAGCTCGGCAAAGTTGAGTAATCCCAATCAAGATCGCCGTTAAATTCATTGTTCGATATATTCGGATACCGAAGGTTGGGCATATTCGAAATCCTGGCTGTACCGGAGAATCCATTACCATCGAGAGAGAGGTTGACGAGGTGCGGAAGGCCAGAGATTTTGACGGATGAAGAGTAGGAGATGTTTGAGTTTGAGAGGGTGATTGAAGAAATACTGGTTTGATTTTGATTGCAGCGGACTCCCTGTCCACGAGCAGACTGAGCTTAGGTTGCATCCAGACCAGGCAGGAAATGCGAGTTGGCGAGGAGAGAGCGACGGCGTCGGAGATAATGGAAGCAGAGGAAGTAGAGGGAGGAGGAGAGAAGAGGAGCATGTTGAGGATGTTTCACGGGGAATTGAGTTCATAGAAGAGGGGTTTGGATGTGAGCGAGGGGGGATTTAAGAGAAGCTTCAGGTTCTGAAAATGGAGGCATCTTCAAATATTTTAAGAGAGGTGAGAATCTTCAGAGTTTATGGTGATATTGAGGCTTTGGTTTGAGTTCCTATGATCTCGGTCTCTTCCCTGGGCGGGAATAAGGTCTAGCGAAGAATTATGCTTTAATGGAAAGTGCGAAGCTTTTTTTTCTAATGGAAAGTGCGGAGGGTTACATGATAACGCCGGTTAAAATTATAACATGTGATATATTAGTTTAGTTGGAGAATTCTAACTAATCATAAATTCTGTTTCTCTCCTAAATTCTATTTTCTAAAATAACATTTTTACCTAATTGAAATCATAGTTAATTACTTTTTTGGGTGTGGAACACCTCCTAACCGTCAAATTTATCATCTAGAAATGTGAGAGCTATTTTTAAGGGATTTATTTTATTAGATATGCCATGGTTGTTCCAACAAATCTTCATGGAGCACCGAAGCTGTAACCTAATAACAATTTTAAAGCGGTTAGCTGATCTTTTCTAGATTTACAAAAGATAAGCGCATCGTCGACACACTGCAAACATAAGGCACTCCTAGGACTACTCTCTGGGCATAACCCTTGACCTTAACCCTCGACTCTCAGCTAGCATCATCATTCTGGTAAAGACATTTACCGCTAAAACAAATAACAAGGGAGATAGAGGATCTCCTTGTCTCGCTACTCTCGTAGAACAAATCCATTTTCTTAGATTGCCATTAACCAAAATAGCAGATTTACCGCCATGTGAGCATAAACTGGTCCACTTAATCCACCTATCACCAGACTATTTTGCTCTCAAGACTTCCATAATAATATTCCAATCTAACAAGCCATCGGCCTCAGTAAAATCCAAGTTTAATAACATCCCAATTTGTGAGAACCTTAATTTTTTTAAAGACTTTCTTATTTTAGCATAGTTCAATCTATCTATTTCTAGCTTCCCCTCAAAAAACAAACTTTTCAGAAACAGATTAAGATTGATATGCAAAAGCAAAGATTCATCGACTTTCATATTCAAGGAGTCCTCAGCAAATTAGATGTACCGCATGAAATAAGAAGAATGAGGGGACGGTAAGATCAGAAATCTCATGAAATGGCATTAAGAAATGCCAATAGTTATTCTTTAACAACAACCTCCATACCCTGTAATTTCAAAAAAAGTTTTCCATTGAAGAAAAGGGTCTTAAAAAAAATGCTGGCTCCTAAAAATATAATCTTTATTGATATATTGTTCAGAGGTTTGCAACTGTAATTATTACTCAGGCAATGCAAACGAAGCAAAATATCCCTTTATCGCAACTTTCTTCATTGTGGGTCTGAAAAGAACTTGTTAAGGGATGGCATGATCTCAGGGCGCTTGTTGCGAACAAATTTGCGAAGGCCATGCTCAGCGTATTTCTCCCCCTCAGCGTAGTTTTCAAGAATACCAGCAGTTCTGTTTTCTTTAGACACTCTGTTCACAAACAAATTTGGAAAACAATGAGAATACATCGATGGAAGAACTAAATTTTTAAACATTTCATAAAACATTTCAAACAGTATAAATGGCTACATCTGTTTACGTGCAGGAGATAAATAAACATGCAGTGTACTTTGTACATACCCCAAATTCCTCTGCAATTATTCGATAGTTTCTCAACTATCTGATTGCTAAACTTCTGTTTGGCCAGCTCAGACAGATTCAAAGCGAATAGTTCAATCAAAATTCAAAAAATTTGTTACAGGGAGACTTACTCAGTGTTGAGTCATACTCTACATAAGATGACTGCAATGACCTTAAATGGAAAACTGTTTTGCATTTTGTATTTTA
>NC_033802.1:2869369-2870965 GCF_001876935.1 Asparagus officinalis
ATACAGCTATTTCAGTAAACAACCTAACAAAATATGAATGGCATTGCTCCTGTCCTTGAGAATTGATTATCCTTTAAGATACAAAAGCGCATACTGATGAACAATGAAATGTCTAATTTCTTATATCCATTTAAAGAGAACACCGAAAAAAATCCAAAGGTATTCGCAGCCAATAGAATACACATCTGTGAGCATACTTGCACGCGATTATCCATTTACATTTGTATCATACCAAGATTAATCCATACCTCACTTCGGGGTTGGTTACGATGTTTCGTACCAGTTGGAACCCGCAAATACCAACAGCAGTGCCAACAGCAAAAAAGAGAGGATAGACCTGCAAAATGAACAAAGTTGGTAAATTTAGACCTTATATTTCGATTCAGCGATCATTAAACAAGCTCAAGCAACACCGAGTTTGATATATAATGCGTGCAAAGACTCGTGTATTTGTGCAAAAATATTAAATGTAATTGTTTTACATTAGGAAGAAGAACATGTGCTTAATAAGCAAGAATAGGAGTAAATTAAGGCTATTATGCATTAACCGAAAAACTAAAAGAATTATAGCAACTAGCCAGGAGAGTGATTCCATAACCTTTTAATCTGAATGACGAACATTGTTTAAATTTTGCAAATAGAAAGAAATATATGTAGTAGCCAAAGAGAGGAATTGGACTATTAAAGGGTAAAAGCAAAGACCGTTAAAAATACTTCACTTATATCATTTTTCCATAGGAAAAAGAAACTACAATTTAACTGCACTAAAATTGGCTAATCTAATCATTTGAAAGTAAGGGCCCGTTTGGTTGTATGTTTTTACCATGTAAAATGATGGAAAGTGTAAAAAAGTGGGTCCCAATGTCAGCTTTCATCACTTTCAATTGTTTGTTTGTAATTGTGAAAATAGTGTAAAGTGGTTTCATATGCTGATGTGGCTTGTAAAGTGATTTCATAAAAAAAAGACATGATTTTAGGAGAAAGCTGACATTGAAGTCAGGAAAAAGTAATTTCAACCACTATGATCACTTGAGTATGGACCACTTTTTATACTTTCCAAACAAACAATTAAAGTTTTATTTTGCAAACCAAACAAGTGTTTTATGATTCCAATGGAATAAAAAACAAACAAAGAAAAGTGTAAAAGTGAAAATGATGAGGTGGATAACAACTTTCCAGAGGTGGATAACAACTTTCCAAGTTGTGTCATAAATACACAACTTTACCAACAACAACCAAACAGCCCCTAAGGGTATTTTGCAATAAAACATTTTTCAAAAGGGGAGTCATGATTAAGCATGAGAATTTTTAACGTTTATTGTATTCAACAAAAGGCAAGATTTACTATTATTATTATTATTATTATTATATACACAATATATTATAGATTAAGAGTTCTTTTTAAGTAAAAAAAACATAATCCGATCGCAAAAAAAAGAGACCAAGAAATCTCAAGCCACAAAGCCCATGATTCTACTGTCATTCGAGGACTACTTTGATTCTAAACGCAAACAATAATCTTAGGATTTATATCGTATAGATCCGTAGACTCCAAGGTTACTCATGTAATTACACCATACTTCAGGCTATCCGAAA
>NC_033802.1:2871063-2873273 GCF_001876935.1 Asparagus officinalis
AGAGAGAACAGAGCAAAACAAAAGAAACGGAGAGGAAAATATCAAGACTTGGAGGAAAAAAAAAAGCGAGGCAACAAATATTTCTCTCTCTCTCTCTCCTCCGCCGCAATAAATACTTTCCTTTCATAGCGCCCACCGTTTTTTGGTTTGCGTGTCGTGATTGGGTCAGGCTTCCTCGGAGATTCGACGAGGATTCGTCGTTCACTTTTTTTTTAAAATTCTAAAATTTTGGAATTAATTGGACGGTGGAGATGTTTCTTAGTTGAAGATTCCAGAAGGGAGGCGTTTTATTGAGATAGTCAAGAATCAAGGCCGAACGAGTACGCGCACGCCAGGCTGGATTTAGTGCTAATTCATTGAACCGGGCTATATACACGTCTTCAAAATTAGTTTACTTTTTTTAATTAATAAAGGTACCGTGACTTAGGCTCTGTTTGGCAAAACTAGCTGAAAGCTGCGAGATTATAGCTGAAAGCTGTTAAGCTAGCTGAAAGCTGTGAATTTATAGCTGAAAGCTGTTAGCTGTGTAGCTAGCTGATTGACTAGAGCTGTTTGGCAAAAGTAGCTGTACAACTAGTTTAAATTTGTTAAATGACTAAAAAGACATGCAATATTATTGATATAAAATTAGAATTATTAGGGGCAAAAATGAAAGATAAAAATTGGCAGCTCCTTTCCAAAGACAAACGCTACTTGAGGTAGCTTTCCAAAAGCTACTTGTAAAAGACACAATCTCCAAAATAATCTCATCCTATTTTTGGTTACCAAACAGCTCTACTAGCTTATTGACCAAGTCTATAAGACACAAGCTCTTAGATAAGACACTTTTTTTGGTTGCCAAACAGTACCTTAACCACTTCTTAACCTGTCAAACACAAAAAATAGTCAAAATAGTCAAAATCATTGTTATTCTCCAAACACTAAGACTGATCACAATGGCTAAAATAAAACTTATTTAACGGGTTAAATAATTTAGTCCTTCAGATTATTGAATGGGCTAAATACATTAATCCTTCTATTTAATCTCTCTTCCTTAACCATTTGCCAAACGAAAAGGATTAATTAGGCATGGTGTAATTGCACCGGTGACCCTAGAGTCTTCTGTGTATCTACAAGGCAATTCGTTGTTTGCTGACTGCATAGTTACGCGAGTGATCCTAGGAATTGCTTGTTGCTCGGTCTCTAGGGTCGCCCTTGTTGTTACACCGTGCTTTAGAGCATCCGAGCGCGATTAACCATTGATTAAATTTAGATATGGGTTTTTTTTTAAACGTACAAACAAACTACTAAACACTGTAAAACACTGTAAAGATTAATTTATTTAGCTCCGCTTTTATTTATTTGTCTATTGTTTATTTATTTATTTGAATAAATTTAAGCAAGTTGATTTGCTCGTACTCAGGCTTTGACTTTGTTAAAAGTAAAACATATCTAACATAGATGTTACTACAAATATATGTATAGAGGTCGGGGTGTCACACCTGTTGGTGCGTGCAAGCCGTGGGGCTCATCAAGACCAACTCGATATTAGCTTAAATCCACCGTCAAAATGCTAGCACTAGTTGTTCTTAGGCCTTGAGATTTTTTTCTATTTAAACCACTAATATTTCTTCACACTAGTCCATGTCACTCTCAGGCAATGTGGACTCTAGAGGTGGTTCCTACGGGCGCTAGAGGTGGCTCCCACCGTATCCATGATGTATAGCACTTAGCCCCGTATAACACTTAGCTCTACACTTTTGGCTGGCAAACTGCTCTGATACCATTTGTCACGTCCCGGGCCCACGGGCCCGTTGACGCTTGCAAGCCGTGAGAGGCACCAAGAGTAATTTAATGTTGACTAAAGTCCACTACCAAAATACTAAAATACTAGCACTAGTTGTTATTGGGCATTAGGTTTTTCTCCATTTAAACCACTAACATTTCTTCACACTAGTCTATGCGGAACTACAGTGGGGGTGTCACAACCATCCCACATTACAAAGACGACGTCCTCGTCATCACGACATGACAATTAGCACATCTCAGTGTCATTGTCAGGCGATATGAACTTTAGAGATGGCTCCTAGTCCTACGGGCTCTAGATGTGGCTCTCATCGCATCCATGCGGTATAGCACTTAGCCCCGTATAGCACTTAGCTCTACACTTCTGCCTGAAAACTGCTCTGATACCAATTGTCATGCCCCCGGGCACACGCCTTGCACTCGCC
>NC_033802.1:2873356-2873628 GCF_001876935.1 Asparagus officinalis
GGTTAGAGCCCGTTTGGTTGATCGGAAGTGCGGGAAATAAGAAATATATCATGAAAAAGATAAATATGGAATCCCCCTTAATAAAATGTTAAAACAAAATACAAATAGGACTAGTTGAGATGTGGTAATGAAGTCCTTTATCGTGTTGACTACGTCATCAGGTATGGTGCTTTTTGCGAGGCCGTGAAGGCATCCACATCTATAGTGCTTAAATGAAAAAACTTAGGAATCAGATGCCCCGCTTTTCTACATAGCTATAGACTTAAAGCTCA
>NC_033802.1:2873653-2889844 GCF_001876935.1 Asparagus officinalis
TTTCTTCACACTAGTCCATGTGCACTCTCAGGCAATGTGGACTCTAGAGTGGTTCCTAACGGGCGCTAGAGGTGGCTCCCCACCGTATCATGATGATATAGCACTTAGCCCGTTATACACTTAAGCTCTACACTTTGCTGGCAACCTCTGATACCATTTGTCACGTCCCGGGCCCACGGGCCCGTTGACCGCTGCAAGCCGTGAGAGGCACCAAGAGAATTTAATTGACTAAAGTCACTACCAAGAATACTTAAGATACTACACTAGTTAGTATTGCGGCATTAAGGTTTTTCTTCCACTTTAAAACGACTACATTCTTCACACTAGTCTATGCGGTAATATACAGTGGGGGTGTTCGAACCATCCCACATTACAAAGACGGACGTCCGTCAGTCAATCAACGACATGACAATTAGCACATTCTCAGTGTCATTGTCAAAGGCGATATGAACTTAAGATGCTCCTAGTCCTACGGGCTCTAGATGTGGCTCTCATCGCATTCCAATCCGGTATAGCACTTTGCCCCGTATAGCACTCTAGCCCTAACATTCCTGCCTGAAACTGCTCTACCAATTTCATGCCCCGAGGCACACGCCTTGCACTCCGCCAAAGGCCGTGAGCCCGGGCGTGCATGGGTTGGTGTGGACGAAAGCGCTACACTCACTTTAGTGATCTGAAGACTTGGTATATACAGTATCAAACCAACCCCCCGCCCCCCCCCACCTCATTCTTGCGTTAGAGCCCGAGTTTGGTGATCGGAAGTCGCGGGAAATAAGAAATATATCAATGAAAAGATAAATATGGAATCCCCCTAATAAAATGTTAAAACAAAATAAAAACTAGACTAATTAGATGTGGTAATGAAGTCCTTTATCGTGTTGACTACGTCATCAGTATGGTGCTTTTTGCGAGCCGTGAACGCATCCACATCTATAGTGCTTAAATGAAAAAATTAGGAATCAGATGCCCGCGCTTTCTACATAGCTATAGACTTAAAGCTCAGGCTGAAGAATCCCATCCTACAAGAAAGAATGCGCAAAGTAATGAAGCCCCCCCCCCCCCACAAAAAAAAAAAAAAAAAAAAAGAATCATGTGACTAGTCACGTGTGGGTTTTGCGAGGAGAGACCCGAAGGCAAGCCTAACGTCTTCAAGCGTGATAGCACGAGTGTTGCAATGCTTAATAATTGGGCTTCGGGAATTATTGTTATAGGCACGAGTCGACCCTTTGCTTGGTGAGCTAAGGGCCCCCCAAGTCCCAAGAACACGGTCCCCCAACCCTAACGAAGTTGTGTTCGGTTCTATAGAAGTATTTATTTGTTTGTTTTTGAGTTAGATCCTAGAGAAGTTTGCATTGCCTGTAACAAAACCAATCCAACACTATATAGCTTCATCATCTTTTCGGGTTGCCTCTGTACTTTACCTGGGCCCAGCCCAATTGCCTCAAACACTTCTCAATTTAACGTTGCCACGTCAAAGGGGCCCGCAGGCTCGTGCGTGCCGGTACCTCGAAGGTCACGTGGGCCGTTGGTTTTACCTGCGAGCAGCTGCGGTGCGCTGGACCTGAAGAACCGTTCTCTTTTTTAGCCTAGTCAAACGGGAAACGGCAACCTATGATTCCAATGATTTATTGCCACGTGGAACCAAGAAACTGCCCCTTCTTTTGTCGGGAAATCCGCCCACAGCTGGGAAAATCTCGGCCATCACGCCCCCCAGGCCCCGCCAACGCCAAAAATTGATAAGCAGCGCACCCATTTTCTTGAGGAATAGGCGTTGTAAGAGATTTTGTTTGTTGGACCCTGTCAATAATTGTTTTTGCATTTTGGTTCCTATTTCAAATTTTTCTCTCCATTTCATATAATTTATAAGTTGGGTTCGAGCTAATGTCAGTAAGTGGTAAGCCCTCTTACTAATGTGAGTTCAGTCGTAAATATCTCGATATTAATACTTTACTTCTATTTCTAATTATTTTCAGAACAAAAAAAATGAATTTAATCAGCTAAGTCGAGATAGGCGACCCTATAAACTTGATATCAGCCTTTAATATAATAAGTGACAAAAACCAAATATAATACATAATTTTATATTTCAAAATTTAAGTTTTATTTAAAACTAGAACCTTAATTGTTTTTATCTTGGAAAAAATCAGTCACAATAAGCTGGTTTTCAAACTAAATAGTGGCGGAATGACACTTTTAATAGAAAATCAATGTGTAAGAACTAACCTTTGCTGACATCTTAACTAATGTCATCATAAAATATAAATTTCACGAAAAAGATATCTGGTAAAAGTGTGAACAATCTCTTGCGTAAGGAAAACCATAAATACATAAATTCCTTATATAAAAACACGGAAAAATTGCTTCAAGGCCCCAAAATCTAAAAAGTCATATGACCCAGCCCCTCATACTTTTGGTTATGTGCTGCAGCCCCAAAAATGAAAATTCTATGTGATCCAGTCCTTATTACAATTTCCAAGAAAATAAATCCCCAAACTACCCCTCTTCTTCTTTTCTAGATCTTCTTCTTCTCCAGATCTTCTCCTTCTTCCTCCTCTTGCTCCGCTCTTCTTCGTCTCGTCCAACTCCACTCCCTCTCTCTCAAACTCCAGCGCCGCCTCATAAGGTGTTATCACCTCCCTCAACGCCGCAGCCGCCGCCGTCGCCGCTCCAGCACTCGTCGTGCCCCTCCTCAACATTTCGGGTCATCCTCCACAGCCTCCTCAACTCCGCCACCACCGCCACATCGGCCACCCTCATCTTGTCGGGTTCAGTTCTTCGTCTAATTTCATGTTTTTTTTTTGTTTAATTAGTTGAGTTAGAGAAGGAGATCTCGTGTTATGTCCTGTTATCCAACAAAACCCATGACTGCATTGCCTTCAAGGTATTTCTCATTGATTTTCCAGTTAAATTCAATAAATAAATAAATATTAAAAAGATGGGAAAAGATTGATTGTTTTGGGTTTTTTTGTCTTGTTTTAGGTTATGGCATCCACCTGGAATTGCACAATGTGGCCCAACAGAGAGATCCTCTTGTCACAATCCACATCCTCCCCAGACTTCAGATTAGTTGCATCAAGATGAAAATGAGTATCAGTGTATTGTGAAGTTATGAATTATTACACTAATGTAATTCCATCTGGGCCTTTTCCTTAATCTGGTGCCTTAGTAGGCACAATGTTATTTGGCTTTCATCTTGCCTTAAACGTAGATGTAATAGCTAAATATTTTTGTATGTATGTAGTAACTGTGTATATGAACTGAAATACTTTTGTAGGGATGTGAACTATAATGAAAATGTGATATAAAATTGATGCACAAATTTGTCCTATTAACTATTTAAATACTTATATAAGTCATTAACTATTGAAATACTTTTGTTAGCTTGTTAAGTTACTCTGTTAGATTGTTAAGTTACACAGGTAACATGTTAACTTTTTTGATAGCTTGTTAAGTTACACAGATAACATGTTAACTTTCACAGGTAGATTGTTAAGTTACACATGTAACATGTTAATTTTTATTGGTAGCTTGTTAAGTTACACAGATAACATGTTAACTTTCACAGGTAGATTGTTAAGTTACACATGTAACATGTTAACTTTTCTTGGTAGCTTGTTAAGTTACACAGATAACATGTTAAAGCTTCAGGCTTCCTTTCAACGGATAAAGCATCACAAAGAGCTTGCTTTGCCATTTAGATGTCAGTTTGAAGTCTCCTCTCCCATTGGCATGAACCTGAATATAGTTAACAAGCACCGTAAAATAGTTAACATGAACCTGAATATAGTTAACAAGCACCTTAAATAATTAACATGAACCTGAATATAGTTAACAAGCACCTTAAAATAGTTAGCATGAACCTGAATATAGTTAACAAGCACCGTAAAGTAGTTAACATGAACCTGAATATAGTTAACAAGCACCGTAAAATAGTTAACATGAACCTGAATATAGTTAACAAGCACCGTAAAATAGTTAACATAAACCTGAATATAGTTAACAAGCACCTTAAATAATTAACATGAACATGAATATAGTTAACAAGCACCTTAAAATAGTTAGCATGAACCTGAATATAGTTAACAAGCACCGTAAAGTAGTTAACATGAACCTGAATATAGTTATAACAAGCACCATAAAATATTTAACATGAACCTGAATATAGTTAACAAGCACCTTAAAATAGTTAACATGAACCTGAATATAGTTAACAAGCACTGTAAAATAGTTAACATGAACCTGAATATAGTTAACAAGCACCTTAAAATAGTTAATATGAACCTGAATATAGTTAATAAGCACCCTTAAATAGTTAACATGAACCTGAATATAGTTAACAAGCACCTTAAAATAGTTAATATGAACCTGAATATAGTTAATAAGCACCCTTAAATAGTTAACATGAACCTGAATATAGTTAACAAGCACCGTAAAATAGTTGACATTTTAAGAGCCTTCTCGCCTTCTTCTTTTCTTGCATATCTAGCAATTAGAGCATTCCATGGGATTTCGTTCTTGGAATCCAACCGATCAAACACAAAACAAGGCTCATCCATCTTCCCAAAACGTGCATACATATCCAACAATGAACCCCCAACAAACACATTCAAGTTGCAAGAATATTTAACACTTAAAGCATGAAATTGTTCCCCCAATTCCAACACTTGCAGCAGAACCAGTGGCCTTCAAAAGGCTCGCAAAAGTAAACTCGTTAGTTTTCAATCCAAGTACGAGCATTTTAGGAAGCAACTCCAATGCCTCTTTAAGATGATCATTCTGTGAGTAACCAGTTATAAGCGCAGCCGTGTTGACCACATCTTTAACAAGCATTTCATCACACGCTTTGTGGGCATTGATCAAGCACCCACATTTGCAGTACATATTGATGACTGAAATTTGGAAGAAAGGGTTGCCTTGAATCTAGAACTCATGACCTGTAGTTGCTCAGTCTGTGTTCGCCTCTCACGATCCTAAAACTCATGACCTTCTTCTTGTCATCGAAGATTTCGAGGCGCTTGGTGCTGCTGACGACGGGGATGCTGGAGATGAGGCGGACCTCGCGGAGGCAGTCGGCGACGAGGGAGGAGGAGTCACCGTCGAGGAGGCGGAAGGACTTGACGAAGCGCTTGTAGGACTGGGGGGGAGTCGAAGCGGCGGAGGAAGGAGACAGAGGAGGGAGGAAGGAGATGGGGAAGGAAGAGGAGGAAGAAGTGTGATTTTGGGGGGAAGATGACAATGATTTTGGGAGGGGTAAAATTGGGTTTTTTAGGAAAACATGAGCTGGAGTCATGATAGAGGGGTTTGGGCAAAAAAATTTCAAAATTTTGGGGCTGCAGCACATAACCAAAAGTATGAGGGGCTGGGTCACATGTCTTTTTGGATTTTGGGGCCTTGAAGCAATTTTTCCTAAAAACACAAATAAAAAAAAACATTTCTTGGAGGAAAAGAATAAGTCGAATGGCGTACACCCAGCGCCAAGCGAGCGTGAGCGTATCAAACCCACCTCTTTATGAGCCAACCTAAACCCCCTTCATTTCTCTATCACACCCAAAAAAAAACCTCCAGAAAATTTCTCCCATCAACATCACAGAGATCTCAATGGGTAAATCCGTAATTTCATTCTCTTCTTCCTCCTCCTCCCTCTCGCGTCTTCAGATCTTTTAACCTTTTCATTTCTTTTCTTTTCTCTCAGCAGGTGGAAAGATCAAGGTCGGAATCAACGGTGAGCTTCTCGATCGCGACGTGTTAGTCTAGGGTTCGATCTGTTCATTTTTGACGAATTTTGTCGATTTTTTCCCCTAGGTTTTGGAAGGATCGGGCGATTGGTGGCGAGGGTGATCCTTCAGAGCGAGGATGTCGAGCTCGTCGCCGTCAACGATCCCTTCATCACCACCGATTACATGGTATAACTTCTAGATCTGTCGGCGGTTTCCTTTTTTCGATTTCGATCAGATCTTTAGATCCGCATTGTGCTGATGATCATTTGGATCTTGGATCCGGATCGAGATTTGAAAATTTTAGTTACTTGCTTGTTGGTGGTGTTAATGACTGTTTCTTAGATTTGTCGTTTTTATTTCGTTATTGGATAGTGACCTGTTTGTGGTGTTGGCTGATCTTTGGGATCTAGAGTGAGATTTGCGCTAGATCTGCTTGATCTCGAATTTAGTGATGATTTTCTCAGAATGTTATAGCATCATTTTGTTACTGGATGGTGATGGTATTGACTGATCTTTGGGATCTAGATTGAGATTTGCGCTAGATCTGTCGCTTGATCTCGATTTTAGTGATGATATTCTCAGAATATTATAGCATCATTTTGTTACTGGATGGTTATTTGTTTTTTAGTATACTGATGATTTATGAGTCCAGCTAAAATGCATTGTATAAATCACCTGCGTTAGAATGTTGCTTTGCAAGTAAATACATTCATTTTTTCATGAATGTATTTCACTCTATTTTGTATAATACATGAAGAAATTTTTCATTTCACTCTATTCACTTTGATCTACAATTGTCAAAGATCTACAAGCTAAAAAAATCATTCATTTTTTTAAACTTTGGACTTGTGGATAATGAACTTTTTAGTTATCCGGAAAACGTGCGTCTGACTCCATTTGATGTATAAGTAATATGGTGTACAAATGTATGATTTTTTTTTGTTTAGATAACTATACTAGCATGTATATCAATGTCTCGTTGCATATCATAGAATTCTGTTGGTGGACTTAACTATTCACTAATGTTCTGCGAGAGGTTTTCCCCATTATCTATAGAAGTTTTGCTTAAATCTATTATAGTTGTTTCCAGTAATGTTCTGCGAGAGGTTTTCCCCATTATCTATAGAAGTTTTGCTTAAATCTATTATAGTTGTTTCCAATATTTATTATTATGGTAGGATTTCCATTATCTATAGAAGTTTTGCTTAAATCTATTATAGTTGTTTCCAATATTTATTATTATGGTAGGATTTCCACTTTATGAAACTTTAGATATATCAGTAAACAAATTTTCTGAAATACAATTTTAGTTGCTAACAAAGGTGATGGTTTGGTTCAATTATTTTTTGGTAATTTGAAATGTTGAATAGTTATGGTGGCGTGGGAGCACTTGTTCTTATGTTATAATAGTTTTCTGCATTGTAATTGCTTAACAATATAGTTTTCTTGCAGATGATCCAACATCATTTACTTTTCTTTTTTTAGATGCCCATATTTATTAGCCTCTGATATCTACAATTTACATAATGGCCTCTCTGAAAGGGCTCTTTTATTGTTGTTGTCCCTTGTCTGATAATATGGACTTATAATTTAAACTACCAATCTTTTGGATTTAGTTTAACCACTTTTTCCACTCATTATTTTTTGTTCAATTTAAATTTCATTGATTTTGATAAACTCATCCATACGTTTCCATGTGTCAACTAATAGGGCCCTTTCAGATGATCCAACATCATTTACTTTTTAGATGCCCGTATTTATTGGCTTCAGATATCTACAATTTACATGATGGCCTCTCAGAAAGGGCCCTTTTATTGTTGTTGCCCCTTGTCTGATAATATGGACTTGTAATTTAAACTACCAATCTTTTGAATTTAGTTTAACCACCTTTTCCATCATTACCTTTTGTTCAATTTAAATTTCATTGATTTTGATAAACTCATCCATACGTTTCCATGTCAACAAATAAGCATCAATCTGTCATATATTTTAGTTTAATTTCAAGTCTCATTCCACAACTTGCTCACTTTATGGAGCACAACGTGGATTGTGAAAATGTAACTGCTTAACCAACCTGCACAACTTGAACCTGATATTATGCATTACTGGCTTGCTCCAGATTAGCAGTCTTGGCTAATGCCATAAGGACCTAATATGAGTTCTAGTGTAGTCAGTTTTTAATTTTTTATGGAAGATGCTTTTCTGCTTACTAAGACTGTGAAATAGGTCAGGGTCTTCTCTTGCAGTTGTTCTATTGCAATGCTCATTATATTGAATATTGATCAGTCTGTATTTCAAGGGAGAAAAAAAAACTGATCATGACAATAATATTTGGATAAACAAATATCTCATTCAATTAAACAAGGCTTTGCGTATGGATTGTTTTATTAATGGTGTTAATGGTTTTCTGCAGACCTACATGTTTAAGTATGACAGTGTCCATGGGCAATGGAAGCACCACGACATCAAGGTCAAGGACTCTAACACCCTTCTCTTTGGTGAGAAGCAAGTTGCTGTATTTGGTTGCAGGTTGGCATCCTATCAAGGACTCTAACACCCTTCTCTTTGGTGAGAAGCAAGTTGCTGTATTTGGTTGCAGGTTGGCATCCTTTTCTTAGTGTTGTCTTTCATATGAGAAGCAAGTTGCTGTATTTGGTTGCAGGTTGGCATCCTTTTCTTAGTGTTGTCTTTCATATCATTCTCAATAGTGTTTCTTTATTTCTTTGTTATGTATTGTTTTTTGTTGACCTAATTGTTACTGGGTTTTAAAGGAACCCGGAGGAGATCCCATGGGGCAAGGCTGGTGCAGATTTTGTTGTGGAGTCAACTGGTGTCTTCACTGACAAGGACAAGGCTGCTGCTCATTTGAAGGTATTTTCTCTTATAGTTAGGAATTTGATTTTGCCACAGGGCTCATTTGAAATTAATAATAGTGTCAGTGTTGAAAGTTGGAGCTTCTTTCATTATGGTAATTTGGTAAAACAGAATATTATAATTTTGAACAATCTCCTGACTTCAAATTTTTTGCCAATCCTTGAATCTTAGTTATTAAGGCAACCCTTTTTGCTTTTATTTTAAGCAGTCTGAATTTTTTCCCATCACATAGTTCACACATTTGTCAACCTATTCTGATAGTTTCTACTTAAGACTCTTTTCTGTTTCCTCAGATTGTTTCTTACCCAGTTGGACTTGTTGTACAATATAATGATGTATATTGCTGGTGAGTTTATTTTATTAACACTGGATTGCATCGTAATGTTTTTAGGGTGGTGCCAAGAAAGTTGTCATCTCTGCACCAAGCAAAGATGCACCAATGTTTGTGATGGGAGTGAACCATAAGTCATACACACCAGACCTTAACATTGTCTCCAACGCTAGCTGCACAACCAACTGTCTAGCTCCTCTTGCCAAGGTAATACATTTTCCAGTACTTTTTGTGGAGTTCAACAATTTGTATTCCTTGGGTAATAATGTTTTCTCTTGGATGTGATCATGACAGGTCATTAATGATAAGTTTGGCATTATTGAGGGCTTGATGACCACCGTCCATGCAATGACTGGTACTTAATCTTTTCGAGAACCAAACATTCAAATTTACTGTATCGTGTAATATTGTCGTGGTCAGTAATTTGATTTGAGCTTTCTATTGTTTCAGCCACCCAGAAGACTGTTGATGGACCATCTAGCAAGGACTGGAGGGGTGGAAGAGCTGCAAGCTTTAACATCATCCCTAGCAGCACAGGAGCTGCTAAGGTACTTACTTGAATATTCACTTTATTCCCTGTTAATGAATTTGGTCACTGTTGAAGTTTGTTATTTAAGGTAAGCATACTGTTTAGTATCTCCAGACAAATGGAAAAGTATGGCACTAGTTTTTTTCTGAAGTAGGATAAGACATTTTGATTCAGTTGTTCACGTGTGTTCCCTGTTTCACCTTGAGTTTATTAAAGCCTTGGCTAATGTGATCGGAAAATTTTCTCTGTTATACTGCTAGAGCGACTTCTGTTATAGTGATTAATTTCTACTTCAAATCATTTTCAAGGTGTGTAGTTAGAGAATCCATTTTCTTGCACGCTATCCTTGACAGATGAGCTGCTCTCATTGATTTCATTTATGTTTTGGAGGATGCTACCTAGTCTGTTGCGCCTCCTGCTATGGCCAAATAAGACTACATATAATTTGAGGCATATTTATATCATTTTATCTATGGATTAACTAATTCTTCACCCTATATTATGCATACTGTAGGCTGTTGGAAAGGTGCTCCCAGCTTTGAACGGCAAATTGACTGGAATGGCTTTCCGTGTGCCTACCATTGATGTCTCTGTTGTGGACCTTACTGTCAGGCTTGAGAAGAAAGCCACTTATGATGATATCAAGGCTGCAATCAAGTAAGTAATATTGCTATAAGCATAAGAATAGATCACTGTCGCATCAAATATATAAGAACAGATGAGGTTAATGTTCGATAATTCTTATAGAAACCTAGAATAGAGAAATGTTGCGACGATTTTTGTTTTGTTTTGTGTTTCAGGGCAGAGTCCGAGGGAAACCTAAAAGGAATCTTGGGCTATGTTGAGGAGGACCTCGTCTCCACAGACTTCCAGGGTGACAACAGGTATGCTTTCATAATTTTCAAAGAGCTACGTTCCTTGTCATCTATGAACATAATTAATTGGTGTTTTTGTGTTTAATAACAGGTCAAGCATTTTCGACGCCAAGGCTGGAATTGCTTTGAACGACAACTTCGTTAAGCTCGTCTCTTGGTATGACAACGAGTGGGGATACAGGTGATTGCTCTTTTCTAAACTTGCACATTAGCTTAATATCTCAAAATAGTCGGAAAAATTGGGTTTCTGATTTGGGCTTAATTTGCTTTTTCTCTTTTGCAGCACCCGTGTTGTTGACCTCATCCGCCACATGAGCACCGCCAAATAGGGGTTTTCTCTTGCCGCCGTTGGTTGCTGATGATCTGAGTCTGCCGGTTTCTTCTTGCACTTAGTTGGTGGTTCTGGTTATTTGTTCGGAATAATTTCTTTGCATTGAATTCCCTCCTTTTATAAAGGGCTTTTAACATTAGTTTTGTTGGGCGTGAGTTCGGCCCAATCTTTTCTTTTCTTTTTCTGCAAGATATTTGGAACTGAACTCTTCACGTTTCCTGCAAGATAATTTGGTCAAAATTAAAGTATCGCTTTCTTTCTACTCCCATCTCTTACCTTTCAACCATGATGCGTCTTAGCGCATGAAATTATTTTGATAGTATTTACAGTCCCTGAGTCTGGAATGATGTTATTTCTCTTATGATGATAAGTTATTATATTTTTAAGTCGTAAGTGCTAATAAAATAGTTTGTTTAAGAAGCGTAAGCGTCGTCAACCCTTACAACCCTAACTAGATCGAGTGCCAACACTTACACGCTTCTCTCTTCGTGTTGCTGTATGATTTCGATCTCAGCATTTTCACTGGGGAGCACCGGGCCTCTGTGATTGAGAGAGAGGGAGATAAATCGCGCATAATTTGCGCGCGACAGAGAATGAAAAGGGCAATGCTGGTGAAAGAGAAGGAAAAGGAATGGACTCGGGATCATTTCATCGTGGCAGACCCCAAAAGCGTTCGACGTCAACGCGTGCTGTGCCGCGTCGATATGTCTAAAACTGATTCCATCATCTCTCCCTCCCTTTTTCTTCTCAGGGCGCGAACACGCGATGTGCGTTTCTTTTTCAGGGCACCGTGTCTTGTAACAATGCGTTTCTTAATCAATCTCCCTCTCTCTCTATATGCGGATGTGATATCTATCTTTTTTAGTGTGGGGGCTTATTGGGAAAGTTATTAGAAGAAAATTTTAAAACCGATCCAAACTATGTTTTTATTTTTAAAACCGATCCAAAAGTTTTTTATTTATCAAAATCGACCCGCTTTTTGCCACGTCAGCTTAATCCCATTCTTAAACAGTCGGGGTTGCCAACCCCGACAGTTTAGGAGATTGTTAAATCCAAATTAGAAGCCTTAAACCCGGTTTTTGCTGTCTTAAATAGTCGGAGTTGGCAATCCCTACTAATTAGGAAATGAGATTAAGCTGACGTGACAAAAAATGAGTCGATTTTGATAAATAAAAAAAAAGTGGGTCAGTTTTGAAAATAAAAACATGATTTGGGTCGGTTTTGAAAATTTCTTCAAAGTTATTATATATCGTACCCAAAATCCTTCCATCTTTGTTGGTTCTTCAATCAACGCAAATCAGCACGCTTAGCAACCTTATTATTGATAGGCAATATCATTGGGTGACCGTAAAGTTGCTTTCTATGTAGGGTTAATTTCCCAAACCCCCCCTTGATTCTATGTAGGGTTAATTACTTAATTTCACAAAACCCCCCCTTTTATATATCTTTCCTTTTTTTTTTTAACTTTTGCTTTCTCAAAACCGTGATTAGGTGGTCAATCAATACTCTCATAGACCCCACAGCAAGTGAAGTGAAATGAGGGGTTTAGGCGGAGTACATAAAAAGGGCATGATTAAGCTCGCTCGCAGCCTGACCTCGGTCAAAATAAAAAATCAGTATTGTGTAGAGATGAACCTCGTGTAAGAGATGAAAATTTCTTTTATAACTTCATTGTTTTTTTTTATTTTGTGTTGATTTGAAAGAACGAGAATCCTTGAATCAATACAGAACATGAATGATTGAGGATAGGCGTACTGATACGAGGATTCCCCTCTCTTATACGGAGAAATCCATTGAATCGAAATCACTTGATACGTGATGTTGGAGAGGACGTACGAGAATATGTAAATCAGCATTTGAAGATGAATACACCGATCCAAAGATTCTCCTCTCTTACACGGAGAAAGTATCAATAGAATCGGAATCAACGGACAAGTGACGTTCAAGGCGATAAGAACCCTTGGATCAGTACAAAACATAACGCTTTCGTGGGTCCTCCTCTCTTCACATCTCTTTGAACCACCACATGCGGAACGGATCTAAACCATTTGAGAGATCACAACCGTATGAAAATGTTATTAACTTAGGTATGTGTTGATGGTTATATAAGCCTTTAGATGTACTAAAAGGGATAATGAGCACGTGCATATTCTGTAAACCGCATGAGTTATGAACATTGGTCTCGTGGCATGTTTCCCCAACAACCTCCCCCTTCACCGTCTTTGCTAACTTTATGTTTAAATCTGTATTATTTATTATTTTTAATATTTTCCACACAGGAAGAAGGTACACGCATAAATGCAGCCACCTTTACACTATTGCCCCCGCATGAGTGGGCTATTATCACACGTGGCTCCATGTGGGTTGGGGGAGTCCCCTACTGGATTGAAAGTAGGGGGGAGTCAAATCTTTCTAAAGCTGATGTGACATTAACAACCCTAATTTACAATGTGATTTGGACATCATAAACCCTTTTCTACTGGAAAACATCATTTATACCGTGAATCTTCTCTAGAATTAACCACTTTATAAAGAGATTTTTGTTTAAGGGGCTGTTTTTTGCGCGGTGGGGGGGGGGGGGTTTGGAATCTGACAAGAAGGCTACATATGATTTTGGTTTCAAGACATTTCCATTCTCTATGTTTGGTTCGCTGGGTGATTTAAAGAAATGTGGGGTGAAATAGGTTGCCACATTAGATTTTCAAGAAAGCTCATTTCAGACTAAAAGTAGCTGAAATGAGTAAGAAATTTCACATCTGGACATATTTAAATGTTTAAAGCACTATTAAAAAGACGGCTTGAATTAAAGGGGAATATTTAATGTCCTGTCGTTGAATATTTAATAGGAAAACTCATTTGATTTTCTGATTTCTGGATGTTCAAACAGACACAAGAAATGAGAAATAATGTTTTCTAACCTATGATTTCAATGTGAAACAAACCCAAAAAAAGAAATGAGAGAAACCCTCTGAAATGTCCAGAAATGTTTTCCAGCCTAGTTTTCTGTTTTCTTTTTTTTTCCGGAAATGTACCAAACAACCACTAATACTAGTTATTCTACTCAAACACGTGTGACCGTATACCATCTTTGTACATGCGCATTGCACGTGTCAAAGATATTGTCTATTTCAAGTCAAAGATGATAGTTCAAGTAGTTAATTTTTCATTTTCTTAAACGAAGACAGATGCACGCAACCTTAATCCCCTCAATTGTGGTCAAAGTAGTCAAAGCCTTAAATTAACTTAGGAAAAAGATCTACAAAAACATAATCGTATTAGCCATAAGAGCTTACTTGGCCCCTTGAAAATGACTTCATGAGCACATTAAACTAACAAAGCAAAATCCTAATTATTTTTCTATTAGTTCTTTTTTTTTTTTTTTGAAGCGATCTTTCTATTAATTCTTAACCTCCCTTGTTTGCTTATGGGCCTTGTTTCATAATCATACAACTTGTATGTCACATGCATTAATATATTTCACGCTGATTTCAATGGATATAATATTATTGAAGATAAAGTTTGATGTATGCTAGATTTTCTTTCTTGCTTTCATTGTTTTCCTCCCCGTTATTGGCTTTCCTTAGCTCGGTGGTCTCCATCGTTATCTCCTAAGAGTTTTGGACGGTTTAATATTATTAAAGATTATTAAAGATTTAAAAAATATATATTAAATTTGTACGGTTTAATATTAAAGATGGACAAGGGAATGATGAGACATTCATAGGTCTCATTTGGAAGTTGTTCAACTAATTTGTTGGGTAGTTTAAATTGTCTTTATTATTGTTAGATATGTCGGTTCTTATGTTTTCATTTATCTGTTTGTATCTCAATTCAATATTAAAAAAAAGAAGTTATTCATTGTAATATCAGTTCATAAACGCATTGGCTTTAACTTATTGCTAGCTCATAGTAGTACTAAAAGGGCAGAGAAAGAGAGGGTGGTTTTGGGCTAGATGTTGGGTTTAGGATGAGATATACAGAAGCTTTTTTTTTTAATTATACAAAAATGATAATTAGTCAAAAGAGAAATTGGGTAGTCATTAATTCAGTGTATACATGCACCATATGTACTCAGAATCTAATTGCTTAGTTCCACTTAAGGACAAAATTTTGAAAACACCCGTTTTTAATATTTAAGTAGCAAAAACGATCCTTTGGGGAAAAAATTTAGCAAAACCGATCCTTTTCTTCAGAAAAGGGTCGGTTTTGTTGTTATTGTGATTTAGCGAAGTGTACGGGACTACTAGCCCCGTACACTTCATTTTTGTTATCGTGGGGAAAATAGAAATGAAGTGTACGGGACTATTAATCCTATACAATTCGCTAAATCACAACAACTGCAAAGCCGACCCTTTTTTTCAGAAAAGGGTCGGTTTTGCTATTTTTTTTTCAAATGGTTGTTTTTGATATTTAATTATTAAAAGTGGGTGCTTTTAAAAATTTATCCTCCACTTAAATAACTAACTAATTAAAATTTTCCTATTGTTGACATTTATATATGTAGATTATGATTATAAACATATAAGCTTTATATAGGATACAAAACTTGTACTATGATGCGCAATTATAAGTATCAAAGAATTTAGGCATTATTTAAAAAAAAAACTAGACTTTAAAATGTCAATTTACAGCTCCCACCTCAAAATCATTTTCCCCTTCCCAAAAAAATCAAGTGAGCCACCTTTGCATCTCTCAACTCAACTCAAACTCAAACTCAAGGATCTCTGTTCATTGTGCCCAACTCCTTAAAATCTCCATCAAGATCAGCTCTACAAAGATTCCTCTTAAAATTCCAACTCCCTCTCAAGTCCCCATCATTATCTGCACACCTCCATTCAGTTCTCTGTCTCCCTCCTTTTTCCCCCTTCTTCAGCTCTTCCCTTTTTTGCTTTCTCTAAAACATGATCGCTGAGCCCGCAGCTCCTTTTAATGGGTTCTTGCATCTCAACCGTCTTCTTCACTCTTGAGCCCTGATGGGTTTTCTCTCAGGTTCTTCTCCTCCTAGAATTTCACTTAAAGATTGGTTTTTTTTTTAAAATCATTTTGCCTTGGCTGAATCTTTACTGGATCTTACCAAATCTTTGCAGGTTCTTGATCTCCCAAATCCCCACTTCAGGTTTGTTTATTACCTTTACTTTCACTGAATCTGTACTGGGTCTTTCTCATTAGTGTGCATGTACTTGCCAAAATCTCTAGTTGAGCTCAAATGGGCAGTACAGAAATCCGTGAGAACTCTTAAAAATTGTTTTTTTTTCCCATTAGGACTACCCAAAGTAGTACAAAATCATACTTTGGCTAGTTTGAGGAATACCCAAATCAGTTCAACTCCCAAGATCCCATCCTTGTTCTCCCCAAAGTTGATTCCTTGATCAGGATCACCTGTTGATCTCCCAGATGTCCCAATCTTACTTCCCTCTTCGTTGGGAGAGCACCGGTGATCAATGGTGGTATGCTTCCCCCATTGATTGGGCCGCCGCCAACGGCCATTACGACCTCGTCCGAGAGCTCCTCTACCTGGACACCAACCTCCTCAT
>NC_033802.1:2889854-2902031 GCF_001876935.1 Asparagus officinalis
ACCTCCCTCCGCCGCATCCGCCGCCTCGAAACCCTCTGGGACGATGATCCTCGCTTCATTAACGCCGCCAAAGGCCGTGCCTTTGTCGCTCGAAACCTTCTTCTTGAATGTGAGATCAAGAATCACAAGAACACCCTAATCCGAGCCGGGTATGGCGGTTGGCTCCTTTACACTGCTGCCTCAGCCGGGGATGTGCCCTTTGTTAAGGAGCTGTTGCGGAGAGACCCACTTCTTGTTTTCGGAGAAGGAGAGTATGGGGTAACTGATATATTGTATGCGGCGGCGAGGAGTAAGAGTTTGGAGGTTTTCAGGGTTTTGTTTGAGTGTGCAGTGAAGCCTAGTAAAAGTTTGGGGGTTGGAGGAGGAGGAGGAGAGATTGAAGAGGAGGGGGTTTGTAAAGGTGGGAATTTGGCGCTTTTTCGATGGGAGATGGTGAATAGGGCTGTCCATGCTGCGGCGAGAGGGGGTAATTTGGGTATTTTGAAGGAGATTTTGGATAGTGAAGGTGGCGATGTGTTGGAGTATAGAGATGTTCAGGGGTCCACTATCTTGCATGCGGCTTCAGGGAGAGGGCAAGTTGAGGTGAGGATGGTGATTTGGTTTAATTTAGGTTTACAATTTTCTTTTTAAGTGGTTGATGTTTATATGAGCTTTCAATTTTACGCAATCGAATGTTTTACACTTGCATGAAGATTTCAAGTACATGTTTGGCTATAGAATATGCTATGGTTACATGAAAATGTTCATTCATGCGTTAGGATTTAGGAATATGCATAGGTGGTGTTCTTATTGAGTTATAGATGTAGATGAGCTTTCAATTTTATGCAATTTGAGTGTTTTATACTTGGGAGGAAGCTTTTCAGACGCGTGTTTAGATTAGTAGTAAGCATGAGTTGTTTGCTTCTCGAGATAGATGAATGAGGTTGTGCTTTCAATCTTATGAAATTGAATGATTTCTGCTTGAAGGTTGCTTTCATATTAACTAGATTTCGACAAACAGACTTAATCGTGCATGCTCTTATTGATTGTTGCTGCGGTGTTAAACCACATCGTGGGTTTGAAACGCTAAAATTTTGTATGAAACATTTTATCCAGATTCTAGGTAAAATCCTGAGTACTTTTATGATCAATAAGTTCAAAACCCGCACCATAAACAACAATAATAATAATAATAATTCCTCCTTGAATGCCTAAAAAAATGCATCAAATACATGAAAAGGCTTTTGAAACACCCCAACTCTAACATGTATTGGAGAAAATTTGGCACTTATTGAAAGCAATCTCTTGATCTTACGAGCACGATCTGAGATTAGCTCCTCCTCGTCGAAAGTAGTTTGCGCGTGAGAGTTTTTATACATGAACAATGTCAACTTCAATTTCCCTCTCGTGGATCTCCTTTTTGCACATCCGATTTCTTAATGCTAGTTTCCTATATTCAAACTTTCTTAGTTGCATTAGATCTAAATCTTGAATATGCTAATCAGAGAAATGCACGATAAGCCCGCACATTGTCAAGACCTAAAGACGCATCTCTCTGTTGATGCTAGTAACTCTTGTGTCTATTCTGCAGGTAGTCAAATACTTGGCTTCATCATTCAACATAATCAACTCCAGAGACAATCATGGCAACATTGCCCTCCACATTGCGGCCTTCCGAGGCCACTTATCGATTGTTGAAGTCTTGATCATTGCATCTCCAACATCCTCATCCACGACCAACAATTCCGGTGACACTCTTCTCCACATGGCAGTCGCCGGTTTCAGAACCCCCGGGTTCCGGCGCCTCGATCGTCAGATGGAGCTCATGAGACATCTCATTAGTAGCAGCGCCGTAAATATAGAAGATATCATTAACATTAAGAATTCTGAAGGAAGAACTGCTCTCCATGTCGCGGTGATTGGCAACATGCATTATGACCTCGTTGAGCTTCTGATGACCGCAAAATCGATTAATGTTAACATTAGAGATATTAATGGGATGACCCCGTTGGATTTATTGAGCCAACGCCCTCGATCTGCATCATCCGAGATACTAATAAAACAGTTGGTTTCAGCTGGAGGGATTTTCAGTGCTAGAGATCCCAATGCAATATCAGCAATTGCTTCTCAACTGAGAATGCAAAGTATTGGTAGCAGTCCAGGGACAAACTTCAAGGTTTCTGACGCCGAGATATTCTTGTACACGGGCATCGAGCTATCGGAGCCTAGTGGGAGGCCAAGCTCGTGCTCGAGCTCTGCCAGGAGCGAGGTTGGTCAAAACGGGGAAGTCCCTTCTGATAGGAAGCAAAACTCAGTTAACCGAGCAGCCAGTAAGATCAAGATTCTCCTCAGATGGTCTCGGCAAAAGGAGAAGAAGAGGGAAACAACACCCATGAAGTTAAGAAGTGAGGACTCACTCGAATCAATCAAGAAGGGAGAAATTACACCAAAGAAGTTAAGGGACGACGTCTCGATGGAGTCTCTCAAGAAATGGAGCGAGCGCGAAGACACCCCGACTCCTCTAAGGCAACGGTTCTCAAAAACATCGCTCTTGAATAGCAAGCGAACGCTCGCTGTCAGGAACTCGATGCCAAGCCCCGCGACAAAGAAGAAATTCACTACGGGGCTGATGCAGGGGGTGATTCAAGCAATGCCTCATCTAGATCCTTCGTCACGAGCAACACCCTCCGATTCATGCTCAGCCTCGGGGATGTCGACGCCTCCTGTGTTGGAGAAGCAGAAGGAGATCTGTCTGGATGAAGAAATGGGATCGGCCTCTAGTTCATCGGCGACCGGAGGACGAGAGAAGCTACCTCAGAGGCTGGTGGACGGTAAAGCGATGAATCAGTACTTTTGTTTCGGAGCGAAAGGGCTCGCTGTCGAGGGCTCAGTGGGGCAGCGGGCTGGTGGCCGGTCGTTCAAGAGGTCACTAGTTTCAGCAGCTTAGCTTTCGCGATAGGTACGGATTGTCTCGTTTGTTAGTTTTTGTGTACTCGCGTGTGTTTGTTTAGAATGGAAGTGAAGTTACCTACTCTATTGAAACTCTTTTAACTAGTGGCAACTGCCAGAATGGAATGTTAAGTATGTTCGCCCTTTTCATCAGCAAGTATATGTTTATATAAGATCACCATCTCTTTGTTCGTGCGCATGTTACATATCAAAACACCACATAAAGGAACACGGACGCTGCTACAGATTACTGTACCTCTTTACAATAGATTCTTGCTTCCAGCTGATTCTTATTGGTATCAAAATTTCACAACATGCAACCAAACCGAGGGAAAAAGAGTCGAAGCGCATTCACACCCCCATCTCACATCTATTTACTATATACATCAGAGATGGGGAGACAAAACTTACCCCCCTCTACCCACTCTGCTCTCTTCTTCATTGGCTACTCGGTAAAATCTGCGTCAATCACGTCCCTCCGGCCGCCCCTTTATCGTCGGGCCCCAGCCTCGGCTCCGGGCGTGGGTCCCGGCCCGGCTGGCGGACCGGGCTGGCTGTACAGCGACTGCCAAGCTGCATCACTTCCTGTTCAAAGCAGTCATGGCAGCTTTCATCTCTTCGGTTGAGCCGCGTTAGACATGGCGTCCTTGAGCTCGGTAAGCTTGGATTCCACTTTCTCCTTCACGGCGGCAGGGGCTTTGTCGCCGAGCTCTTTCAATTGCTTCTCAGTTTGGTAGACGACAGAGTCTGCTTGGTTCTTGGTGTCGATGGCGTCTCTCCTTTTCTTGTCCTCTGCCGCAAATTTCTCAGCTTCCTTCACCATCCTATCGACCTGCCAACATTTTTTTCTTCTTGTTTTTAGATGAGGAACTCGATTTGATTTTCATGATAAGAATACGATCACTACATCGCAACGATCTACAAGATGTGTTCAGCTATTGGTCTAGATTAGCACTAACTTCCAAGTGTTAAATCGAAAATTTATGATGCTTATGAAGCCCAGTAAGTTTCCTTAAGATTCAGACTAAAACATGAAGAGTATCTAGACCAATAGCTGAACACATGATAAACCTACACGTGACGTCAGAACTTACTGCTGTTAGTTTTAAGATTCCCCTGAGGTACTAACTGGGAGTTAATTGGACTTCACAAACTTATCGGGGGTTTAGTGAAAGACAACCAAAGTTATTTAAGGGTTCCGCATTAAGGCCTCACGCCAAAGGATTAATTTTAAGATTTCCCTGAGAAAGAGTTGATTGGACTTTCCTAACTTATGCACAAGGCCTCACACCAAAGGATATCACAGTTTCATGGTATCACTACTTCGTTAAGAGACTAAAAAGCATACCTCGTCGCTCGGCAACGTGCTGGCTCCAGTAATAGTGATATCTTGCTTCTTCCCGGTTCCCTTGTCCACAGCAGTAACGGAAAGGATACCGTTAGCATCAATATCAAACTTGACCTCAATCTGCGGTACACCTCGAGGAGCTGGAGGAATGCCATCGAGGCGGAAACTTCCTAGGGACTTGTTATCCCTCACAAACTCTCTCTCACCCTGAAGAACATTGATCTCTACGCTTGTCTGACCATCAGCAGCTGTAGAGAAAACCTCCGACTTAGAGGTAGGGAGAGTTGTGTTCCTAGGGATGATCTTCGTCATAACGCCACCCAAGGTCTCCAAACCAAGAGATAAGGGTGTGACATCTAGAAGAACTATGTCGCTGACATCTCCAGCCAATACTCCTGCCTGAAA
The DNA here is from genome assembly GCF_001876935.1 of Asparagus officinalis. Lineage (NCBI taxonomy): Eukaryota > Viridiplantae > Streptophyta > Magnoliopsida > Asparagales > Asparagaceae > Asparagus > Asparagus officinalis. The sequence goes on from NC_033802.1 coordinate 2,894,536, forward strand.
GAAGATAACAAGAGGCTTGTAAGATAACTAGAGCATAAATAACACTATATTTAGATATAGCCTTCCATGAATAGATTGGCAAAATCATTAAAAGCATCAAATTCCAAGATCCTGACCTGGACCGCAGCGCCGAGAGCAACCACTTCATCAGGGTTGACGGTTACATTGGGATTTTTTCCTGTCATCTTCTTGACAAGTTCTTGAACAGCTGGAATACGTGTTGACCCTCCGACAAGAATAATCTCATCCAGATCCTTGAATGAGAGTTTTGCATCTCTCAGAGCATTGTCAACAGGTGTTTTAAGCCTAAAAGGACACAAAAACAAAATTTTCGATGGTCTAAGTTTAAAAGGTCGGTGCCATGAATAACAAGTGAAACGAGCATCATGAAGTACTACATTTCCCAGTAACCCAAAATAGGAAAACATGTAAATGAATGAACTTATACTGAATATACCTATCAAGAAGATCTGAACAAAGCTCTTCGAATTTAACCCTAGTAAGGGTTGTCTCGATGTGTTTGGGACCATCAGCAGTTGCAGTAATGAATGGTAGACTGCAGAAATTGACTCCCAGATAAGAAAGAGCATCCAAATGATTACAAAATACTAGAAAGAAAAGGAAGCATGCAGAAATTATACCTGATATTAGTTTGAGTCAAGGTTGATAACTCCATTTTCGCTTTCTCTGCGGTCTCTGTGAGCCTCTGAAGGGCTTGCTTATCTTTCAGGAGATCTATTCCTTCATTACTCTTAAAGTCTGCGGCAAGCCAATCAACAATTCTCTACATAGGCATAATTTTTCAGGTTGTCAATGAGAGTTACATTAATGACATCACTAAGTTACATATAAAGTAGGCATTATATGGTAAAATTTACTTGACCAGTCTAATGTTTAGACCCATGCTACAGAGACTCAAAGAAAACCTAAGATTGAAGGCTCGTTATCCCAATAGTTAACTAAGATTTGAGGATCTAAGTACACCATCAACAAATCAGTTCACCAAGTTCACTAGCTAACATACTTAGCAGGACTTAGTATTCGATTCAGTCACCAACCATTTGTACAGTAGTATGTGTTACATACCTTGTCAAAATCATCGCCTCCAAGGTGAGTATCACCAGACGTAGAGAGCACCTCAAACACACCGTCTCCAACTTCAAGAACTGCACCAAATAATATTTTAATGGTAAAAAAATAGCGTGAGAGTCAGAATGAAAAAAATTCAAACTCGACTTGCTCCATTACCTGAAACATCAAAAGTACCACCACCCAAATCAAAGACTAGAATAGTTTCATTGTTTTTCTTCTCAAACCCATATGCCAAGGAAGCTGCAGTGGGCTCATTGATGATGCGAAGAACTTCTAAACCAGCAATTCGACCTGCATCCTTTGTTGCTGTTCTTTGGGAGTCATTAAAGTATGCAGGGACTGTAACAACTGCTTTTGTAACCTTGTCATTTAGAAACTTGGATGCATCATCCACAAGCTTTCTCAAAACCTGTCAACCAAAATGAAACTTCAGTTTCACTGATTCTAAAGAATAACGTCTGAAAATCTATAAAATGCAACCTTAAAATCATAGCGTAAGTTTAACAAGGTAGATCATCAGGCTTCATTGCCGCTCATCAGACTCCAATGGTTTGAATACAGAAAAAATATTACCCCTAGGCCCATTTCAATTGAATTAAAATTTAAAATCTCACAGACCTACAAAAGAATAACCTGTTACAGATATGGTTCCAGAGAGAGATGCTTGGGAATTTGTGGCTAGGTTCAGCAATCTGGGGAATTACTAAAAGGCTAAACGAGTGTGACAAAGTCAACTTATCTATGATGATTAAGAATGTCGCTAGCTGACATTAATTAGCTTGACAACTAATGCTCTCGTTACATAACAGCAGATAGAGAGCTTTCTCAATTAACCCCATGTAATGAGAAAACGTTGGAGAGGAACAATAACGAGAGACACAAAAAGGATAGTTTAACCATACATCTGAATTTTGAGGTAGTAATCTGTTCAAGAGTCTGAGTACTGGTTTTCCACCTAGACAAATTAAGCTAAATCCTTCTAACTCGAGATACATTGATATTCACTACCATTATCCTTACAATCATTCAATTTTGACTAAAAACATCACTAAACTCACAGTTCTCAACCTATCATATAACATAGCATTTAATTTTATGCAAAACAATATCATCTTCTAGAACAATTTATCTGAGCAACAATACTATAGAAATTCCAGTAGTTTACACTTGACGTTTAAGCTAATTCCTGATGACTTAGTATAGCCAGTGATAACAATCCTATGCAAAAAGAACGCCATGTTCCTACATTGTTGACCTGCAACTTCATGTTAGAGTATAAAAATATAACTCTTACCTCTCACTCCAACTTTGGAGCTCTGGTGTAATAGTTAGAGGGACTTTAACATAGTATAACAACAACCCAGATTTAAATCCCACCAGTTATAAATTTAAAACTGATTGTCTAAAAGTTGGCGCTGCTACATGTTTCAACCCATAAACGGGGCAAGTGGCATTTTAGAATATAAAAATATAACCCTAATTCTCACTAAGTTTTGGAATAATAATTGGAGGGACTTTAACACCTTTTTTGGATGGAGGTTAATACATAGAAGTTAAAGTGAAATTTTACCTTGTCTGAGAGTTTTTTTGAGGGGTTAGAGGATGTGATGGAAGGTTAAATTTCCTTCCATTTTCCTCCCCTCTAATTTGAGGGTAAAAGAATAGAAATCAATGTAAAATTTTACAATGTGGTAAGATAATTTTGATATTAAAATCAACGGCTAATACATACTCACATTCAATATGTTATGACATTTATGTAACTTTATACATATTCACTTCACTTCCCTCCTTTTTATTAGAACTCTCAAACACGGTAAAATAAATTTACTTCTCTTACTAAACTCCCAAACAACATTTTATCTTTTTTACTTTCATTCCCTACATTTCCTTTCCATTATTTAACTTTCCGTATGGTAAACTCCCAAACAAAAACAAAGCACAAGACTTCTCCCTCATTTATATGCACGATGATAAACATCTATTCATCTCCTATTAACAGTCAAACTTCATTCTTTCAATTTAATTTGCATATCAAGATAGGCCATGTATCAAAATTCAAACAAGTGAACGAAATTGCACCTGCGCCGAGATCTCCTCAGCAGCGAACTGCTTCCCAATGGCCGGGCACTCGAGCTTCACATTCCCATTCTCATCCCTCACAACCCTATAACTAACCTGCTTCGCCTCCTCGTCGACCTCCGACATCTTCCTCCCAATAAACCGCTTCACGCGAGAAGAACGTGTTCTCGGGTTCACCACCGCCTGCCTCTCGCAATCTGCCCCACGAGGCCGGTCGCCGTTCTTGTGTAGGCCCACGACGAGGGCGTCGTCCGCTGGCCCTGCGCGTTGGTGACGATCGTCGGCTTGCCGCCTTCCATGGCGGCGACGGCGGAGTTGGTGGTGCCGCAGGTCGATTCCGACGACCTTCTCGCTGGCGACGCGGAGGGGGCGGTAGCAGCTCGCCGCGGCGGGGACGAGGCGGAGGGAGGAGGGGCGGAGGGTGGCGCCGCGAAGAGGAGGGATCTGGAGGAGGAGAAGGCGTGATTTGAGCGGCGGGGCGGCGGCGGTCGCCAATCGAGTCGAGAAACCCTAACCTACTGGCTTCTTGATCGCCTGGTCTCGGTGCTGGTGATGGAATGCGGTTTGGTTGGCCGCTGGGCGAAGGAATCCGAGGGAATTGGGGGGGAGGTTTAAGGACACGTGGAAGGTTCTGGAAGGGTTCGGAAGATTGGAGGAGCGTTTTCGAGCGGTTTCTTTCGTTTGGAGTTTTCGCGGGGGACAATTATTATTTACAAAAAAGAAAAAAAAAAGGAAATTGGAGGAATTTTAATGAGCGGATCGAGTTTAGGGGTTGGTGTCGTTTTCGGTTGGCGAAGGAGGATGGGTGCAGGCCTAGTATGGCCCACCTCAAGCCCGTTAGAAAATCCTAGAATCAAGCCCACCTCGGCAGCCTTTTTTATTGGGCCATACTCCATGACGTAGCGACGACTGTAGTATAAAAATTAGGACAAATTTTCAAAACCGATCCATTTGGGTTTTTAATTGCAAAAAACGATCGGTTTTGAAAATATTTACAAAAACCGACCTGTTTTTAGCCAGGGGCTGAAAACAGGTCGGTTTTTTTAAATTTTTTCGGGAAACTTCACGGGAGTTGAACTCCCGTGAAGTTTTTTCTCATAATAAAACTTCACGGGAGTTGAACTCCCGTGAAGTTTGGGAAAAAAAATTTCAAAAACCGACCCAGTTTCAAACAACTGGGTCGGTTTTTATAATTAAAATTAAAATAGGTCGTTTTTTGCAATTAAAAACCCAAATGGGTCGGTTTTGAAAATTTGTCCATAAAAATTATACTGCTTTTATACTATTAGTACACTTAATTATGTCCTTAATTAGTATAGGCTACAATACCATATTGGCATTTTATATGGACCATAATTGACAATAGAGTATTTTAAATAACTCCGACTATACAATGAGACCTTATAATTATTCAAAAGAAACAAAAAGATCCATAATTTTCATCGGAAATCAATTTTTCCGCCAAGTTCCCTAACATGCGTGTTGCTGATCATTGTAGGCTGAGTTGGACAATAGGGAATGATGTGGCATAAGGGTTGGAGGGAGAAATACCTACGCCTAAAATCTCATCACCCCAAAATTAGCCAAATTTAACATTTTTTTTTCAAAACTTTAACGAGAGAGGGAGCAGTTGGAGGAGAGCTTTTGCGAGAATCTCTTTGATCTCGAATGTGACTCGAGAGAAGGGAGAACCTCTGGTGAGGACGACGACTAGAGTATGGCGTGGACCAGGAGCAAATGTGAGGTTCCTCTCAAACTTTTGAGAGATTTCTTGTGGGTTTGGCTTTTTTGGAGAAGAATGATTAATATTAATGATAAACCCTAATTGGGTGTGTTGTGCGCAGCTGACCTCCACATTCACAGGGTGTTGATTGGTGGAATTTTGTAAACTAGGGGCAAGTCCCTACAACATCAGCAAGAGTAAACGATTTTAGAAATCATGTGCAAGCACGGGGGGAAACTTGGTTGAAAAATTAATATCCGATGAAAATTATGGGTCTTGTTGTTTCTTTTAAACAATTATAAAGTCTTATTATACCCGGAGCCATTTAAAATACCATATTGTCATTTAGGGTCCGATTAAAATGTCAATATGTTATTTTAGATATTAAAACTTATTTTTTTTATTTTCGATATTAAAAAGGACACAATCATAGGTTAGATTCTAAAAACTGGAAAAGTTATATGTTAATAAACATTCACTTGTTAATTTTCTGTGATGAGAAGAAAGCTACTTATTTTTTTGAATAAATTCTCATATTTTTTTTAAATTTTCTCTTCTATGTTATATTGAGCTATTTTTTTCATAGAAATTTTGAAGGATAATAAGTTAATGATATGTGCTATGTACTTTATTTTTTGTATGGTTGAAAAATAACTATGAACATTGTCTAAAGCGCTCGTACGAAAGTTTTTTTTGTATACTAAATGTGGATGAATGTAACCTTGAGATCTGATGAAAATTAGTATGATCCAAAATTCAAGGAAAAAAAATGGCCGGCACTCACATATGTCGAATTGATCACTACTATCCTTAGGTTTTCATTATTATTATTATTTTTGGTTCAAGTCACACTCTTCATACAGTTCACATAGTTTGTTTGGAGCTTGTGAATGTACTCCTCGCAAATCAAATGTTGAGCCCACTAACTTACATATATTTCTTTGGGAAAAATTTACAAAATATACCTATTTTGCTAAATATTTAGCAAAACAGACCGTTTTACTAAATATTTAGCAAAATAAACATCTTTTTGGTCTGTTGACCATAAAGAGGTCGATTTTGCTAAACATAACATTCGAAACATACGAGACTAGTAGTCCCGTATGATTTAGTCCACCATTAAATCGACCTCTTTTTGGCCTGTTGGCTAAAAAGATGTCTATTTTGCTAAATATTTAGCAAAACGATCTGTTTTGCTAAATATTTAGCAAAAGAGGTCTATTTTGCAAATTTCTTCATTTCTTTGTCAAGGATCAAAATATTGTTCCGTGTCCTTTTCAAATGATGGGGCTTTTCGATCCTTGTCAAAACCAAATATTAGGTCGTACATAACATAAAATAATTATATGTAAGTTTGGAATACACTAATTAATCCTCTACTCATACACTTAAATAGTGTAAATTCTATTAACCCTCATCAATTCGGGGGCTTTTGCACATAACCTCACTCAAGTTTGCTTACTCCACTTAACACCCTCTAAACTTTTACATGTCTCACTTAACCCCCTCTCCTCTTAGACTTTGAAGTTTATTCCCAACTCATCCCATGACTCGTTACCTGTTAATGGTGAAAAATGACCAATATGCACTTTTTAGGATAATCCCAGAAAAGAAGAAAATAAAGCATACTTTTCAATAATTGCGGGGTATTTCAGTCTTTGGTGTCACATACAGTGTCAAAGTGAGCTGTGTAACCTGTGTTACTTGGGGGTTTGATGAGACAAGTTAAGAGAGTTTAAGTGGAGTAAACAACGTTTAGCAGGGGGTTATCTGCAAAAACGCCCCAAATTTCAGGGGGGTTAAGTGAAACTTACCCACATTAACACATTATCTCTGATAAATTCAATGAATGTATAGCATGCACAAACTGTGCAATTGCTATCACAGTATCTCATTCAATGTATAATATTATTTCACAAGATAAGCACTTTCCTATATCTATACTATTTATAGAAGATAATACTCGTGTCAAAACTTTTGATATCCTTTTTACACCTTTCCAAATTTTGATAATTCATAATTATTATACCATTATTTATAAAATTAATGATCTATAACCTCTTATTAATTATGCACCTCTTCATTTTCCCAAAATATTTGGTCATTCACTAGAATATGTTAACAATTTATAATAGTAATAAAATTTAAGAAATATATTATAAATTATTATAAAGAATTACTAATTATAATAAAATAGTAATAATAATTATTTAATAAATTATTTTTATAATTATAATTATTAATAATATTATAAATAAATTTATAAAATATTAAAAATTATTGTCATTATTTAATAAATGTTATAATAAAATATTGGAAAAAATGTGTCAATGCCCCAAAAACAAAGACCTCATGTGGCACAGCCCCATGAAGTTTTTCCCATGTGCTTTAAACCCCAAAAGACCCAATAATTTATGATCAAGCCCTTCTTCACACTCTCCCAAAAATTAACTCAAACAAATTTCGTAAATACCCTCTCCCCTTTTCTTCTTCTTCTTGTCTGTGCATTTCTCCTCGTACTCTCCCCTAACTGCTCATTTCACTTCTTCTTCTCTCCTCCTCCTCTCCCCTAACCCTCTCTTCCTCTCTCTCTCTCTCT
>NC_033802.1:2902049-2932570 GCF_001876935.1 Asparagus officinalis
TATAAAAAAATATTTAGGTAGAGTAAATATTTAATATTTAATAATATAAATAGTTTAGTTATTTCAATAGTACTACTTAAACTAATAATTATATTATTATTTAATAATTATACTCTTAAATAAATTGTTTAATACCATAATAATAAGCTAATTTAAGTAACTATTAAGTGAATTTTAACAATAGTATAACTACTCGTAAAAGTATAACCTACTTCTTTTTATAATATTGTAATAAAATAATTTATAAAATATTTATACATACTTCATCGAACAAAAAATATCCACGTGCAATGCACGTGCATTATTCTAGTATCACTAAAATCTACAAATGGCCAATTCCTTGCAATTACCAAATGCCAGTTGGTTGCGTTACTAAATTTGCACCCACATTCAAAAAAAAAATATCCATGAATTGAAGAAAGCAATAATTACTGAACTTTCCATATACAAATGAAATCCCCCAAACGTCACAAAGAGCTTTGATTCTTTGAATCTTCGGACGGCAATTTTTTTATTTATTACTACCGTTTCTTTCCATGCTTGTTGTCTCTTTTGATCCGCTAACATATATAATAATATAATATCTCCTATATTTATGTTCGTCTAGAATCCTTCTATTGCATTTCCTACATAGCCATTTTTCAAAGTTTTTGGTTTTTTTTTTTCAAAGTTTTGAGCTATGGGAGGTGAAGATATTGGAGTCCGCAATAATCTCTCGCAAGAGGAGCTCAACTTGGACAATCAAAAGGTGTGTAGAGGAGAAAACACTACTTTTAATCACAGTTTCTTATTATTTAGTGTACTATTATAATTAGTCTCGAGTGAAAAATGAAAATAAGTGTACTACATGAAAATATGCTTAGATTTTAAATTCATCATAATATCGTTAACAAAACAATAGATGGTTGTGATCGATAGTATTATAAACGTTGATTGGATAATAGTACAATTATGCTTCTATATTTTTCTGAGTAAATTGCCTTTTGTACTCGTGTAGTGTCTTAACTTTTTTTTTATTATTGTTTGGTTATTTAGAAAACTGAAAATTGAAAGGAGGGCTAGCTAAACTATTTCTGATTTTGATATGCTGAGAGTTGTACTCATTGTTATTATTTTGTAAAAAAAAAAAAAAAATTCAGTTGTAAAAAGCTCAAAGTGCTTTCCCATATTGCACAGGAAACAGAAATGTAAATGAAAAGATGCAGACATTTTTTTTATTTGACTGTGATAGCAAAATCTCAATTCTGTCATTTTTTTTTTGTCCTTCTCCAATTAAAATTCCATGTGCTCTTTGAATTCATGCCTATATCATGAAAAAAATGTAATAAATAAAATTATTTCAATTTCTTTCCAATTTTAGCACCCATCAATTGTATAATTAAAATTCTGAGAAAATAGAATACAAGAAAGGAGCCTGAATAGTTCGCTATTATAGTAATTCCAATCACTTTCTCACAATGAACACAAATTTTTTTTGTTCATAGGATAAATGAAGCTCTTTGTTGTCTGTGTTTTGGAGAATTTATTATATCTCCTTATTTATTATGATTAATTTTCTTTATTTTTTTTGCCTCGCTATTTTCTATTAAAATTGAAAAAGTATACATAAAAGACCAAATGTCACGCAATCAGTACGAAAATGTCACGCCAAGGAGATGATCCTTGAAAGAAGCCCATTTCGGATACTTCAATGTGCCGGCAGATATAATAATTTAATCAAATTTGGCTTTTTTTGGATAATATTTTATGAGTGACATAGATAACAACTATGAGTTATTGTCTATAGTTATGTGTCCCTGTACGTAGCCCTTAAACAAAACATATAAAATTTTCCTAAATATGGATACCGAAGTCTTAACCAATTAGGTTCAGAACATACAAATCTGCTTTTTTAATTCCCATTTTTGACAAATGTGGATACTTTGTTCATTCCATTTAAGATAGATTTGGATTCTATCTTCTACCAAATAGTTGTGAAGGGAAGCTATAGTTTATAGTCACAACAATATGTTATTTTATTGACAGCTGTGATTAATCTTCAATGAAAATTTAGAATGAGCATAATATACGGGGATATGAATCATTTAATAAACAATAGCCGGTTGTCGTTAAAAGTAACAGTTTTTCCACTACCTTTTTTACAGTAAAGAGAATCCAAACCTTAAATTAAACCCTGAAATGTTGGTTTTTGGAGAATACAACTATCTACACAAAGGAAACTTTTATTGATAGAATACTAGAGAGTACAACACTTGCTCTTACAAGAACACCTCACTTTCACACAACTCTCTTATTTTGGTGGACACTCACACAAGCCTACACTACACACTCAAGCTCTCAAGCTCACTTCTTGCTTGATTACACAAATGAGAGCCCAAGACCCCTATTTTTATAGTTGCTTAAGATGGCTAGGAATTGTGTGGAAGAATCAATCCTAGTCATACATTAGTAAGAAGTTTCTAGAAGAATAAATACTAGCCATACACTTGTATCTTCCTAGAAACGTCTTGGTAGATATTTCGTAGGATGTTACTAGAAAGAAGTTCTAGAAAATTATTTTAGAACACTCTAAGTTGGTGAGGAATTCTAACATGAAATACAATAACATGAAGTACTAATATGTAGATCTAAATTAGCTCTGAATTCAAGTTATGGAGTATTAGTATTAAAGCTTGATGATGATTTTGATGCTTAATGGGATTAATGGCTTATATGAAACATAGGTCCAAGCTGAGAAGAAACTTGATGATTGGCTGCCAATAACATCATCAAGAGATGCAAAATGGTGGTATTCAGCATTTCACAATGTCACTGCTATGGTTGGTGCAGGAGTCCTCAGCTTGCCTTATGCTTTGGCACAACTTGGATGGTATAAAATACACTCTCACTTATGTAAACCTTAGATTTTCTCAAATTCTTCTTTTCCCCCCTTCAAATTTATTGATATGAGTACATTTTCAACTACCACAATGATCAATATGCCATTCAAAATAATGGTAATAAGGATCAATATAGATATAATAACTCTAACAATTTAATGTTTTGATCTAATTCTTTCAAGCTACAAATTTCATTTTTTAGGGGCCCTGGTGTCGCTGTACTTATCCTCTCATGGATCATAACCCTCTACACTCTATGGCAAATGGTCGAAATGCACGAAATGGTACCTGGAAAGCGATTTGATCGATACCATGAGCTCGGTCAATATGCATTTGGAGATAAGCTCGGCCTTTGGATCGTTGTCCCTCAACAGCTCGTCGTTGAAGTGGGAGTAAATATTGTCTATATGGTCACTGGAGGGAAATCTCTCAAGAAATTCCATGATGTGGTCTGTCCAGATTGCAAATCGATCAAGCTCTCTTTTTTCATCGTGATATTTGGATCGTGCCATTTTGTGTTATCGCAACTTCCTAACTTTAATTCGATTTCTGGGGTGTCTCTTGCTGCTGCTGTCATGTCTCTCAGGTTTCAATTGCGAAAATGAGTTCTATTGTTTTTCATATATTCACAAAGTATAGTTTTCAATCCACAAACATTTAGAGAACATTGTTATCTGTAATTTAGTTTTCAATGAGCATGTGGGACTTGGTAACTACGTTACATACAGTTCGCTTACCATTCTTATATTTATCATTAAGAAATTAGATTAATCGAAATAACTAGCTGTTATAAGCCTGTTTTCTGAATTGAGCATCTGTTTGCTATTCTTTCATATATTCACATAAATATAAACTTTCTACCAGAAAGTATAATGTATATTACATGAACTAGAACAAATTATTCTCAGTAACTTAATTTTCATTAATAGGTATATGAAACTGTTCTGATAAGTATAGATTATGCAAAATTAATTTAGCATTCTGATATCATACGCAAACCTGAAAATTCTTTGCCAGTTACTCGACCATCGCCTGGGCGGCTTCTGTTCACAAAGGGCAACAACCAAACGTAGACTACGGCTACAAAGAATCAACAGCATCAGGAACAACCTTCGGATTTCTAAGCGCATTGGGGGACGTCGCCTTCGCCTACGCTGGCCACAACGTTGTTCTTGAGATCCAAGCAACAATTCCATCTTCACCTGAAAACCCCTCAAAAAAACCAATGTGGAAGGGTGTTGTAGTCGCTTATATCGTCGTTGCCATTTGCTATTTTCCTGTTGCCTTGGTTGGATACTGGGCTTTTGGTAATTCCGTCGAAGATAATATTCTTATTACGCTGGAGAAGCCGAGGTGGATTATTGCCGTGGCTAATATGATGGTTGTTGTTCATGTCATTGGAAGTTATCAGGTAATTAAAAAGAAGAACTGAGTGCATATACTGAATAAAAATGAAAAAGAAAAATATTTGTACTAACTTTTTCTACAGATTTATGCTATGCCAGTGTTCGATATGATAGAAACAGTTCTTGTTAAGAAATTCAGGCTACCACCGGGACTTACTCTTCGTTTGCTTGCGAGGAGTGCTTATGTTGGTAATGATCTTTTCCTCTGATAATTATATGCATGCTATTTTTCTTTTAATTGAATTCATTTTTGGTATGTTTTGAATAGCATTTACGATAATTATCGGAATATGCATCCCTTTCTTTGGGGGACTCCTTGGGTTTTTCGGTGGATTTGCGTTCGCGCCAACTACATATTATGTAAGTCAAAATCTACTCAACTTTGCAGTATTTGATGGTCCCTGACAACAAGATGAAATTTTGAACTATGTAAATTGTTTTGACAGCTCCCATGCATAATGTGGCTTGCTATTAAAAAACCCCAAAAGTTTAGCTTATCTTGGCTCATAAATTGGGTAAGAATTAAATTTCTATGGCAATTTTTTTGCTTTTACAGTTTCTGAAATGTTTTCAAGAAAAAAAAAAGATTTATCTCTTATAATTTTGTTCTTCAGTTCTGCATCATTGTGGGAGTTCTGTTGACGGTCTTGGCGCCAATTGGAGGACTGAGGTCGATAATCAAAAGCGCAAGTACTTACAAATTCTTCTCATGAGCAAATGTTGGTGATTCAGGGAAAAAAAAAAGAAATTAATGCTCATTTGTATGCTGAAAATAATTATGTTGTTTCATCAAATGCCTTAATTATGATTACTTCGAGATACAGATCATATTGTTCATTGTTAGTATGCTGCGTAGTGAAATAAACATTTCCAGTGAAATAATTATTCCCCCCTGCTTGTGATGGTTGTAATCTGCTACAGTTATCAGAGATACAGATATTCTTCTTTTATTTAGTGTATTGCATCTCATCATTGATTCAAATTTTATGTATAAGCCGGAGAGAAATTAGCTATGACTTTTGAGATGCAAATGTCTGTCTTAGGAAATGACTCAACTTGGGTACGAATGTATTTTCTTGAATTTATAAAAAATGTTGGAACTTTATAAAATTTGTTTACCAAATTAGAGCAATATTTTAAAAGGTTAATTTGGTTATAAATGTAAGATTGCTCTATCTTGATTTATTTTTTAAACACAAGACACTTTTAAAATCATTCTTAAATTCGAAGTACTCATGCTGAGCTATTTTCAAACCCAATTCTTAGGCACAAATATAGCAACCTATACCCAAATATGGCTACTGACACTCCGATTATTGCAACCAATGCATTTAGGGGCTGTTTGGAAAGAGGTTTTTTTAGGGGGAAATGGCTGAAAAGCTTGTCAAAACCCTGCCAAAAGTGTAACTTTTGACAGACTTTCCACCCAAATCGCCTCAAAGCTGCACTTTTGGCAGGCTTTCCCCCTACCCAAATCGCAAACAAACAGCCCTTTAGTATAGCATAACAAGGTTACTTAAAAGCACTAGCCGGTCTAGGCATCTTTTCTATTTTTTTATTTTTTAATTATAATACTTGATAGTAAATATCAACGTTATAGAAAGCTTAGGTATTTGGACTAGAGTCTAGGCAGATTTCTTTCTTTGTTTAAATAGTGGCGTATGAGGTTTTGCTGAAGATCAGAGAATGTAGAAGAGATGTTCATATCTAGATTTTGAAGGAGGCCAGAGGGTGTGGAGGCTACACTGAATGAAATCACGAGCAAAGCCTAAAGAAAGCCTAAAGAGTGTTATCTACATAAGTAGGTCATTCTCCCTTAGGCGCACAACCTAAATGAAAAGCCTAGGCTTAAGATACATCTAGCAGACTAGGCGGAGGATTTTTTTTAAATCATCGTATCGTAGAAACAGTTTAAAAAGGATTCATTGTAGTTGTAGGATAATGGGCCTTCAAGAATGCTCTTTTTTTATTTGGGAAGTGAGGGGCCTTAAATTAAATGAGGATAAACGTTTGGGGTATCTTAGAAACAAAGATCCATTTTATCTGCACCCAACTGTCTCAAGGCAAACTGTAGCCATGCTGCTCCGCTTGAGTCCAATCTCTCTCTCTCCCCCGCCGCCTCCTCTGTCGTCGCCTCTCCTTCGTCGCTCTATTCCCGCGCTCGATCTCGGCATCGTTTGCCCTAAATCAAAGGCGCCTCTTTTCAACCCCTAACCCTCGTCGAACTCCTAAAACCCGCGTCTTTTCTTCGATTTCGAAGCCGCAAGATGTCAAGGATGGCGTCGCCGACGGAGAGAGTTACGACGTCATCGTCGTCGGTGGCGGCCACGCTGGACGCTGGCTGCGAAGCTGCTCTCGCTTCTGCTCGTCTTGGCGCCAGGACCTTGCTTCTCACTCTCAACCTCGATCGGATTGCATGGCAGGTTCAATTTCTAATTAGATTTACTCCCAAATTTAGCTCCTTTAGCACTTTGTGATACGAAAGCAACAATTTTTTTTAAAAAAATTGTTTGATGATGTACACAGCCTTGTAACCCGGCAGTTGGTGGTCCGGCGAAGTCTCAGCTGGTTCATGAAGTTGATGCGCTCGGTGGGGAGATAGGGAAAATGGCTGATAAGTATGAAACTGATATTTGCATGTTTATTCTTAGGTGCAATTATCCGATGATTGGTTAATTTGTAGGGTTTGTAGTGTGATGTACTCGCATGTGTTAACCATGTTGTAAATGTTCGATGTTGAAGTCCTGACACTTGTGCAATGTTTAATTTAGGTATAGAAGACTCAGGTGTGTGGTCTTAATGGTACTTCAACCAATGCTGATATCTGCTTACCGATGCAATGCAGATCATAATGATGGTTGTCCAGAATGTAGGAAGAAATCTAAGAATGTTAAAACATCCATAAAAATTAAATGCTAGGGTAGATATCGGTACAAGATACTGCACGGACACATACCACAAAATGTTTTAGAATTTGTAACTTGTTGTCTTCTTTTTGGGTAAAATAAGAAATCCACCTATAGTATCTAGGTTGCAGCAAGAGCCTATCCGCTGTTTTAACTTTCAGGTAAGAAGTTCCAGACATGTTTATGCATGTAGCTCCTTTTACTCTATTTCTATATATATTATCTAATAGACGTGAACCTGGTACCAGTAGTGAATGAAGTTTGGGAGAGATTAGGATATGCAGGATGGGATGGGAGGCTATTAGAGTGTCTAGATTAGCCATTCATAGTATCGCCAATATCTTCATCTTCATTTGCCTTAAAACCAAGCATATCCATTTATGATAGCCTGATTAATTAGCCTATTCCCTCTTTAGGGGTACCTAGTCCATTTATGATAGCCTGATTAATTAGCCTATTCCCTCTTTAGGGGTACCTAGTAATAAGCAATTGATCTGGTACTAAATAGTAGTACCTATTATAGGCCAACTTTTAAAGTGTGTTTGGGAGATGACTTAGCCCCTTCATTACACCCCAATTTGGGGTGTAAGATTTTGGCTCAAAATTTCCCCTCCTCTACCTGCCTAAATGGAACTCCCAAACAAGGTTAAAATTAGATTTCTCTTCCCCTCCCACTCTCTACCCTCCATCCAATAGGGGAAGTGGGTAATTGTTCTCACAGTCTAAATACAAGGGCATTACTAGTTGTGAGTCATCATCTGCTGTTTTGCTTTGAAAATCTTAACTTCTGCCTGTGTCATTTTGATTGGACATTCTTCGTTTTGACAATCCTGAGTTTTTCTTTTTCCATGTTATTGCAGGTGTTACTTACAGAAGCGTGTTTTAAACCTTTCAAAAGGGCCTGCTGTCCGTGCATTGCGTGCTCAGACCGATAAGAGAGAATATGCAATGGAAATGAAAAAAGTTATTGAGAGGTTTGTTCACTTGCAGCAAAACTATTTATTTAGTTTGCTGGTCTCATGTATTTTTTATAGTAGGCAGGTGGCATTTTCCTACCTAGGCGGTATAGAATGCAATAACAATTGCTTGAAAATAAAATGCATATTAATTTTTGATGCCAAACTATAATATGCGCTGCTGAATGTAGGATGTGGTCTACTTCTAGGTGAAGCATGTTTGTCCCTATATTTGAATTGAGTTAATGCAAAACTATTGAATCGGATGAATAATCCCTTTGTTAGAAAAGTTAAGGATAGTTGTCTTAGAATGTTAAGCCACTGAAAAACCAACTGTTCTTTGCTTCCTGATGCCAAGACATGTATGCTTTAATCTTCAGCTATAGCCTGCGATATTAACCATGCAGAGGTGTTAGAGACTTGGGAAATTGTTGCTAGCCAAAAGGACTGGAAAGTAATCAGACTTTCCAGAAAGTTTCTTGCTTGGTTGTCGATTTTATGGATAATGATGTCAACTTTGTAATTATCCAAAATTGATTTATTTCCATGGAAAAGAATGGATGGAATGGGCAACAGTGACCACTGTTTAAACCGACGATTGGACAGACAGTTCAGCGAAGCTAGATGCATTCTTTTATTTCTTGTTTAATGAAAAAATGCCTATGTTGCTACGATGATATGTTAATGATAATTTTATTTTCTAGTATTGTTGCCTTTCCCTAATATCCACTATAAATTGGTTCCTTCTCTCCTATGTACTGCATCTACTGATTATAAGACTATAATATAGTCCTCAAATAATCCTATCTTTTCAGCAAATATTAACTGAGTACTTAGACATTTTCTGCAGTCCAACTGATTCTAATTATTTTATTGCAGCACCCCTAATCTTTTTATTAGAGAGGCTATGGTCACTGAGATTATGATAGGCAAGAATGACAATGTGGAAGGTGTTCGTACATTTTTCGGCATGGATTTCTATGCTTCATCTGTTGTACTGACCACTGGAACTTTTATGAGTGGTAAAATTTGGGTTGGTAGAACTTCAATGCCTGCAGGACGAGCTGGAGAGTCAGCTTCACATGGACTGACTGAAAGCTTGCAGAACATGGGGTTCGAAACTGATCGGTTGAAGACTGGCACTCCTGCACGTGTTGACTTCCGTACTGTTGATTTTTCTGGTTTGGAACCACAGCATGGAGATGAGTTGGTAATTGACCTCACATTAGCTTAGGAGACTAGTTCCTATTAGGTCATGCATTTTTAAATATTTCGAGTTATTACCTTTGACCAAGGATCAATGTTGTGTGGGTACTTCTATCATGAAGCTGTACCCGTACCCGAACACATCTTGCACCCATACCCGTACCAATATCCATACCCAATACTTCTTCAACACACTGTGTTGCATATAGCCATACACTTATTCCAACGTGTACTCAATTATACAATACATTTTTTAATTTAAAACGCTCAGCAGGCGTTTCTTGGTAAGGGCCGGGTTCATTTCAACATATATTCAGTTCATAACTACCGGTTTGGAAGCGCCATTTGTTTATCTGGTCAGAACAGTGATTTCAGCCCATGCGTTTTAGCCATCTCCCTGTACCCTACCTTTTATAAAATTGGTAATGGCCCATGTCCCCTACCCATACTGGTACCCGTATCCATGAATCTTAGCCTGCTATACACTACCAAAACATGCATGCACACTGGTAGCTACCCACAATTCAGTAGCACACTTTTGAACCATGTTGATTTTTTTTCCACACCTACTACTTCACTTTCACCTTGAGAATAGTTTAATAAGGTATCAAGGGATTTGGCAGTAAATATCAAAGGTTTAGTAAGAGAATAGTATTTAAGTACCAAAGGTTTCTTCTTCTCATTGAGGGCAGACCATGATTTTTTCTATTTATTATTTTTTTGAATTGATTTCCAGCTGTTTTGAACAGGTAAATTGGTTTAGCTTTGATCCTGATTTCCACATAGAAAGGGAGCAAATGTGTTGCTACTTGACACGCACAACAAAAGAAACACACCAGATTATCAGAGACAACTTGCATGAAACACCAACATATGGTGGTTGGGTGGAAGCGAAAGGGCCAAGATACTGCCCTGCTATTGAAGACAAGGTACATACTGCAGTTTGCTTCTTGGAATATTGTCATGCAAAATACAAAATACCTATAGCGATGTTGCAGAACTTCTTCAATGGTTCCATTTGACTGCATTTGTAATTCAATGATGGAAACCTTGCTACCTGAACAATCTTACGCTCAAATCTTGGAGTGAAGTACCTGAATGATAAATTGACATCAAGCATTTACAAACTGTAATTTTTATTTGGCTTCTCTGTTGACAGTTCCGTAATTTTCCTTTCCAATATTACAAGTAAAATAATCTAATATGAGTATTGATTTTGTTATTATCAAATAATACACCTCTTGAAAAAATTGTTCGTTTTTTACCTTTGGTTTATGTTAAATTAGCTATTTAACAAAGGCTGGAGAAGATAGTTATACCTCAGGAAAGAGCTACATCTTTTGTCACATAATTTCTAAATATGTTTTTGGTATTAAAACATTAATTGCTTAAGCAGATTTAACTTTTTCCCTTTTCTTTTAGATAGTGAGATTTGCAGATAAAGATTCCCATCAGATTTTTCTTGAACCTGAGGGTCGGAATGTCCCTGAGCTATATGTGCAGGTATTTCTTTTTTCCTTAGTTATAGTAGTATGGAGTTCTATACTAAGGAATGGTCTACTACTATTCTTGTTGCTACCAGTTTTATACATTTATGCTCTTAAGATAACTAAATTGTGCCTCGGACATTAGTTATTTGCTCATTATTGTTTTTCTACATAGAAAGCAAAATATAGTGTATTACCAGTTACCTTGTGTAAATTGAGGACTAAATTGTTGTTGTGAACTTGCAATTACAAACTTATTTTTGTACGAGTTAGTTAATACATTTTGCTAGTTTCTGGTTGGTGTACTTCAGATTTCTTTTAATGTTTAGTGCAATCTTCTTGTGATACTTGAAAGTTTCTTTTCGTGTAATTAGGGATTTTCGACAGGCTTACCTGAGAGGTTGCAGTTAGCACTTTTGAGAACTTTGCCTGGCCTCGAAAACTGCCTGATGCTAAGACCAGCTTATGCAGTGGAATATGACTACTTGCCAGCCTATCAGTGTTCTAGGTCTCTGATGACAAAAAAATTTGAAGGATTGTTTTTCTCAGGTCAGATTAATGGAACAACAGGCTATGAAGAAGCTGCTGCTCAGGTTTTACTTCTTCCATTTTTATGCTTGCTTGTATAAAATTTTGGTGATTTTTTTCTACCATTAATGCACCATTTCAGTAATTCAATTAAGTATATACAACACATGAATCTCCATGCTGATGCTTTGTATAATAAGTTATTGTTCTTCTTTAGTTTCCAGCTGGCACTTATTTTCTGTTACTTGTTTTAAAGGGTCTTTTATCTGGAATTAATGCTGCTAGACATTCACATGGTAAATCTGTTATCGTTCTTGAGAGAGAAAGCAGCTATATAGGGACTTTGATTGATGATCTTGTTACGAAAGATCTCCGTGAGCCATACCGTATGTTGACAAGGTATCTTTTAATTAATGCAAAAACAATGTGTAAAATGGTTGACCCATATCTTAGTTGACAAGAATCTTTTACAAGGTTGAGTCTGTGATCATGAATCTTGTACAAGTTTGAGTTTGTGCTTCATTGTCCCTACTGTTTCAATGCATACATTTTCTGTTCTCATATGGCCTCTTGTTTCCTTAGCCGCTCAGAACACCGGTTGCTTTTACGTGCTGACAATGCGGATAGCCGTTTAACTCCTTTCGCGAGGGAGATTGGTCTAATAGATGATAGACGTTGGGAGCTGTATGAATCTAAGCAAGCCCGTATTTTGGAGGAAAAAAGACGCTTGAAGACTGTGCGTGTGTCAGGTTACTGTTCTGTCATTTAAAAACAAAGTACTTCAATGAATTATTTAAGCTTGCATCCTATTGTCCTTTCGTTTTTGACTCCCTACTTTGTGGATAGAAGCATATTTAGTTTTTTTTTTCGAGGGCCATCTGACAACTTCTAAAATTGCTTATGTTTCACTTTGTAATTACATATTCCTGATGGATGTTACTACATTGACTATATAGATGGAGGAGAATTGGCTGCTGAGGTTACTCTTCTATCTCGACAACCGGTCAAATACTCTTGTACGCTAGAAAGTCTTCTTAAGAAACCACATATCCAATATGAAGTTCTTGACAAGCATGGATATGGAAACAAGCTTCTGTCCAAGATTGAGAAAGAATGTGTAGAGATTGATATCAAGTATGAGGGCTTCATTCTACGGCAGCAGAGCCAACTTCAACAGGTTAGGCGACGCCTGATTGATCATTAGACCTTTCTTATTTAGGCATGTTTGCTTTTGTGTTGACATTATAACAAACATGATGTCTGACATTATGGGTGTTTTTTCTATTTGTTTCACAATATCACGCAAAAAATATTTAAAACTGCACATGAGATGTGCATGCATCATGATGGTCTAAATGCACACACCGAGAACTATGCTGTTTTAGCATTAGTTGATTTTGGTGTAAACTTATCATGACGTAAATAAGGGTTCAGTAGACGCTGCTGATCAACGTTTCAGTATGTATGCACCAGAAGAGTCTAAAATTCTAAATAAATGCACATGCAGTCTTTTCCAAATGGATCTATTACTGTACATTTTGTGCTTTTTAATTTTTTTCTCCAATTCTTTCAGTGGCAATTCTAAATGAGATGACAGCAATATCCCCACATTATACATACATATATGTGTGCATTTGTGCTGAATTTCAGGATTACTGACTGCTAATTCATTTTTTTATATTTAGATTGTCAATCAGCATCACAAACCGCTTCCTGAGGACTTGGATTACCATTCAATGACAAACTTATCTCACGAAGCTCGGGAAAAACTTTCCAAGGTATGCATCCTCAAGAATGCTTATTTAAACTACCGTCCAATGAAAAAACCTTAAAAAGTTTAGCGTACCGCACCAATTCAATTACTGCAAGTTAATTGGGAAATTGTGGTTACCTTTCTGATTTCCTCTATATGTTAGTAGTGTATGCTTTTTGCATGTGTTTAATGAAGCAAGAAGTACAAGAAGTAAAATAAAGAGACAATCTCACCACCCGTGAAATATTGGAAATTGTCATAAATGGCATTAATGTGATGGGTTAAAGTTCTAAATTACCCTTTATTCTTGCAAGTAGGAGAGAAGAGAGAAATGCAGCAGATATACTAAGTAGATAACGACAAAGTTGTCTAAAACATGTCAGTCAGTATTTGTTGTAAATAAGCTCTCTTTAATTCAATTGTTTTCTTTTTCTTTTCTGTGGGTTTTTTTTTGTTGGTGGTGGTTTTCTTTGGTTTTTGTGTGTGTGTGTGTGTGTTGGGGGTGGGGGGGGTGGGGGGGGGGGTGGGCCTAAAACATGTCTAAACCATTCTATTCACAGAAAGAAAGAGCATAACTCAAGAACATAGACTTTAAGAAGAGGAAGCTTAGATTACGCGCGCAAAATCGGCTGGTGAGGCGAGGTGTAAGGCTTGAAACCCCATCTTTATATGGGATTCTCCATTTGCAGGTCAGACCACAAACTGTAGGCCCAAGCAGCAGAGTAGGCGGGGTGAGTCGCAGCGGACATCACAGCTCTCCTAATTGTCCTTGAAGCCAACCGAAGAAAGGAAAGTGCAAGGAAAAAACATGAGATACTGAGATCTGCCGCCGAAGATGCTGCTGAACTCAGCCCTGCTATAGCTGCAACAACACAGGCGGTCAATTCCACCTGATGCCACTATTTGAGAATATCCGATGGCGTGGCTCTTCCTGGACCTCTGCTATTAATAGGTCAGATGCAGGAGAACATGCAAGTCAGAGTCTGAACCGAGATTAATCAAACTGTTTATTTTTTTATGCGGGGCGGGCAGGCTACAGTTTTTGTCGACCTTTCGTGATACTCGAAGGATGAAGCCTGCCGTTTTACCTCGCCAGTCTGTAGCATAATGCTGTTTTCATCCAAAGTTCAGGGTGTACACAAAATGAGGAAATATGAGATCGAACCGTGTACACTAATAACTAACATTATCATTGTCATCATCTTGTATTACCATGTATAGTAAATTAAATGGTTACACATGCTGAAAATAAAATGATTTTTTTAGTTTTCAAGTCATTCTCGACCCTCCAGTTTTTATGGGTGCATGCCCCCTGACCACCTTTTTCATTTTGTTCCTCTCTTTTCATTGCTCAGTACAAGAATTCAGTAATAAGATTAAGAGAGCCTTTAGCGTTCTGTGAGGGTTAAATTACTAAATTGATACTCTTTTTGGTAATACATCTTTTATCAGCTTGGTACTCTTTTTGGTAATACATCTTTTATCAGCTTGGTACTCTTTTTTTCCCCTGCCCCATACGACTTTTTGCCATTATAAATTTACCAAACGTGCAATTAGGTAATTTTTTTTATTAGATGCTTGCGAGAAAATCGGATGGCAAAATGCGCATGACCTCAACGTGATTTAATTTAAGGGATATCAGTAAAAGTGAGGGAACCCAAGTATTTGAGAAAACAGATTTTGGATGCGTACAAAAATTTGCCAAAAACCTTGAGCCGTTTAGAAACGATTTACACCAAACTGTAAAGCCCGCCTCGCCAACTACAGCAGGGAGAATTTCACCCCCTGCGCTAATATACAAATAATTAAACATATCGAATCGTACGAACGAGGAATCATTGCTTCCTGTATGGTCTAAAATATTTCTTTTAACGCGTACGCAATGAATTTATTAGCCTATTAGAACCAATTTGAGACACTGAAATCTCGAAGCTTGCTTAAATGCTTCTCCATGTCCTGCCTAGTCTTGACCCACTCCTCTCTCTCGATTACAGTAGTTGGATCATCCCTTTGTGCCTAAATCCAGTTACAGGGGTTAGCAGATTTACAATAAACAAATGGGAAAAATGCTTCCAGCCCCCAAAAGCCAAGTGAACATGCTTCCCACTCCCAGGACTTGGTCAATGGGTGTTTTACCCCTAAAAATAAAGAATCTGTTCTCTGAGCCCCCAAAACACAAAACCCAAGACATTAAAACATGTGAAGACCATAATACCCTTCTCTCTCTCTTTCTTTTTTTATTAAAATATGATGGAGGATTATTTTATTATTTTTTTTTCTCTCTCTTTATCATGATGTACCAAGAGGATAGTTGAAATGATTGATGATGATTATTTTATTATTTTCGTTTTTTATTATTTTGGTTGTTTGTATTGGGAGGTTGTTAAAGTTACGGGTTGATTGTTAAGGTTACGGGTTGGTTGTTAAGGTTAAGGGTTTGTTGTTAAGGTTATGAATCCTCTCTCTCTCTCTTTCTTTTTTTATTAAAATATGATGGGGATTATTTTATTATTTTTGTTTTCTCTCTCTCTTTATCATGATGTACCAAGAGGATAGTTGAAATGATTGATGAGGATTATTTTATTATTTTCGTATTTTATTATTTTGGTTGTTTGTATTGGGAGGTTGTTAAAGTTACGGGTTGATTGTTAAGGTTACGGGTTGGTTGTTAAGGTTAAGGGTTTGTTGTTAAGGTTGTGGATTTGTTGTTAAGGTTGTGGATTTGATTGTTAAGGTTACGGGTTGGTTGTTAAGGTTAAGGGTTTGTTGTTAAGGTTGTGAATCCTCTCTCTCTCTTTCTTTTTTTATTAAAATATGATGGGGATTATTTTATTATTTTTGTTTTCTCTCTCTCTTTATCATGATGTACCAAGAGGATAGTTGAAATGATTGATGAGGATTATTTTATTATTTTCGTTTTTTATTATTTTGGTTGTTTGTATTGGGAGGTTGTTAAAGTTACGGGTTGATTGTTAAATTTTGTTCTCTGAGCCCCCAAAACACAAAACCCAAGACATTAAAACATGTGAAGACCATAATACCCTTCTCTCTCTCTTTCTTTTTTTATTAAAATATGATGGAGGATTATTTTATTATTTTTTTTTCTCTCTCTTTATCATGATGTACCAAGAGGATAGTTGAAATGATTGATGATGATTATTTTATTATTTTCGTTTTTTATTATTTTGGTTGTTTGTA
This sequence comes from Asparagus officinalis, assembly GCF_001876935.1. Classification (NCBI taxonomy): domain Eukaryota; kingdom Viridiplantae; phylum Streptophyta; class Magnoliopsida; order Asparagales; family Asparagaceae; genus Asparagus; species Asparagus officinalis. The sequence continues at coordinate 2,918,369 of NC_033802.1, forward strand.
TTGGGAGGTTGTTAAAGTTACGGGTTGATTGTTAAGGTTACGGGTTGGTTGTTAAGGTTAAGGGTTTGTTGTTAAGGTTGTTGATTTATTGTGTAGGTTACGGATTTGTTGTTAAGGTTACGAGTTTAATTGTTAAGGTTACGAGTTTAATTGTTAAGGTTACGGGTTTAATTGTTAGGGTTACCTATCTAAAGATCCTCTTGGTACATCATGATAAAGAGAGAGAGAGAGAGAGAGAGAAATAATAAAATAATCATCATCATATTTTAATAAAAAAAGAAAGAGAGAGAGAATGGTATTATGGTCTTCACATGTTTTAATGTCTTGGGTTTTGTGTTTTGGGGGCTCAGAGAACAAAATTTTTATTTTTAGGGGTAAAACACCTATTGACCAAGTCTTGGGGGTGGGAAACACGTTCACTTGGCTTTTGGGGGCTGGAAGCATTTTTCCCTAAACAAATTTAGTAATTTACACCGAGGAAAAGCGGGTAACCTTGTCAATAATCTTGAAGGAATTTCCACCATCTCGAATGATTAACAGATCATTCCTCCTATCCCTAGTTCTTCCTCCAGGAACCGTCACCTATCAATGCCAAAGCAGATTTTTAAATGAGCCATTAAGTACTCTCATCGAAAAGCTGCGTTACTTTATCTAAAAAGAGATATGAGAAGCTTCACGGAGCGGATTTAAGATAAAAAGAAGTGCTAATGATATTTGCTATGCAACTATTTCAGATCTTAAATGAGCCTGAGCACAATGTTAAAATTTTCCATATCATGATCTCTGGAGAGAACGTTAATCAGAAGTAGCGATTTCGTTATGCATATAGGTAAGGCTGCATATATTGGTCCCCCCAGTCCCGCACTGGCATAAGCCTTACGCATTCAGCTTACCTTTTAAGTTACAAGTTACATGATAATTGAATTTGAACTTCCACAATTTCGTCAGCGATATTTTGGCCATTAGAGTTTCATATAGCATCAAGTTGCATAGTTTGGATCATTTTACCAGCTTAAATCGTGGTCAATAATTTTTCACGTCTGTATATACATATGTATATGTGCGTGCGTGCGCGCATATTGTTTCAAGACATAAGGTTTGACAGGAACACCAGTTTTCAAATTTTTTGCTTTAAATCTCTACGTTTCAAAATTCAAATACTCATTCCCCTATTAATTCCATTTTTTTCAAACAAAGTCCAAAGTTGTAAATCTTTTCATGTGTTGCAGAAGTCCATTCCATGTGCATCAGTGTTCAGCTGGAGATCTTTCTACGTAAAATGATCCAAACTATACATCTTACTGTTATATGAACAATACAAAATGTAGGGAATACACCTGACATTCAAGTTGTGTTCTCTGGGATAAAGTAAACAAACTGAAACTTGAGGAACTCCTGCATTCCAATTTTCCTAAGCACTCGCTTTTCCTTTCTGTTCAATTTTCCTCTCTTTGGTTCCTCTATTATATATTACAGTGTACAATATAGTAATATCATATCCTATTATTAGAAAACCTCTCTTTGGTTCCTCTATTATATATTACAGTGTACAATATAGTAATATCATATCCTATTATTAGAAAAATGCTTCTGGTGAAAGCACCCCAGAATGTGTTTGCACTTCAAAGTAGGACTCATGCTTGTGGAACTCCTGCATTCCAATTAGAGTTTGTGTTGTTTCAGTTGGAACACCTAAAACTATTGTCTAAGGAAGTAAGGATTCAAAATCCTTAGAATAGATTTGTGTAGTGATATGGCCAAATATATAGCCAAAGTTGTAAAACGCATGTGTCTTTGTTCCTACATAAAAATGACAATGAAGGCAGTAACAAATTTCTTACCAAAACTTTAGCCCTTGTTATGGATTTAGATTTCGAGTCAATAACATAGATTTCTTCAAAATCAAGCACAAACTCTGAATCATTTGCTCGTCTATTTCTGTAATGCTTTGTTAAGAAAACCTGTAATAGACGGCAAACAATATGAGATGGGTACGACATTAAGTACATACATACATATAGGAAAGCATAAAACGTCAGAATTTACCTTCATTATCTCCCTCTCAGTTTTATACAATGGATCTCTAGGCGCATCTATAGGCGGCTCCGTAACATTATAGCATCCAAAATCAGTTTTTGAACACCTAATATACTGTACAAGAGGAAGAAATAACACCTTTTATATTATGAAAAATCCTTACATACAAAATGGTAAATAACAAAATATCCTCTTCTTACAAGAAACTACTCATCTAAAAAAATTAAAAAAAGACCCTCATACACAATCATCAATGCAACCGTTATTTCTTAATGAAGTTTGGTTCTTCTTACGTCTGGAAAGATATCAGCATGCAGATATTATAGGTTAATGATAAAAAGATCAGAATTTTTTTCTTTACCCAAACATGATTTTATTTCCTCTCTTTTCTCCAAATCAACTTTCAAATATCCAGAAGCTTGAAGCTAGAAGAATAAAACAATGTTATACAATTAATGGTCCCGTGAATGTTTTTTAAAAGAACAATTTTTCAAAACAGCCCCATTTCATTTTTTTTATTTTTAAAATCGACCTATTTTTTTTATTTACCAAAACCGACCCGTTTTTTACCACGTCAGCCTAATCACCCTCCTAAACAGTCGGGGTTGTCAACCCCGACTATTTACAACCCCGACTATTTAGGAGGGTGTTAAACCTCAATTAGAAGCCTTAAACCCTAAAATTTTATGTCCTAAATAGTCGGGATTGGCAACTCCGACTATTTAGGAGGGTGATTAGGCTGACGTGGCAAAAAACAGGTCGGTTTTGATAAATAAAAAAATGGGTCGATTTTAAAAATAAAAAAGGACATTTTTAAAAACAACTTTTTTTTAATATTAATTGGCAAAATCGACCGTTCAAGAAAATAATTGGCAAAATCAACCCTTTTTTGTCGATTTTGCTACGAAGAAATTTTGTTAAAGTGCACGGGACTACTAGTGCATCTCTCTCCTCTCTCCCTACCCCCATCCCACCTAGCCATCTCTCTCTCTCCTCACTCACCTCCCCCTCTTTCCCTACCCCCATCCCTCCCCAGCAGACCCCTCCCACTTCCCTTCCCACCTCTAACCCCAAATCGACGCCGCCTCTGCTGGCGTGGTGATAACAACAGCGGTGATGGAGCTCGGGTGGCGGCTGAGTGTGGGCTGGTGACGCGGTCGGAGGGGCTCGGCTGGAGGGCGGAGCTCGAGATGCTCTGGTTGAGCTCGACGGAGGAGACGGAGGAGGCTTGAGGCAAGAGGGGCGGACGGCGGTGAGAGCTTGGGTTCGACGGTGCTGGGCTTCGTCGCGTGGCGAGGGGAGAGTGCGGTCGGAGCTTTGGCACGCCGCGTCGGGGCAGAGTTTGGCGGCGCATGGAGGAGACAACGACAGTGCAGGCGGTCGTCGGGCTCGGGTTGGTGGCGTAGATCTGGGGCGGAGCTACGGGTGAAGGAGGTGGTGCTTGGTGAAGGTGGTCTGGCGGGTTGGTGAGAGAGGGAGATGGATTTCTTGAGTTGAGGGAAGTGAAGGACGGCTGCGTCAATTTGGAGTTGGAGGTGGGAGGGGAAGTGGGAGGGGTCTGCTGGGGAGGGATGGGGGTGGGGAAAGAGGGGGAGATGAGTGAGGAGAGAGAGATGGCCAGGTGGGATGGGGGTAGGGAGAGAGGAGAGAGATGCACGACCACTGTTTTAAAAAACCTCTGCCTAGTCCGCTTAGGCGTACGCCTAGGCCTAGACGGTACCTAAGCCGCCTAACTAGCGCCTAGCGCCTAGACGGTATTTAGGCTGGTCATCTAGATTTTACGAGCGTTTAGAGGAGCATCGTCTGCTTACGTGGATTGCACCTTGTAGGCCTTGATTGTGATTTTATGTGTCGTAGCCTACACGTCCTCCAAAACTCCATTAACCTTCAAATATGAACACCTTCACTACCTCCTCCGACCGTCAGCAAAACCTCATCGACCACCACTTAAATAAAGAAAGAAAAAAAATGCCCAGAAACCGCTTAGGCGCCCGCCTAGGTGACTAAGCGCTGGGCGCCAAGTCCGACGCCTAGAAGCGCCCAGCGTTTAATGTAACATTGTGCACGGCACTAGTAGTCCCGTGCACTTCAACAAAGTATCTTCGTAGCAAAAGCGACCCAAAAGGGTCGATTTTGCCAATTATTTTCTTGAACGGTCGATTTTGCCAATTAATATTTAAAAAAGGTTGTTTTTAAAATTTTGTCCATAAAAAATGAAATGGGGCTGTTTTGAAAAATTGTTCTTTTTAAAAATATTATATGGGTAAATCCCTTGAAAAACATGATATGGATAAATTTTTTTAAAAAAGAGAGATTTCCCGTAATCACAGTAAACTGCAAAGATCTTTACCTTTTGCGGCATGGGAGCTAAAACCTTAGGAATCGAGTACACATCCATATCCGGCGGCGTCACGTACATCTATTCGACAAAAACACCACAACAAAAATCATTAACCTTCATCCTCCAAACAATCATAAAAAAGATTCAATATTTTCAACCAGACTCACCTCCCTAAAATCATAGACATTACTGTCCGGATCCGGCGGCTTCCGAATGAAGAAATCACAGTGAAGCAAGCTGATCTTGTGAAACTCGTCCTCATTAATCCTATAATCCACCACCGTCTCCTCGTCCCACTCCTGGATCGATACGAAGCTCTTGCTGTCGACCATCTCGATGTCGTCGGCCGAGCGGCGGCAGCGGCGGCGGCGGGAGAGAAGTGGCCGAAGGAGGCGTCGTACTCGACGTCGTAGTCCTTCTTGTTGTCGAGCTCCTCGGCCTCTTCTTCTTCCTCCCAATCTCGTAGTCCGTCGCCGCCGCCGCAGTCGTCCGCGCATCGTCGGCGTTGGGGACGAAGGCGGCGGAGGTGCTGAGCGCGGCGGCGGAGGCGGAGGGAGGCTGAGGGGGAGGTGAGGCTAGGGTTAGGGTTTTTTAGGGTTAGGGTTTTGGGGGAGGGGATCGGAGGAGGAGCGGAGAAGAGATGGAGGAGGGCTCTCATTTTGACGGGGAAGGGTTTAGGGGTTCAGTGAGAGCGAGTGTTCGTTTTATCTAAAATTGGGTAGATTTTGGGGATTAATGAAAAGACGAAAAAGTCCTTGGATATTTTGCAAAGAGCATAATAGCGATTATTCAAAATATTGTTGGAAAATCATTTCCCAATTATTACACGATTAGAACTTTACTTGTTGCTTTCTTGGACTTGTATTCTGTTTAAATTCACTAATCATGTTCACGTAAAGATCTTATTGAAAGTGAAGCTCCGATGCATTACTTGGTATTATATAGCTTTTATCCCTAGTAGGTTAGAGAATGATTAGTTTTGAAAAATCAAGCTGACATTCAAGTTGTGTTACCATGGGATAAAGTAAATCAACTGAAAACTTTGAGGGAACTCGCTGCAGTCCAATTTTCACTAACACTCGCTTTTCCTTCGTTCATTTTCCTCTCCTTGGTTGCCTCTATTATAATATTACAGGTGTACAATATAGTAATATCATATCTATTATTAGAACAATGCTTCGTGGGTGAAAGCACCCGCAGAATCGTGTTTGCACTTTCAAAGTAGGCACTCATGCATTGTGGCATCCTGCATTCGCAATTAGAGTTTGTGTTGTTTTCAGTTGGAACACCTAAAACTATTTGTCTAAGAATAAGGATTCAAATCGCTTTAGAATAGATTTTGTGTAGTGATATGCCAAAGTATATAGCCAAAGTTTGTAAAAACGCTGTGTCTTTGTTCCACATAAAAATGACCAAATGAGGCAGTAACAAATTTCATTACCAACACTTTAGCCCTTGTTATGGATTTAGCATTTCGCAGCCATTAACAGTAGATTTCTTCAATAATAAGCATCAAACTCTGATCATTTGCTCGTCTATTTCTGTAATGCTTTCTGGTTAAGAAAACCTGTATAGACGGCAACAATATGAGATGGTACGACATTAAGTACATACTACATAATAGGAAAGCATAAAACGTCAGAATTTTTACCTTCATTATCTCCCACTCGTTTTTATACAATGGATCTCCTAGGCGCATCTATAGCGGGCTCCGTAACATTATAAGCATCCAAAATCAGTTTTTTGAACACGCTAATATACTGTAGCAAAGAGGAAGAAATAACACCTTTATATTATGAAAAATCCTTAGCATACAAATGGGTAAATAACAAATATATGCGCTCTCTTACAAGAAACTACTCATCTAAAAATTAAAAAAGACCCTCATACACAATCATGCATGCAACCGTTAATTTCTTAATGAAGTTTGGTATGCTTCTTACGTCTGGAAAGATATCAGCATGCACGATATTATAGCGTTAATGATAAAAAGATCAGAATTTTTTTTCTTTACCCAAACATGATTTTATTTCCTCTCTATTTCTGCGGCAAATCTAAAAACTTTCAACATATCCAGACAGCTTGAAAAGCTAGAACAGAATAAAACAATGGTTATACAATAATGGTCCGTGAATGTTTTTTAAAAGAACAATTTTTCAAAACAGGCCCCATTTCATTTTTTTTTATTTTAAAATGACCTATTTTTATTTACGCAAAAGACTGAACGCGTTTTTACAGCACGTCAGCCTAAAATCACACCTCACTAAAACAGTCGGGGTTTAACCCGAGCTATCTTACAAACCCCGACTATTTAGGAGGGTGTTAACTCATTAAGAAGCCTAAACCTCCTAAAATTTTATGTCCTGAAGATAGTCGGATTGGCAATCTCTCCGGGGCACTATTTAGGAGGGTGATTAGGCTGACGTGGCAAAAACAGGTCCGGTTTTGATAATAAAAAAATGGTGCGATTTTAAGAAAATAAAAAAGGGACATTTTTTAAAAACAACTTTTTTTTAATATTAATTGCAAAATCGACGTTCAGGAGAAATCATTGCAAATCAAACACCTTTTTTGTCGATCTTTGCTAGCGAAGAAATTGTTGTTGAAAAGTGCATCGGGAACTCACTAAAGTGCATCTCTCTCACGCTCGTCTCCCTACCCCATCCCACCTAGCCATTTCTCTCTCTCCTCACTCACCTCCCCCTTTTCGCGAATACCGCCCATCCCTCCCACAGATCCCCTCCCACTTCCGTTCGCCACGCTCTAACGCCCAATCGACGCCGCTCTGCTGGCGTGGTGATAACAAAGCGGTGATGGAGCTCGTGCGGCGTGAGTGTGGCTGGTGAAGCGGTCGAGGGGCTCGGCTGGCAGGGCGGAGCTCGAGATGCTCTGGCTTGAGCTCCGAGGGCGGGAGCGGATAGGCTCTGAGCAGAGATGGGCGGACAGGCGGTGAGAGCTTTGGGTTCGAACGGTGTGCTAAGGGGCTTTCGTCGCGTGGCGAGGGGAGAGTGTGGGCCGGTCGGACGCTTGGCCGATCCGTGCGTCGGGGGGCAGAGGTTTGGCGGGCGATGGAGGAGACAACGACAGTGCAGGCGGTCGTCGGGCTCGGGTTGGTGGCGGTAGATCTGGGGGCGGAGCTACGGGTGAAGGAGGTGGTGCATTTGGTGAAGATGTGACGGCGGGGTTGGTGAGAGAGGAGATGGCATTTTTAAGTTGGAGGGAAGTGAAGGACGGGCTGAGCGTGCAATTTGGAGTTGGCAGGTGGCGAGGGGAAGTGGGAGGGGTCTGCTGGGGAGGGATGGGGGTGGGGGAAAAGAGGGCGGAGATTGAAGTGAGGAGAGAGAGATGCCAGGTGGGAATGGGGTAGGGAGAGAGGAAGAGAAGATGCACGACCACTGTTTAAAAAATAAACCTCTGGCCTAGTCCGACTAGGCGTAGCGGGCTAGGCCTAGACGGTACCGTAAGGCCGCCTAACTACGCCTAGCGCCTAGTACGGCTATTTAGGACTGGTCAATCTAGATTTTACGAGCGTTTAGAGGAGAGCATCGTCTGGCTTACGTTGGATTGCACCTGTAGGCTTTGAATTGTGATTTTATGTGTCGTGTCAAGCCTACACGTCCTACACAAAACTCCATTAACCTCAAAATGAACAACCTTCACTACCTCCCTCCGACCGGTGCAGCAAAACTCATCGACCACCCCTTATAAATAAAGAAGAAAAAAGCCCAGAAACGCTTAGGCGGCCGCGCCTAGGTGACTAAGACAGCTGGGCGCGCAAGTCGACGCCGTAAGAAGCGCCGAGCGTGTTACAGTAACATTGTGGCACCGAGGCCCTAGTAGTCCCGTGCACTCAACAAAGTATCTTCGTAGCAAAAGCGACCCAAAAGGGTTGGAGTGTTGGCCATTATTTTGCTTGAAGCGGTCAGATTTTGCCAATATATTTAAAAAGGTTGTTTTTAAATTTGTCCATACAAAAATGAAATGGGGCTGTTTTGGAAAAAATTGTTGGCTTTTTAAAATATATAATGGGTAAATCGTACTTGAAGAACTGATATGGATAAATTTTTTTAAAAAAAAGAAGATTTTCGCCGTAATCACAGTATAACTGCAAAGATCTTTACGCTTTTGCGGCATGGGAGGCTACAAACCTTAAGGACATCGAGTACACATCGCATCTGCCGGCGGCGTCACGCTACATCTATTCGAGCAAAAACCAACAACAAACCAATCATTAACCTTCATCCTCCAAAAAATCATAAAAAGCATTCAAGTATTTTCAACCATACCACTCCCTAAAATCATAGACATTACTGCGTCCCGCATCCGGCGGAATTCCGAGATGAAGAAATCACAAGTGAAGCAAGCTGAATCTTTTGTGAACTCGTCTGCATGTAATGCCTATATCCACTCACCGTCTCCTCGTCCCACTCCTGGATCGATTACGAAGCTCTTGCTAGTCGCACCATCTCGATGTCGGTCGGCCGAGCGGCGGCAGCGGCGGCGGCGGGAGAGAAGTGGCTCGAAGGAGGCGTCGAACTCGACGTCGTAGGTCTTCTTGTTGTCGAGCTCTCTCGGCCTCTTCTTCTTCCTCCCATCTCGTAGTCCGTCGCCTGCCGCCGATGTCGTCCGCGCATCGTCCGGCGTTGCGGGACGAGGCGGCGGAGGTGCTGAGCGGGCGGCGGAGGCGGAGGGAGGCTGGAGGGGGAGGTGAGGCTAGGGGTTAGGGTTTATTTTAGGCGTTAGGGTTTTTGGGGAGGGGATCGGAGGAGGCGCGGATAAGAGATTGGATGGAGGGCTCTCATTTTGAACGGGTGAAGGTTAGGGGTTGGAGTGAGAGCGAGTGTTCGTTTTACTAAATTGGGTAAAATTTTGGGAATTAATGAAAGAACGAAAAAGTCGCTTTGGATATTTTGGCAAAGAGACCATAATAGCGATTATTCAAAATAATTGTTGGAAAAATCATTTCCCAATATTACACGCATTAGAACTTTAACTTTTGCTTTCTGGACTTGTATTTCTGTTTAAATTCACTATAATGGTTCAGGTAAAGATCTTATTGAAAGTGAAGCTGCCGATGCATACTTGGTATTATATAGCCTTTTATGCGCCAGTAGGTAGAGAAATGATTAGGTTTTGAAAAAATCAAACAACTAACATCTATTTGATAGCTTAACTTTTGTTAAAACAAGTATGAAGCATAGTGGGGGTGGGGGGTGGCGGTGGGCGGGGTGGGGGGGGGGGAACAATAACGGTCTTCAGGTCTTTGATACAGCTCAAATATGACCGATAGATACAAAACTTAACATATCCACATCTGCTTATCAAGTATGAATACGGGTATATGTTTTGGTAAAAAAAAATTATATCTATATCCGCTAAAATCAGATACCGATACTGATATGTACGCAGATATACATGTGGATACAGAATGAACATGAGAAAACTAGATAATATTGAAAAAATATATATAGTTCATATGATACACATGTTCATTATATTTGAAAAACTAAGATTAGACATCTTGACCATCAAAATGAACCTCAAATTCATTAATCTAAGGATTAAAACTATTGTAACAATATGACCAATATGTATTCAGATATTTTAAAGATGAACTTGTGTATTTCATTATATATAGCCATATTTGTTAGTACATCCTATCGGTTTTAACCATATCCACATCCTAACAAATACGAATTTTTTGTGCACCCCCTAACAAATACGAATATTTTCGTGCACCCCTAGTTGTGCACATATCACCTATTGCTTGTGCACATAACAGAAAAAAATTGAGATATCATGCCATTGATATCTCAGCAAATACCCGCAGTAAAGTTTAAGCAGACAGCAATGCTCAATTCAAAGATTCACATAAGCAAAGTACCGGCAAATCGAAAATTAATGCTGTCATCAACCTTTGAGTTCTACTTCTTAGCTGAAGATATTCACTGAAATCCGAAGCAAATACCAGAAAAACAACACGATACGATATATTACATGACACCAGCCAGTCTTAAAGCCTGTTACAATGATACCATGGACAGCTAAATATTAAACCACACACTTTATCTCCATGCAACTGCACCATCTCCTCACTAACTTTGTTCATTCTTCTCCAGGGCTGCGGCAAAAAAAAATAAAAATAAAAAATAAAAAAAGAAGAAGAAGCTATAGCATGAAAATGAAGGGAATAAAGGAATAGAAATGAGATAGGACTGAGTATGAAATTACTGTTGTAGTTGAGGAGCTTCTCAATGAGGTCGACATGAGTCATCAGCATTCGCCTGCAGCAGTAACGGACCAGCCCCAGTGCATCGAGCGCATCCCTAATAAATTGAGACAAACCTCGTGAATCTTGATTGTACGCAGTAAAATATCAAAAAACATTATGCTGTATATAATGCTTCATCTGCTTAAATACAATTCTAGAAGAAGAGACCAATTGTTCCTTGCGGTCCAAAATGCCCTTTAAAATCAGCAGTAGGAACTAGGAAATTTATCATCCCCGTGCATAAGTTCTATAACAGTCATAACTTTTAAATGATTTTCCTAGACCCAAAAATACCTATTAATAAAATGTGAGTGAAAACAGCAGCAGCAAGGCTCTGATCAAAGATTGATGGGGTCTCTGTAAGCATGACACCTGACCTCAGCTGGTTTAATATGTACTAGTATTTTGGCGCACACAATGTGAGCTTGATACAAACATGGGGACTGGTGTAGTCAAATTGTCAAGGGATTGGGTGGTTTTTTACGGCATTTTGTTAACTTTCCCACATGTGAGGGCATTTTCGTTGAACTTTTAGGGATTTCAAGTGTGAGAACATTTTTATTTCAATTTTCTAGTGTGAGGTCATTTCCCTTTTTTACCCCAGCAGGGTGTTTCTTTTGAATTTTTAAAGGATAAGGACATTTTTGGCATTTCAAAAATGAAGCTCACATGAACCAAAAAGGGAGCTTTCTTTAAATAATTGTATATATTTGCTAACCACCCTTCCATCAACATACATTTTTGTAATATATTTGCCTTAATTAGAGATCTGTAAGGATGTTGTTCATAAACATGAACTTTTAAATTTAGCATGAACTAGATAGGTGGCTGGTTCTCAGATCTTTGTCGATAGAATATAGTCAGGACAGATGATGAACTTCAGCTCTATTCCATGGAGCAGCAAAGTAGGGATCTCCCAAGATGATTTGGTTAATCAGATGTCTCGTCATGAGAATGTATATCCCATTAGCACTGTAGCTTCAGAAAGATCAAAATGCATGTCATTTTGGAAAACTCAAAACATACATGGATTTCCAAAACCACCTAAATGCAAAAGGATAGACAGATTATGAAGCTTCATGTCTTTCATCTCACATGTAGATTATTGATAGGACATGAACATTAAGAACAACTAGTTCAATGGCTTCACCGTAATCAATAAATCAACAGGAGCAAGCATGGGATTCAGAATCCAGATCACGGTTACATGTTATGAAAGGTTTTCTAGTACAAAGCATGATGAACCATATAAAACAGAACATTTTGCGCACTTTGTACAGGTCTTCTCTAATTTTCCAGAGATTTGAAACTGAGTTTATTTGGCCCTACTGTCTACTAGATATTAAGCATATATATGATAATGCAAGTATATTACCATACCCAGCTATTGTAGTTGTTCATTACGGATAGGGTTTTAGTTGCTATAAAGGGGAGGGGATGATATAGGATGCTGCAAGGATTTGTGGTTCAGTCTGCTTAAAAATATTACCAAAATGAAAATAGTAATACTATTTATGGATTAATGGATTGACAACGACATAAACAGACTAGAGAAATAATCCTTATATCTTCCTTCCCTAAGTTATTGTTTAGCTTTTTCATCCTATAATAGATATAATAAGGAGACTTCGGATGAACCATCAAACCCCCTACGAAAACAGACCCACAGAGAGAAATAAAATGTGAGAAGGAGCGTACGCTTAATCTCATTCTTAACATCAATTGCTTCCGAATAATCAGCATAAGCACGTACACACTGTACAAAGGCAATAATCATCACTTCCCCCAATCCAGGTAATTTCGCTCCGAGCAATATTCAACCCATTATGCCTACTTATTTGCCGGTCCAATTTATAAACCATCTATAACCCTTTTGATCTGCTTCCTTCCATACCGTTTTCCAAGGTCTAACCTTTCTCCCCAGTGCCTTCTCACCACCTCCATGCATGGAACCCTCTTACATAAGCTGCAAATAAATAGCGTCATTTTTCTATTTAACTGGTCTACCTCTAGCATTCTCTCTTCATCCCTAGCTACAAAGACCAGCTTTCAGCTTCAGCCTAAGATATGATTCCCAATCCTCTTCTCGTTCCTCCCCGACGCATGACCATACTTTTACCCTCAACGTTATTTTCAGTTGTAAATTTACTGCTTTTCCCTCTGATTTTTTTTTTCTATAACACAAACGAAAACCCATATCAAACACTAATTCCGCTTCAGAAGTAGAGCCAGCAAACAATCAATGCACTAATTTTGCACTAAAGAAACAAATTCAAAAAAATTAACAGATTTTGATCAAAAAAAAAAAAACTAACCGCTAATAAGCTTATGATATCAATTAAGCATACGAATTAACAAAAAATAAAGAAATGGATTCGGTTCTCACCCCTCAGTGTAATCCGCCTGCAGCAGATCGAGATACGTATCCCACTTATTCCCAATCACCTGAACCACAAACCAAATCCACATCAAAACCCTAGATATCTATATCAATCGACGCCAAATGACAAACCCTAGAATCTGATAACATCGAGAACTTAAACATCGAAAGGGATGGGGGCATAACCTTCCCGCAAGTGAAGCAGCGAACAGGGATGATCATCTTCGAGTCCTCCCTCGCCGCCTCTCGACGATTTCGATCCTCGGAGTTGAGAAAGGTAGAATTTTTCTCGGGGTTTAGGGTTTTTAAAGGAGAAAGACGGAGACTGAAGCGGTCCGCATTATGACGTTAATGGGCTTGGACCCGTCTGTGTAGATTTCCCGCCTTTCATTAAACCCCCTGAGTCTGGAAGATTTGCGCAGAAAGATAATAATTTTTAATGATTAGAGAAAATACACTAATTTTTGGGTTCACCATTTTTTTCTGGTTTAAAAAATTCACCTAAATTACTATTTTTAGTTGAGAATAATAGATATCAGATTCTCTTTATATAATAATGGTGTGACTATATCTAAATATGTGAATAAAAAGAGAGAATTCTACACATTATACTTGGTTGAGATTAAGCCACATCATTGTATATGAGAGAATCTTCTCATGTGACATATGATACTCATTAATCTGTTTCTAATAAGATAATTTCACATATCCAATATAATCAAAATAAATAAACAATCTATCTCAATAAAACATCGATAAAATCGAAACTAACTATCACCAACTCTAACATCGAAATGGAACGAAATCATAATAGTTTCATTTTTTTTCAATTCGACAACCTTTTTTATTGAACTTAGATCCACCTACTTAAGAAAAACAAAGTCTATCATTTAAAAGAAAAGCACATAAATAATTAAGTTTCAGATGGACTCGTGTTGATTCTAAATAAAAGTTCCCTTTCTTTTCCAGTATTTTTCTTTTCTTACTAATTTTAAAATTTAAAGTTAGTGATGCATTTGTGCAAATCACTCCAAAATTTAGGGGTTTTCTGAAATTCACCCAAAAAGAAAACAAACTAACAAGAGAAACCCCTCCAAAATCCCAATTTGGGCAAAATCCAAATAAAAAAGAAGCACCCAATTTTCCCTCCGCCTCTCGCCGGCGATCAATCGA
>NC_033802.1:2932591-2976583 GCF_001876935.1 Asparagus officinalis
CCGGCACCAACGTGTTCCTCTCTCGCAATCTCGTAGCTCCCGAGGTCTACGACGCCGTCCACGACGCCCTAAAGCTCAACGGCGCCAACGTCTTCCTCTGCTGCGATCCTTCTAGAAACAACCCCGACGATTTCCACGTCATCTCTTCTTCTGACCACGTCAGCCCTAGATCCCGTCCCCTTTTCTGGTTGCTGCTTCTCCTTAGTTTTTTTTACTGAGCTAGTGGTTGTTTGTGCAGGAAAAGTTCGAGGTTCTCAAATCTAAGGGGTGCAATCTCCTCGGTAACTCTTCTTTTTTGTGATTTTTTTGTTACTATTAGAAAAAAGTTTGAATCTTTAGGTTTCTCTGTAGTGATTATGGACACTGTGCACTCAAGTCTGTAACTCTTTGTCATTTTTGAAGTTCAAGTTGGTCTTGAACTTCAGCATCACTTGAATTCTAGTTCAAATTGCATATAGAAAGGTTTATTTATAGAATACTAAAAAATGCATGAGGTCACTCCTAAAAGCTAGTCACTAGAGGGTGGAAGCCTGAACCCTAGTCCATTAAGGGCCTCAAGGTCAAGCTAGCCGTTAGAGGCTAGTCCCAATCGAAGACTGTAATCACGGTGTCACCCCTTGTCTTTACACTAGACTAGTCCTGGGAAAATATAGTGATGCTGGTGTTACCTCCCACATCGCTCGCTTGCAATTGGAAAGATTGGGCTGGTTCTGTACCATTTCTATTAGACATATGAGAACTCTTCCCTAAAAGCCATCTGTTAGAATGAGGGAACCCACATCCGTTCTAAACCCACATCTATGTTGCGTGTGTACGGGTTCTGGACACGGTAATTTTGTAAAAGGTTGGGTACGGGGACACAGTACATAAATATTTATATACACATATATTATATATTGGGTTCAATAAATTATATGAGAACAAGTATGAGAATTAAAATTCCTATAACATTTTTATGTTTCTTTTTATATGTGGATTATATAAATTGGAAAATCACTAGTTTTTGAACTATACATCAAAAAGACCCTTCCAGATCATAATTCGGAACTTCAAGAATTGGATGTGAAGAATAGGATGTGTGTCCAAGAAAGTATGACAAGTGTTTTAAATTAAAACATGAATTGTCTAATTGAGTACATGTCCAAATAAATGTGTGCAAATGTGCAAGGAGTTTGCGTATGGGTACATGTCTGGTATGGGTATGGCTTCAGATTAGAAGTACCCAGGTAACATAGCCCACAATTGACTGCATTAGCGATTTCGACGTGGGACTAATGGACCCTAACTAGCATCAATTGGTATTTAGTTTAAAATTATATAAAATGTTCCTTTATACGAGTACAACATCGACAACATAAACTAGTATGACCAAAGATCAATATCCAAGTTCTACTAGATTGAGTGAACCTTGAAAGATATTTCCCCCTCACTTTATCGCATTATAAACAAATAAGGTGATAAAGTGCTTAGTGACTATAAATGAAAGGAAATAATTTGTGAAGTAGGGCATAAGTGTAAAAACAAGGGGGAATCTGCATCACACTTCTTCAGTTTAATCTGAGTTGATTGAGTATGCATTTTAATAGTGGACAGTTAAATAAAACATTTCATCCATTTATTTTCATGCTTAGACTTCCACTCCCTGGTTGGTCAGGCTGACGACCAACACTGTCCAAGAGTGCTAATTTACCAATTACTTTCATGGAAATGACTTATACGGGGGGAACTTTACTGCCACAGTAATTCTTGTTCAGTTTTCATGTAAAATGCTTTACAGGGCCACAATGCATTCTCTCCTGTGCGAAAGAACATAGAATTTTGCCTAAACAAGGTTATACCTGTTGTCTTGCAATGGATGGCGTTAAAGTGCTAGCCTCTGGATTTGAAAGGGACAAGAAGGTATCCGGTCTATATATTTTTTGTTGTTTATTCCATTTTCAGTTCTTTACTATCTGAAATCTTTTGTCTGCAAATTTCATACTAGTGCAAATAGTAGATATGTCTCAACAATATAAGATAGCTATTTGTTCAAGCATCGCATAGTCTAAAACATCATTTCATAATATAATTACCTGATACTTTATTATAGCTTGCTAACTTTTTACATAGATATCCTACTAGGTACTCTTTCCTAAATCTGAGTCCTTTTACATGATCCATGATGTTTCAGCATATCTCTTAACAACTCTTTATGTATCCGTTTGTTTCTACAGGTGACAATCGAAAAACTAGTGACTGCTATGGGTGGGATATTGCAGACAAGGGCATCCCTAGATGTCAACTTTGTCGTTGTAAAGGATGTTTTAGCTGCTAAGTATAAAGTATGTTGTTCTCTCGACAAAAAACAAAAGTTGATCATTTCAAAGAATTATACTTTCATGCGTCCTTATTGGTTCAATCTTGATCTGTTTTGCTTTGCATCATGTTTGAAGTTTGGCTTTCTATGTCATTTCATTTAACGAGGAAGTGGATGCTAATTATTTATGAATTAATATTTATTGGGTGCTAGCAATCATTTCCACTTATAAAAGCCAAAATTATCTCAGGGCTTATGGTATACGGATTGAAATCTAATTTTCAGATTTGTAGGACATTTTTGCAGTGTCTCCTGGTAATGAGGACACAGATGAACTGTAACTAACCCAACTCGAGTGCAATTCATTCTAATTTTTTGGTAAATATAAGGTATATAGTATCTCTCCATTTAAAATATGCATACAAATGTATGAAGTGGTAATGCATATGAAGTACCTGAATACACATCAGAAAATTCTAAGACTAACATGTGTTAATGCATGTACATAAAGCCTGCTTAGTATTACATTATCTAAATCATGTAACTTACTAACTTAGCTAACCAGGTCGATCTGATTTTAGCTGAACTTCATTTCTGTAATCTAAGAAGGGAGTAATTCTGAAGGTGTGAATCAACTTCTCTAATTTGTGTACTCCTGATGGCTTTTCCCTTGGTAATATTAAATCATTCAGTGCATTTTGGAGGCAATGACCTTTTATTTTTATGAGTCAATAAAAAAAAGATAAATGGCTAACTGTAATATGTTGTAACTGCAAAGTAAGGCTGTATCAACACAGGGACAAGAACTAATTCAGAATTGCTTTCGAAAAGGTGTTCATCTAGGAGCACACAAACTGTTTAGACCTGATGATGTGCGGAGGTAGTCCAGACAACCTTTTGAGACAATGGCTCTTTTGTTGTGAAGTTGCATGCTTAGAGGCAAAGCACAAGGCATATTGTTAAAAAGAAATCAAGTAGGAATCAAGTCCCATGTCTTAATTTATGGAGGTCAAATATAATTTGGTACTTTGTGACAGAGGATGAGAGAGGTTACTAAAACACCATGTTCTTTTAGAAAGGCCTCACTGAGGATGATCTAGGGACATCCGTTAACATGGTAACCAATGGAAATAGACTCAGGAGTGGCTCTTCAAGTCTGAACGTAGAAGAAATTCTTTCTTATGGTATCATTACTTATTCTAATGGTCTGATATTCTCTTTTTGCCGCTTCAGTCGGTTGTTTCCTTTCCCCTTCTAATGTAGCGGTTTTCTGATAGGTCTAGTATGAGCTGTTTTATTATGCCTTATCAAGGTTTTAAATATCGGTTATCGGGGATTTATCGGACGACCAAAATTCTTATCGGATAGGGGAAGTCGGAGATATATCGGGGATAAGTAGTATTTATCGGAGCAATATACTGCATGGTGTATATATATAATATAACAACTAAAAAATGTAATCTAACCATGCTTAATGAAATATAAACATACCAAAATAGAAAAGCAAATTATGTACGGTTTATTCACTAATTTCTTATATAAGTCTCTATTACAGGAAAAACAGAAAAGCAAAGTATGATAAAAGAATAGTTATAGAACTGATATTACTCAAAAGAGAAAGTGTGTGCATGAAGGAATTACAAGAGAAGGAAAGCTCACAGCATGTGTATATAGCAATTTTCTGGACAAAAAAAACATGGTTGACAGAGGGTAGGTGAGCGACGAAGTTCAAAGTTGAAGTTCACGAAGGCGAGCGACGAAGAGGCGCAGAGAACATGAGATGGAGATAACGGAGGAAGCGCCCTACGAGAAAAGGAGTAGCCGCCAGAGACGAAGTTAGGGTTTGAGGGTCGGATTCACAAAGTTTCGGGTTTTAAGTTTTATATTATTAACAAAACGGGTCGGGTCGGGTTTTAAAAACTCAACAACTCAACTCAAAATGCATGGCCGATAATCCCGATAATTTAGCCTTGCTTATCGGCTGATAAGTGCCAATAATGCCGATAACTCGCCGATAATCTCTCCAAAATGATAACCGATTACAAAGCCAACTTATCCTAGTGGAGATCTCAAAAATCCGATAACTCAGCCGATAATATCGATTATCGGCCGATATTTAAAACAATGTGCCTTATACAGTTCTATTTTTACTGTTTGGTTATCCTGATGTTTCTAAATTTTCTTTTATTTCCTTCAGCTTTCATTGAATTTATTATATTAATAATACTTTCTCATGGTTAATTAATAACATTGAATCAACTTTGGATTTCCTGCAGTATGCTTTAAATGTTCTTAAGAAACCTATTCTCGACCTGAACTGGTTACATCGGTGTTGGAGTGAGCATCGTGTCGTGCCTCAGGAGCCTTTCAGAATTCTTCCTTTTACTGGCTTGACAATTTGCGTCACTAGAATTCCTCCAGGTAAGAAAAAAATGCATGTAATGATCTATCTTCCTATGTAGTGGGGAATGACAACTATCTTATATTAGTCTCTACAGTTGGTTACACTAGCGCCTTGCTCAGAATTAGTAATGCTCCTTGGGAACAATAGCTACTTCCCAGAATTAGTGTGCTCCCTTGAGAAGATAATCGATGGCTGAATTGGATTTATCAGTGATAAATTTGTTGGTGTGGTGTGGTATCCCTAAAAAATTTGAAGGCATCAATGCTGAGCTAATATTTCCCACAGTATCCTCATCCATAATAGGTTGGCTTTGGTGATTGTTATTGTCCAAGTGATAAGATGTTGATTTCTGCAGATGAACGAAAGGAGATCGAGAAGCTGATTGTACAGAATGGCGGCCGTTATTCTGCTGATCTTACAAAGAAGTGTACTCATTTAGTTTCAGATATATCCTTTATCACGATAATCTGTAATTTGCACTTGACAATTTTTATAAGCTCTTCCATTACTTATCTCTCTCATGTTTTGCTCTTAAGATATCTTTCAATCAGTTTGAAGGTAATGTTTCTGAATGCTGTTGCAACCATCAAGAAGGTTTTGCTGAAGTAATTATTGAATTTGGTATTTTGTGTTGCTTGTGTCAACCAATGCAGAAGAGGACATGTGATGTTGCATTTCTCAGATTAAGAGGAGGATGAAGAAGAAGGAAAATTCATTTACTCAGTAGATAATAGAATTGGTTTCTCTCTACTCTCTAGCCATCGCAACATAGTCACACCACACACACATGCACTTCACGCGCGCATGCAGACTCCCATGCATGCACACCGTTATAATGGAGATCCTTCATTCAATGACGGCGTGGTTAGTTGGTAAAGACATTAAGTAGCTGGTAGACTGCCATGTTTAATGAAACATAGTAGATCTTGTATTCATTCACTCATCGGCGTGGTCTCGCTGATTGCAACTCTTTAAGCAGCTTTTTTTTGGATTATGATGTGAATTGGAATCATTTTCCATTCTCGTATGATTTTTATTTTTAATGTTCCCATTTCTCAACTCCATTAGTAGCAACTCATATGTAAATCATTCACTGTATCCTTGACACTAAATACGCTCCTGTTGGTGACAAGTATGTGGTTGCAAAAAGATGGGGCCATATTCATGTTGTTACACGCAAATGGATTGATCAGTGTATCGCTAAAAAAGGTATGTTTGGTCAATCTCTAATTTCTTATTTTTATAAACGACATGTATACGTGAATATTGTGTGTGTGTGTGTGGGTGGGCGGAGATATGTTGCAGTCTCTCGTTTCTTTCCAACCTTTTTTTTTTCTTTCGGTGTCTGTAATGTGTGTGTGCACATTGCATTATGTACTGAAACTAGTTGTTACTTCAGTTGACTTCATAGAGTCATTTGTTTGGTACTATTTGTTCTGTCCAATATAATTTTTGATTTACCATCTTTCCATTGTAACTTTATAGGTTGTCTAGATGAAGGGCCTTATGCCGTTGATAGAACTCCTAAATCATGTAATGGCATGAAAACTTTGCAGAAAGAACAATGTTATCAAGAATTCAGTAACGTGTCTTCTCAGCCTGCTTCACGACCAGCAGTTGAAGACCTTGAAGCTACACTGTCACAGAACATAGCTTCTTCCTTTTCACATGATCATGTGATAAACATTAATCGCTAGCGAACAAATGAGGAGTCGAAGCTATGAATTGTCGGTTGCTGAAGAT
Source organism: Asparagus officinalis (assembly GCF_001876935.1). Classification (NCBI taxonomy): domain Eukaryota; kingdom Viridiplantae; phylum Streptophyta; class Magnoliopsida; order Asparagales; family Asparagaceae; genus Asparagus; species Asparagus officinalis. Next base: position 2,939,035 of record NC_033802.1, read on the forward strand.
TCCGAAACAGAAATATGGCCTTTTTATCAAATTGCAGAATCTTTCTTAGTGGGTTTGAGGAAAGACAGTCTAAACTAGTTAATATTTCCTTTTTTTTATTCATATCTCTCTCGATTTATATTCTAAAATTGTAGCTTCTTCTTCTTCTTCTTCTTCTTTTTTGCTGCAAACAGCAGAGTCAACAGTTATTAATTAAGTTATTATCTTTAATAGTGAAAAAAGAGAAGTCCGGCGCTTGGCTGCTTGGGGTGTCATCCATGTGGTAAAATCCTCCTGGCTGGAAGAATGTGATCGGACAAAGAAAGAACTTTCTGTATCCTCAAGGCACGTTGCTGTGGAGCTACTATTCTCAAAAGGTATTTTTTGAATCGTTTTGGTGGTCCTTCTAGATCTTTGCCATGTAATATGTTAAAAAAAGTTATTACCAGTTTGTGCTCCTTATTTTCAATGCACATAATGGCCTGATCATAGGACCTTACCATTATTGTTATCTTTTTTATTTTAAAATTTGACTCCCTAATTCATAGACTGTACATCTTCTGGTATAGATCGATCTTGCAACGTTTCTGACATCAAGAAGGCAACGAGCTCCACTTATGTTCCTTGTATGCCCATAGGTCCACCAACTGAGGGTAAACTGTCTGCAGCACAGTTGATACCAGAGAGTCGAATATGGAGAGAAAAGTCCGGAAATCATGTAAATAATGGTAGCTATGCAGAAGCAGCAACTAAATATGATCCTCTTGCACAATTACCTGCGATGAATAATGAGCGAAAAAATGCCTGCAGAATGGAACCGAAGTCTTACAGTTTGAGCGCCCATAACAGCAGATCATCCGACATCTTTAAGGGGAAATCATTCTGCTTTTCTCGTTCATTCCCTACGGAACAGGTTAATCAGCTTCTTTCATTTCCTCCTTTCTTGATTTTGTTAGTTTAATATCATCTGAAGTTTTCTTTTACATTTTTCTTCACCAGAGAGATGAAGTCATTAGATGGATTAATGAAGGCGGAGGAATGTTGGTGGATGATCAAAGGAAAAAGAATGCAGATTTCATTGTTGAGCGCCATGGTCTGCTTCAATCTGCTACTGATGTATCCCACTCTATTGTTGTCTCCACTCATTGGATACGCTCTTCACTAGATGTATGTTGGAAAACGTCTCTGTGCTGACATCAGTAATATGCATCTTTTCATTTCGTAGTTTGTACGACATGTCTATTCCTTTATGTTCCTTATGAGTCCTTTTACTTGTGTAATAAGCAAAATAAATTATTTTTTGCAGACTTCTAGATAAATTTGTTTAATATGACTCTAAGCACCAGTTAACTTTTAGCTATATTTATTTATTTATTATAAAACATTTTATTATGAATAACCCAATTAAGAAGATTAACTGGATCTTAGTGTGAATTTAATTTCATAACCTGTGGTAAATGGCCTGTGGAATTCAAATGTGGCAACCATTTTCTAAAAGGCACACAGGCAATATTTTTGTTACTGTTCCTTAAAAATGTTGGCGACATTGAACTTCGTAAGAGCTCTTGTACATAAATTCCTATTCTAACTGTTCTTTAGTATGAAGATTTCTTCTTTTCAGAAGGATCTTATATTCTTTTTGGTGTTTTATTGTTTGGTAGTTCTTTTATCCCAAAGAGTATGCTACCAATTCATCAATGTTAATGGTTTGTTTGCTTTTTCTTGAAGGATGGTTGCATGCTGGATATTCAAAGTCACATTATTTACTCGCCTCTGTGCTGTCATATTCCGCTACCTGGCTTTGAATGCCTTCGGTTCTGTGTTTCTCAATATGAAGAGAAGGATAGATTGTTGTTGAAGAATTTATCTGTTGCTCTTGGTGCTAAATTCTCATCCAAGCTGACCAAAAAATCTACCCATTTAATCTGTAAGTTCACTAATGGTCCTAAGTATGAGGCTGCTTGTAACTGGGGGATTCAATCAGTTACTGCAGAGTGGCTTACTGAATGCATCACGCAGGTACTTTTCCTCGCTTATGTTGTTTGAGAGCCATATTTTATTCAGGCCCTGTTGTAATTCTATATTCCGCATGGTTGCAGGATAAGATGGTTCCTCCTGATGCATTTCGACCTAGACCAGTCACTGTTGAGGACAAGGAAGCAGGTTTGTGCACTGTGAGTCAATATCCTACACAAGCAGCTAACATGGTTTCGGGACCACAACAATTGCTTAGTCAATCTCAGGGGCCAATGAGTAGCCTGAAAGGGACTACTGGTATGTGTTATATTTCGATAAAGTTAGGTTTAGATATTAGACCCTCAAATCTTTGATAATCCCATGTTAGCTCCTCAAACCTTGGAAATTGCTCATAAGTCCCTCAAGGGGTCTTGTAATTGGTCTTTCAATGACCAAAATACCCTCTTATGTTTCCCCCCAAACCCATGTTAAAAAAAATAGCTGAGGGGTGTTTTGGTCACTGAGCGACCAAATTGCAAGAGCCCTTATGATTTGAAGGACATATGAACAATTTCAAAGATTGGAGGGACCAATATGGAATTATTGAAGATTTTAGGGACTAATATTTAAGTAACCGATAAAGTTAAGCTCAGTCTTCTGAATTTGCTCCCGTGGAGCAAGTAGAGCACACAAGGATTGATTGACAAAACTTCTGTTAAATCCAGTTAACTCTAGTACGTTTGGAAAAAGGCAAAGATTACCTGAATCTAACAATGAAGGTGATGCATCTAAAAAGAGCAAGGTTCCTGAAGATGTTAAAGGTGGTTCCAATTCGATTCCTGATGTGGCAGATGCTATCGAGGACTTGTTAGCGCAGTCAAATTTGGTACTGGCTTGAACATCTTTGATTCTGTGAGGCATTTCTATAAATTTTTTTTCATTATTAACTTTGTCTCGCTCTATTTCTGGTTTTTATCCTAGATCCAAGACATGAAATTGCCTGGCACGTCGAGTTGTGATCAAAGTGTATCCTTTGTATTTACCGCTCTCACGTCCAATAGCTCTCATACTTGCATATGTGGTCCTTAACACTAGCTGCAGATATTCTCATCTGATCACTCATCTATTCTTGGTCAAAATCATCCAAAACCCCGCTCAACTTATGATATTTCGAGACTTTGGTTAAATAGGTCAGTTGGTCTACGGAGTAATTCTGTTCAATGTCCCTATCGATACTGATCCAGCTTGATTTTGATCACATTTTAACAGAACCGAGAACAAAGAGCTTGTTCCAAATCGTGTAGGCCATGAAGGAAAAGTTGGCGGTTTTGATTCTTTCAGTGAAACACAAACAGAGTCTCAGGTTTGTGATCGTTCATGGCTTTATTTCTTGTACTATTGTCACTGCAGTTAAAATAAGCATGGCATCTCTGGGTTCAGGTTGTGGGGTACGAAGAAGATTTAACAGGAAGACAAAAGATAATCGATAGGGTTCGATCACAAAACCTAACCTTGACTCCAGACAAGTGAATCGAGCTTCGTAAGGTGGTATCCCTCCCCATTTTTTTTATTCTCTCTGATTTTATGTTTGTACCTTGTATCTTTATCAAGAGGCGATAGGGCGTGAATTGACCATTTCAGGAGCATTATACTGCAACCCTCGGCATAAGATATACCTGTAAAGAATATCGAAAAGCAGAAAATATATGTTTTTGATTTCATTTTGCAATGTTGTATCATCGCTGTAAGCGGGTGAGAGTTCATGTGCGCCAAATCATGTGCATCAGAAGATCAATGCGATGTTGTCCATGCTCCCTTTTGCACTGTTAGTGGGTTGCTGTATGTAAATGTAAGAATACATTTAAAACTGTTGTAATGAAAATGTAGCTCTTTCTCTTTACATTCTACTGTTGCGGATTGATCATTGAGTTTTTTTTTTCTTTTCCTTCTCTTAAAAGACTTTTTTTTTTGAAAAAAGTCTCAAGATAGTTCTGTAATGTAATGTTTCTCTCATGTATCCAAAGAACAATCCTCTGTTTCTCCTTTTGCAATCCTTTAGCGGCCTTTTTATGTCATCTTCCTCAATAAAATTCATGAGTCTGCTCAGGAGCCTGCTCGAAGTTCCGTGTGAAAAAAACAAGAGTAAGAAAAATATATCACTTATTAAGTCTGTGCATTTGGGCAAATAGTACATGGGGCCTATCTGCACCAATAAAATTTGTATCGTGGAAAATTTGTATTATGTAGATGTTCATGTTTTTTCCCCCTAGACCGAAAGCTCTAGTTCGATCATCTGCCCTTATCAAGCAAGCCCCGGGAGTGTGGGTCCCACATTTTATTCCCCACACTCTAGATTAGGCAAATGGAATTTGAGCCACGGCCTTGGCAGAGTGGTTGAGAACTCAAATTCTCTCTAACTATGTGGTATTGAGGAGAGTTCGATTCTTTCAATCTTTATCGTCTATAGAAGGTCGGTATGTATGTTTCATTTGCGGGGCAAATTTTAAAAAACAACCCATTTCCAAACTTATTGATCAAAAACGACATGTCCGGAACTTATTTGTCAAAAGCGGTCCAGTTTTAAGTCCTGTGAAGTTTTGTTACACAACAAAACTCCCGTGAAGTTTGGTATTTTTTTCCGCCAAAAACGACACAGTTTCAGCCAGTTAGCTAAAACTGGATCGCTTCTGGCAAATAAGTTTCAAACATGTTGTTTGAAACGGCCAGTTAGCTAAAACTGGATCGCTTCTAGCAAATAAGCAATGTTATGTAGATGTTCATGTTTTTTTTCCCTAGACCGAAAGCTCTAGTTCGATCATCTGCCCTTATCAAGCAAGCCTCGGGAGTGTGGGTCCCCCATTTTATTCCCCACACTCTAGATTAGGCAAATGGAATTTGAGCCACGGCCTTGGCAGCATGAGTGGTTGAGAACTCAAATTCTCTCTAACTATGTGGTTCTGAGGAGAGTTCGATCCTTTCAATCCTTACCGTCTATAGAAGGTCGGTATGTATGTTTCATTTGCGGGACAAATTTTAAAAACCAACCCATTTCCAAACTTATTGATCAAAAACGACATGTTCGAAACTTATTTGCCAAAAACGACCCAGTTTGTTTTAAGTCCTGTGAAGTTTTGTTACATAACAAAACTCCCGTGAAGTTTGGTATTTTTTTTCCGCCAAAAACGACACAATTTCAGTCAGTTAGCTAAAACTAGATCGCTTCTGGCAAATAAGTTTCAAAAATGTTGTTTTTTTTTTTGCTTTTCAAAATTTGTGCGGGTATGACTAGAGCAAGCTGAAAAGCAAGTATGAAATGAAGTCATAATTTCATACAGTTTACAGTAAGGGTGCCAAACTGTATCCGTATCCGAGGAAATATCTGTAACCGTATCCGTTAGGATACGAATATGGTTACTCAAATATATAACCGATAGGATATGGTTACGGATATGGTTTTGTAGCGAAATATCCGTATCCGTATCCGAAAATATCTGAATACATATTGGTCATACTCTTACGATAGTTTCGATTCTTAGATTATGGATTTGTAGTTAATTTTGATGATCAAGATGTCTAATTTTAGCTTTTCAATCATAATGAACATATTAACGAACTCTTTTTGTATCACATGACTATATTTTTCTGAATAATATCTAGTTTTCTCATATTCTTTTTGTATCTGCATGCATATCCGTTTATATATCCGGATTTATATCTGTAACCGTATCCGATTTTGACGGATATGGATATGAATTTTTCTTACCGACGTAAATCCATATCCGTATCCGTATTCGAGATGGGTAAGCGGATATGGATATGATAAGTGTGATATGCGAGCCGTATATGCTCCGTTAACACCCATAGTTTACAGACATACAAGTACTCCTAGCAAAAAACATCAGATTTTTTTTGTTTTGCCGTTTTTTTTTTTTTTTTTACTTTTTCATTTTTTTCGTTTTTGTGTGGAGGGAATCGATTTGCGTCCGAAATCCAATCCAACACCCGTCTACAGGAAAATCCGCAGCAGAAAAATATCAAGAAATCGAACGAAAAAACAACGAAAAATCCAATCTTTATCCACTTCACCAACAGACAATCCAAAAGTTCCAGCTGATCATCACTGCCGAGGGTTTCGGGTCGAGCCTCGATGCTGTGGACTTGTGGAGCCCACGGGCCCCTGGTTAAGATCTCGTCGTCGGCGTTCTCCCCCGGCGATCGCCGCCGGCTCTTGAAATGGTGGAATCGGGGGGTTCCGATGAGGTCGGTCGCCGTCGGAGCTCGGCTCTCGAGTTTCTTGTCTTCTCCAATCGGTTTGGATTCTCAGGTGATGACCTCAGATTTGAAGTTTGATCTCTTTTTTCTGCAATGCTAGCGGCTTGATTTCTTTCAACTTATGCCTGCATGTTCAAATCGTTTAGCCTCGCCAAATTCGATGATGGTCGATGGAAACCTTAGGTGCATCTCAATGTATCTTTAGATTTAGAAGCTAGTATAAGATCTTCAGATGGATGTATGTAACTTGTCCGCTTCCATGCTGGAGAATTTAGAATCCAACCCAATGGATATTATGATCTACTGCAAATGAACTACTTGGAAACAAAAATTTCAAAGGGTTTCGATGTGCTTTGAATCGTGTGTCGAGGGGCAGAAAAATTAAGCGACTTACCATCCAATTTGGCGACGTATGATCCATGGGTTAATAAAGCCGAAATCCTTTGAAATTTTATTTCTAGATAGTTTGTGTGTAGCGAATCACTTCCACCGGTTTGGATTTTCTATTTCGGACTCTGAATTTGAAGATTGGGTCTATAGTATCCGCATATTGGACACCATTAATAGTAGCCTAGCTCAACGATGGATATAATTTGGTATCCGTGACCTATTAGTATACTGGGTTTTTTAGGGTTTTCCACCATCGTTTATCCATGTTCCATAGCTGGTATGAGCTCAACATAGTTATAGGAATCGTTTCTATTTGTAGAGCATCTGAATGTGAAACTGAGACATAGTGCCCATAGAAGCTACAACATGTCTGTCTTATGTGTGGGTGAGTGTGTAGGCATACTGTCTTATTCGCTTAATTACATACGCTGAATGGGAAATTATCATAATTATGTAAACCATTTTCCATCGAAATGTCGGTCATCGAACAATGCTCCTTAGCAATTGGCATCTCCCAACTTATCCTAGAATAATACCTTTCTTGTAAGGACTTTGCATATTCAAACCTTGGTACAGACTATAAATCCAAAAGGCAAACCAAGAGGCCAACTTATCATTACTAGGAATCATATGTAAGTTGGTTCACCAGACATATGTACACTAGAATCATAGCTTGACCTCCTCAACCTTTTTGGCTGCACTAAAATCTTGGTCTTGCACTCTTTGTAGTCTGCTGGTATCACCACCACTGTATCAGATCCAAACTGACTATTTCAACTCACCTGCTTCATTGCGATCGTTGCTTATTTCAAAAGCTAATAAAAGACCTTTTGTTTTGTAGTCCTTCCACACCAATGATTTGTCACAACTGCTGTGGGTTGGTCCTGTCCCTGGTGACATTGCAGAAGTTGAAGCATATTGTAGAATCTTTAGAGCTTCGGAGCAACTCCATACAGTCCTAATGGAAACTCTCTGCAATCCAGAGACAGGAGAATGTGCTGTTTCCTATGATACAACCTCAGAGGATATGACGCTATTGGAAGACAAGGTAGTTGCAGTTATAGGCTGTATGGTAGCATTACTGAACAGAGGCAGAGAAGATGTCCTTTCTGGAAGATCGTCTTTTGCCAACTCATTTCAGATTGCAGATGTAAATTTAGTAGATGGGAAACTCCCGCCACTTGCTATTTTCAGAAATGAAATGAAAAGATGTTGTGAGAGTTTGCAAGTTGCACTCTCAAGCTATTTGCCACCATTTGAAGACCGGAGCATTAGTATCTGGAGGCGATTGCAGAGGCTGAAGAATGTTTGCTATGATGCTGGCTTTTCACGTGGAGATGCATATCCCTGTCCCACACTTTTTGCAAACTGGGGCCCTGTATACTTCTCCTCCAAAAAACAAGAAACCGCGTTGGGAGATCATGAGGTAGCATTTTGGAGGGGAGGGCAAGTAACAGATGAAGGTTTGAATTGGTTAATAGAGAAGGGTTTTAAGACTATCGTAGATATTAGAGAGGACGCTGTCAAAGATGAATACTACGGGCATGCTGTTGAGCAAGCTGTTTCATGTGGAAAGATTGTGGTTTTGAACCTTCCAGTTGAAATTGGAGTTGCTCCCTCAAGGGAGCAGGTTGAAAAATTTGCTTCATTGGTATCAGATCCCAACAGAAGGCCACTTTATCTTCAGGGTCAGGAAGGAGTTAATAGGCCTTCTGCTATGGTTTCAAGATGGAGGCAATTCATTACACGCTCTTCAATGAGATCCATTTCAAATGGTCCTCTTAGTTCTGATGGAAAGCCATCAAATACAGGTAAGAGTGCAGAGCAGCCAAGTCTGCATAATCTTCTCTCTTTAGAACCAAAAGGAGGGATTCTTCTTGATGAAGAAGTTGAGTCAACTTCTAAGTTGGATTCAACTAATGATCTCAGTATAACATGCAAGCAACAGGAAAGTTCTGTTGAAAATGGCCACTATAATGGGAAGGTGGCCCATGAACTTGCTGTAGATTCCACATCAAGCCACGGAGCTGCTGGTAGTCTGGTGGAATCTCTTGCAAACATCTCTTTGGAAAGTAACCCGCTTAAGGCACAGCTTCCAACATGTGATTTTTTCTCCAGAAAGGAAATGAGAATCTTTTTCAAAAGCAAAACAATCTCACCTAAATCATACGTTAGACCTCTCCAGAAGAAGTTTGAAATGCTGCCTAATTCATGCAGTACTCAGAGCTTGCCTGTTCAGAATAATGAAACCGTGGATCCTCAGCTGTCTGAGAGGATACTACAAGAAAATTCAAATGGAATATCTAGTGGTAGGCAGGTCATTTCGAAAACAGATGCTGCTAATGTGAGCAATGGGAAACATCTAGACAGGAGGAGCTCTGCAGCTTTTGGAGCGAGTGTGAATGGTTTTCATCAAATGAAAAGTTGCACTATCACAATTGAACCAAGCGAACAAGCTTTATCAAGCTCAATAGCCAAAAACGAAAGGACTAATGATAAATTTTCTACTGGTTCTGTAAAAGATTTGGATGTTGTGGAGGGAGATATGTGCGCTTCTGCAACTGGAGTAGTCAGAGTTCAATCGAGAAAGAAAGCAGAGATGTTTTTAGTGCGTACAGATGGATTCTCTTGTACCAGGGAAAAGGTAACAGAATCCTCTTTGGCTTTCACCCATCCAAGCACCCAGCAGCAGATGCTAATGTGGAAATCTCCTCCAAAGACTGTATTATTGCTGAAAAAGCTAGGGGAAGAGCTCATGGAAGAAGCTAAAGAGGTACAGTGTCAAGTTTGTCACTTAATTCATATCATAGTAGGCTTTGTTGCACTTTCTATTGGCGCACACTGGTATTGTAACATCATACCAGTGATAATGAAAACTTGAGCTAGGGATTAATCAGAGAAGAGTTAATGATAAGAATGATAGGCTGAGAACACCAAGCTGAGATAGTTAGGATGTAATACTTGATGGATATGGTTATGCTTATTGTCATGGCAAGGGGAATAATGTCATACACTTATAGGACAACCATACTCGTCATGACCGATTGACACTCGTACTCATCATGATAGAGGGGGATTTGGGTATGGGGAGACTAGGACAACTATGACCCGATAATATACCATGCCTTACCAACTCAAAAACTACAAAAGACTACCATATATATGTTATGCCATGGAAGCATGTATCATATATTAATATAGATCCATGCTGCATATGCGCTATATTGCAGCTCTATGAAGTAGGAAGCAGCTGCTCAGCGTTGCTAGCATATACTATAATGTGTCACACAGTATGTTTACCGCCCCCCCCCCCCCCCCCCCCCCCCCGCCAATTTTCATTCAACTACACCATAATTTTTTGATGCGATACTGATGGTACTGATTATTGTTTCTTCTGTCTCATAATTCATATTATTCTTTTGCTGTTTCAGCTATTTTAGCTGCTCTTCTGTATCTGTAGGTTGCAACTTTCCTGCATTATCAAGAAAATATGAATGTACTTGTAGAACCTGATGTACATGATATACTTGCAAGAATTCCGGGTTTTGGCTTTGTCCAAACTTTTTATAGTCAAGATACCAGGTACTGGAATTCATGGAACTGAGAGAATCTGCTGAAAGTTGTGCTTCCATCTCAGATTTATTACTTACTGCTTTTAGGTGTATATAATACAGTGATCTTCATGAGAGAGTTGACCTTGTGACGTGTTTGGGAGGTGATGGTGTAATTCTACATGCATCTAACTTGTTCAGAGGTGCAGTCCCTCCTGTAGTCTCCTTCAATCTTGGATCTCTTGGTTTTCTCACATCACATACCGTACGTTACTTTCTCAATTTCTGAATATATCACTCATGTAAAATTCTTCTGACTTCCAGAGTTTCTTGTCTGCAGTTTGAGGAATATAAGCGAGATTTGAGAGCCGTGATCCATGGTAACAACACGGTAGATGGAGTTTACATCACTCTCAGAATGCGTTTACGTTGTGAAGTTTTCCGAAATGGAAGACCAATGCCTGGGAAAGTGTTTGATGTGCTGAATGAAATTGTTGTAGATCGTGGTTCTAATCCATACCTTTCCAAAATTGAATGCTATGAACACGACCGCCTTATAACCAAGGTAAGAAACCATGCTGTTTGTATACTTTCTTGAGATATGTCTACGCATCTTCAATTTGGGACCGTCAATTGACTATTACCTCAGTGATTGTCCTAGGGCTCTTAAAAGGTAACTGCATGTTAATGCCAGGGTTTGGGCTGCAAATGGCCTCTGAGAGCTTGAGGAACAGCTTTATTAGAAGAGTTTGAGCATTATCAAGTTGTAAACTCACTCTACTAATTGAATGACTTGTTCACTTGCTGTTGGATTGAACTTGGCTAAAAAGGCTCGGCGTAAGCTTGACTGTGGCTAAGCATCTGTCACAATTGCTGATGCACACATATATTGGCACTCCCATATTAGGCGTTTACCTAAACTCCTAAGGATCTATATTGACACATTGTTCCCCTTGAATTCCACGTAGATTTCCTGCTAATTAATAACTTTAATGTATGTATATGTGTATAAAACCACGTTGGCTAATATATGCTGCATCTGTTATGTTTTTTAAATGAGAGCGGAGTGTTGGGGTATTAAATGGTAGTTGATGAATGAGTCCTAAACCAAAATGAAAAACCTGTTTTATCAATGTCTGGAGTGCATATTAGATCTTTGCTTTATCTTTAACTCTTGAGGACTCTTTCATTCTCATAACTCTGTTGTCAATGGACTAAAAAGCTCTTAAGATCAGTTTGAATTATTTTAAATATACAACTGCTTGATGAGGTTTAAACCCTACATCATTGGGAAACAATAAAAATAAAATTTGTGATCAATTGATGTTATATGAGAGAGTTTTAATGTGGCGTAATTAATTCTTGATCTTTGTTGTTTAGTGTCTGATAAAACCAATTGCATCCAGGTTCAAGGCGATGGAGTTATAGTAGCCACTCCTACTGGAAGTACAGCATATTCAACAGCTGCAGGTGGCTCAATGGTTAGTTAATATGATTCTTCATCTAAGTTTACATGAATATTTGATGTTCTCACTTCTTCAGAGTGTGGAGAAGATTTTTTCTTCTTAAATGAACTTTGTATCAGCAATATTTTTAAATTTCCATGTCAATTACTTATTGCCACTGGCCATAACATTTTCTTAGCGCATGTTTTACTGTTACTGGAATTATTGTTTACCAGTTGTTTTAAAACATCTTTCCCTGACTTTTAGAAAAGAATATTGGATGTTTCACGTTACTTTATGTTTTCAAGTCCATGATTGGGATTCTCTATACGTTGTGAACATTTTAGATTTTCAATGGAGCAAAGTAAATGAAAAATGATGCTCCAAGTTAGAATGAGTTTTCTCTAGATTATGATTTCAGAAAGTAAAGTGGTTAGGATTCTGCTTGGCTGTGATATGCTAAGTGTTGCTTGCACACACTCACACCCCTCCCCCCAACCTACCTACACCTCCTGCATGAGCGCACGCGCACAGCCCATATACACAGACGTAGGAAATTCAGAAAAGTGTGTGGAATACACAAGACTATATGCAGAAAATCCCTTAACATCAATCACATGTTAGTGAAGAGGATCAGAATTATAGAATAATATTTTATGCCATTCGAATTAATTAAGATGTGCTAATTCAGCAATACTCCTTTCACCTTGGATTCATAGATGTGAGAGCATGGCTTAATTAGCTGTAGCTTGACTCTGGAATATGTTATAACTGCTTCAGCATGGATTTCTCTCTGGACCATATCCTGTATTATGGATGCTTTGTGAATCTCTCTTTCCCAGTGCTATCTTTAACTTTCTTTTAGCAATTGGAGCCTTTCCAAGCACACCAATTCCAGTATTGTTTCCCATTCTTCTGTTACTCAGCTTTTCGTTAAGTGGAGATGTGATGTTAGTACTTACATCTTAAAATTTGCTCATTACTAATATATGAATTCGGCCATGTTTATGTATGCTATAACTATATCTATGAAATTGATTCTATACTATGAAGCGCTTTATGTAAGTGTTCTCGTTACTTGCAGGTGCATCCAAATGTCCCATGCATGTTGTTTACACCAATATGCCCGCATTCACTATCATTTAGACCTGTTATACTTCCTGATTCTGCTCGGCTTGAGTTAAAGGTGAATTTCCTTGCCCTTACTTTGTCTATATTATATTCTTCATTCAGATTTCTCATATCTATCATTACTAGCAAGTAGAACCAACCCCGATGTTGGGGAAGGGGAGAATTGGAACTCTATTTAAATAGGGAGGAAGCAGATTTCTCAGAAATGATTTCATTTCAATAATCACAAATGTCGAAAGGAAATTTGACATAATGTGAAGAGATAACAATGTTAGGCAATTTTGATAACAGATATAATGCATGTTGTATGTAACAAAAACTTAAGTCAGTAATCGTAAGGGTTGCACTCTGTTATTACAAATATAAGTGTATGCATGTCCATATCTATAGTAATTTTAGCTTAGAAGTAGTAGCAGTACTTAGAGGATATATGTCTGTTAATTTGCAGCAAATAAAAAGAATACATAATTTGTCTAATCAAAGTCAGGTGAAAAAAATGATCAGAGTATTGTAAATTATAATTAGATATGTGTTGCCTCATTTCCTACTCAATTACATGATCGAGGTAGAGATGGAATCCTTCGGTCATCACGTGTTGAAACAATTATACAGGCCTGACTCATCATGAAACTAGATGTCAGTAAGTTTCTCATCTACAAGAGATAGTCATGTGCAGTGAATGGTTTTAGCTTTTGATGACTGACCAAAATCACGCCGAGATCAGTCCCATCCGAGTCATACGCTGCATTCTTAAAAGGAGAATTTTTTAAGAAAGACAGGGTTTAAAACATAATGAGTAAAATTGACTATTTTCCTAAATAATATGCAAAATCGACCTCTTTGGCCAAGGCTGCCAAAAGGAGGTCGATTTTGAAAAAAAATCATCTTTAAAATACCAATCTTGTGTAATTAGTCTCGCTAATTAAAATTTTCGACCTCTCACTTTCTCATCGGACCTTCTTCTTCATCTCTGTCCTCTCCCTCATCCGATTCCTCAACCACCGCTCTTGAGGCTCCCTTGACCACCGCCTTCGAGGCCGCCCTCGACCCTAAATCATCATCATTATCGTATAGATTAGAATCACAAGGCCACAGGGAACAGCGATATCATTGTTCCTCGGAGTGTTGAGATTTGCTCCGATCGCTGCAGCTCCTTCGCCACCACCACGTGCAAGAAATGATCCAAGAAAGCAACCGGAAATGGCCACCTCCGCTACTACTGCCGCTTCCACTCCGACAATGATGATGATTATGATCCCTAGTTTGATCAAAGGATCGTTTTCAATGACCGATAACGGATTCGGATTCTTTGTCATTGAGCATCAAGAGGGTGAGATCCGTTAGCGCTTTCTTTGCTCGCCATTTCTGGCCCTCGCCGATTGACCCGTGACTGGGATCGAGAGCGGCGAGGACAATCTTAAGATGATTCCTCCATTAAAGGACCTGATCGATTCCATTGCGGATTGCATTGCATACATCGAGAGCCTTGACGGTCCTCTCGAAGTAATCGAAGACGAATCGATCGAGAGGAGGTTTCGGTACCGGAGATCAAGAAGAGGGTTGGGCAATGGTGGCTGAGATTAAAAAAATGGGTTTTTTGAATGAATACACGGGACTAATAGTCTCATGTATATTCTGAGCTTAATCACTTTCATAATTAGCAATTTCTAATTACACGGGACTAGTAGTCCCGTGTATTTTGAAGATGATTTTTTTCAAAATCGATATCTTTTTAGCCAACCTTGATGATGTGGCCAAATAGATATCGATTTTGCACATTATTTAGGAAAATGGTCGATTTTGCTAAATATGTTTAAAAGTGTTCTTTTTTAACAAATTCTCCTTAAAATTAGGTTCCCATGACTTTTGAACTGAAACCCACCACCTTAAGCCGGGTCTCAGTCCTAGTTGAATCTCCCATTCTCCCATTCCTCTAATGGGTTTACTAATGAGTATAGCAAGGATAGAAATTTTCAAGGGTCAATGCTAATATCAATAGTCTATAATAATTATTATGATGACACTAAATATGTCCCGATTTAATAAAAAAATCTCTAACCAATCTTATCGCCAATTTGTTCTCTCTATCATGTAAGTGATGATAAATAGATAATAATGGCGACTTGAGACTTCATTGCAACATACGTTGATGGGTTGAAATTATCACAATTAATTTGTTGCTTTCATCCCCCTGCAACCTTGGCTTGCAGAAGGGGTTTGAAACTTGAAAGTGTATGCTAGTGTGGAATTACCAAATCAGTAAATTCCTACTGCTGCAATAACAGAACATATAAATGCCTCCTGATGAGATATCATGTGAAACTCATGAGTGTAAAACTTAGACCACTCATGAATACCCTTTGAGGATTCTGCGTTGTATAAGTTGGAAGCATGGTTACATTAAGAAACAACAGAAGTCAAAAAGATTGAAAAAAGTGGGAAACAATTAAATGAACTAATTATGTATCCTCATGAATAATTGAAGAAACGATAGGTCTAAATTAATGTCGACCAACTATCACTGCTACTTGAAGCTTCTTTTGTGCTTAAGCAAAACGTCAAAGACAACAATTGCACAAAGTCAGTGAAAACCAAACATCTGACCTTAAATTGAACTGTATATATGAACCAATAAAAAAAAGCTTTGATATCCATTCTACCAACCATGAGCACACATCAAATTGGCCAACAGATATTCAATACTTAAATATTAATACAGGACAATAACATCACAGATAGAAAGAGAGAATTTTTTTTGGAAACTATTCACTGCAATCAAATCACAAAAGAAATCGTAAGACGACTACTAAACCATTGCTTGATAACCATGTCTTCTTTAGTGAGATCTTTGCTGAGACAAGAGGTATAGAAGAATTGTTTCGGGACAGTGCCCTCTTGATTCAGAATGAAAATACTTATTCTGTAAGGCCATCCAAATTCCACTTTGACATTAACTTTTAAACAAACTCCTTCAGTTTCAGCAAGATATAAGCTTAAAACATAGAAATGGTGTTGGCATCCCACCACTGGCAGCCCAACACCAGCCTTCAACTTCAGTTCTTGTTATAGTTGCTGAGATTGGTAAAATGAAACTTTTTGTTGTTGTTGAGAGATTTGAGTCGAACAGATAGCAACTACTCCCACAATCCCTCGCCTCAGTCCATACCCACCCTCCCTCCCTCTCTATTGAAGTCACCAGCCCTCAACCTCAGCCATGTCCGCTTCCTACCTCGCCACCCCTTCACCCTATCATGTCTCCAATCCCATCACCATCCTCTTTTGTTTTGCTCTCAAAATTAATGAATGAAAAGCGTGCATACTGAACAATACAGAAACTGTTGAGTTGCTGAAATCCAATGAACATTGGAAGCCGAAATTTGGCCCACTACTTTTCTAAAATACCCTCAACTCAAAACCATCTCATTAAGTTTGAAACTGTAAAAAGAGATAATAGGTTAGGACAGCAATGGAAGACCAAAAAATCTGTCATTATGGGTTTGTAGTGCTGTCATGGAACTGTATTTCTAGATTGGTTCAAGTTTCACACTTAGAAAATGGAATTCTATCTGCTCATTCCACAAACTGTATTATTGTTTATTGATGAAATCTCTCCAGATGAAGTTAGCTTCAGGACTCTGTTTTCTCTTTTTACCTAAAAGATTATATAAAAAACTAGTTCATCCATAAGGTGTTATCGGTTGCTTCAATATGGATTCAAAAAGAATTGTTTAGTTTTGGCATTGCAACTGTGACCAGTAGGTTTCCTAGTGAAGATGAGTGAGTAGAGTCGATTTGTAATCTAGTAACAATTGAGTTCACCACTGGTCCACGGCATACGTCTACGCCTAGATGCCATTAACTTCATTTCTATCACTGTTACGAAGTTTGGGTGATGTCTTTTTGTTTAAATGCATTCATTTTTTAAGCTCATCTTGCTCCTCAAACATAACATTATGCAACCTCAACAGATTCCCAGCGATACAAGGAACAATGCATGGGTGTCATTTGATGGAAAAAGAAGGCAACAACTCTCCAGAGGCGACTCTGTTCGCATATCAATGAGTCAGCATCCTCTCCCTACTGTTAATAAATGCGATCAAACAGGAGATTGGTTCCGAAGTCTGATTAGATGCCTGAATTGGAACGAGAGGCTTGATCAGAAGGCCTTATGAGGTATCAGAAAGGTCCATTCCTGCCCCTAATAGTGTATATATCTGTACAGAATTTACATAATTACGAGCAATTGTTTAATGAAAGCTAATTTACGAAATTGTATACAGACTTCATTGATTCCATCTTTACAATAAAATAACGATATAGAATAACGTCACACGGAACTGTAATCTTGCATCTTGCAACACGAGGACACTCAGGCCTCCTAACATGATTGAAATTTCCGTTTCCGCTTTCTGCTTTCTGCTTCCATCTTACTCCCATGATTATGAATAGAAGTCAAATTCATAGTTCTGGAAGGCTACAAGTCGACTAAATTTCCATTTTTGGCCCTCAAGTCGACTTGAAACCACCACCACCAATGGGACCTAAATCTATCAAGGACAAGACATCTCCAGGCATGAAAGCAGCATATCATCTACCCACAAGCCAGCTAGTTATATTTGTACCTCTCAGAGGAACCAAACACCGAACCTGCGAAAATTTTGACATTTGGTTCACGCGAACCGCTAGGCTCAAATGTGTGTCATCAAGATAGGGATGTGAATGTTTTCTTTTCCTAAGTATTTGGTCTGCGATAAGTATTGAAAGTTCGATGTCCTTCTCTGGATTCCTTTTCAATTATAACTGCCAAATTTTCCTTGAGAAAAAAGATGCGCAAACTGCCACATTGTCTTGTGAACAGGCTGCAGGACCATTGTGTTTCTGTCACGCATTTCTCGGTCTGTTGACAGGTTAGCTCCAGGCTTTTGTTTGTATGTTTCTGCATGAGAAAAAGGTGACTGTAAAAGATGTGCAGATACGATAATCATTTTAATTTATTAAAATTATTTGTATTGTTCTGTTTAGGGTTGTCAAATCGAAAATCATGAAACATACCTTGGACGTGAATTGTGATATGCATCTTTTAGACATGCAAACTATCTAGAAATTGTAACTAGTCAATTTTTTACACGTTTTAAATGTTAAATTTTGTGGCTGCTTAATGCAGGTTGTACTATATCTTAAGAGGCACATTCTAAGGCACGCCACCAACCACACTCCCTCTCTCTCTACAGTGCAGGGGGGCTCACATGTGATTTTTTTTTTTTAAAAATCACATGTGGGGTCCCCTGCACTGTAGAGAGGGAGGGAGTGTGGTTGGTGGTGTGCCTTAGAATGTGCCTGTAGCGCCTCTCTCTCTGTCTGTTAAAAGCATGGATATTTATTCCTTGCTTGGTACACTGATTATGCAATTTAAAAATGTAGGTAATGGCTGTCATCAATCACGTATTAATAATATTGAAGGCACAGAAGTAGACACTAAACTTAGAAAAGTATTAAATTGAAATTGACCGTGGATTTTTGGAGATGGATCTCGTGTAGATCCTATTTGTCTTCGGTGGATGTCGAATACTGATTTGGCTTCTCTTCGATCTATATTTTAAGTCATTTGTTGCATATAATTTTAGGTTGTTACACCTTGTAAAGTTTCTGAACTCAAAACTTCGCCACGAGAGTTTAGAGAATAGGAATTCAAGATAACGGCTCGTAAATAATGTCACTTGAGTATATATTCCCATCTGGGCTTCTCTATTAATCTTTTTTAATTGAGCTTTGCTACAGGGACCCAAAATATGGGACCAATAGAGAGGACAAGTGAGATGTCCCCCTCCTATTGGATAATGAGTTGACCATCATTAATGATGACCAACTCATTATCCAATAGGAGGGGGATACCTCACTTGTCCCCTCTATTGATCCCATATTTTGGGTCCTTGGGGAATTTTTCTTTTTAATTTTATAACACTGATGACATGAATATGAAAAATCAAAATATATACTTTTAGTCATTCCCTTTTACATTAACCTCGTGTGTGAGTTCACATTCAGTCCAATGTGAAGGAAGGAGGTTGACTGACTTTCGAAAGCGATTTCTTTGTTATAATCTCCTCTTTGATTAGTGGCTCCTCCTAATTAATTGTCTTTGCGTGTGAATGCAAGTCAAGTACCGAATGAATCGCGTTAAATTCTTGTGTGCTGTTCAATCATTTCTGCGGTTTACATTCCGTTTTGTTTTTTCTCTACGCAATCTCTCACTCCTTCGCTGCTTAATATACTTAATCGAGTGCAAGTCTTAAAATGGACAATCTCTGATAATCGAACTATAATCACAGTAGCACTGGAATGTGCATGTATGACTATAGTTCCACGTTAAAAAAGATAAGAAATAGTGGTAGGTTTAAAAAAGAAATTGTGATTAATATCCAGTAGCTTAAGTTTTTGGGTTAAAAAATGTTTCCTAGCGTCTGCTTAGAACCCATTAGCCTCAATTAGGCCCGATTACTCTCGAACAAGAAGTTTATGCAAATGTAAAACTTATCATATATATTACTGGTGTGCACCTCGTGCAAAGTACGGTCTTTACAGTTTTTGTAAATGCTACAGTAATATTTTTAAATTCTCGGTAATTTATTATAGCATGAAATAGTACATCTTGGACCCTTCTGCCTGTATAACGCTACAGTAGTTTACTGTAGTATGGATAGTGAATCTTTGACCCTCCCATTATTACATAAGAATAGATTCACGCTCATGCCAGTGCTTTTACATGAGAGAATATTACGAGAATATTCCAACTACTGATCCTAGGAACAAGTAGTCTAGATCTTCAAACGCACTCCAATCCAAGCATAGAGTCTACAATCATCTATTGCTCACTTGAGATCCATCTCCTTTTATTTTTATTTTTAATTTAGTTTTTCTTCTTCTTCTTCTTTATAATTTTTTTTTAAAAGGTATTGCTAAGTCTCCGGCCATGTGGGCCCGTGCAGAATCCAGCGAAGCCCGTATGCTCCGCTTGGGAGTAAGAGCCGGAGGAGCATTGCATTGGGCCGGAGTCCCATGAACCTTGACGGTGGGAGATGAATGAGTGAACCTTGTTTTGACTTTAGATGCATTATTTTCTTCATTAGATTTTTTTTTCCTTTTTTCCCCCCTTTTTTTATCCCCTTAGCTTCCTCGTTGACATATTTAGTTTCTCTACAATTGAAGGAATTAAGACAACATGACTCATCATAGATGCTTATAAATCTAACTTAAGTTGGAGCAGTAAACATGATGACAATGTTCTTTATTGTGTAGGAAGTCAAAAAGTGGGGGAAATGAAGGTTTTCCTCCTCATTTGGAGATTAGAGAGATGAAAGATTAAGAGTCTATTAAGTTTATAAATGTTATGATTAAGCCGATAATAGTGGCATTGGACCAAATCCTTTGTTAATAGCATGCTTAATGTGTTCAAAGTAGAATTAATTGTTGCCATGTTCATGATTAAATTATGAAAGTCTTCTTTTTTTCAAATTTAACAAGAAGTAACTTAATAAAGCGCCATAAATTAGAATTCATCCTTTATATTCATAAATATTCATAAGAGACTCTTAGAGCATCTCCAACAGGTTCCTCAAAAATTTCTCCAAAATGAGGAAACAAAAGTCATATTCTTCAAATTAATTATTTTTGCTCCAACTCCAACAGCTTCCCTATTTCGAAGAATCCTGCATTTATTACAATAATAAAAATATTCTACATTTTTGACATGAACTTTAACAATAAAAATTTAGACATGAATTTTTTGTTTTTTGCCCTCTCATTTTATAGTGTTGAGTTGTTTTTGAGTAGTTAGAGACTTGAAGAACGTGAAACATTTATGACAAAGCTCTCCCCAAAAATTTAAAGAATACTGCAGATTTGGGGAAGACTCTCATTTCTTTCTCCGCCGTCCCTATTTTGGGAAATGGGATAGAGAATCTGTTGGACCAAAAAAAGGCCCAAAATCCTCCAAAAATGAGAATACCAATAAAATGTGGAAGCGGTTAAGCTTAGTAACTACGTGGCCAATTATTTGCAAGGATTTATTTCAACCGTCAATTCTTTTACGCGGGGCCCACAACGTGATGGTTAGGTGGGACCAACCAAATTCTCGTTACGTATATACGGAGAGTACCTATCAACTGCATCAAGCATTAAAAAAAAACCCCAACAAAATATGAAATAATGAAGAAGCAGCAACAACTTTATTCTCTAAAATTAAAATAATTTTAAGTTACGCTTCCCATTTTAGAAAGAAAAAAAAGGGGTATTATTATTTTATTTTCTGGGCATTTTCGCGGTTGAAATTATCACGAAGGTCGCCGCAATAGACTTGGCTTGATTAAGCCGTAGAATATGGCGGGGATCAAGCGGGTAGCATTCTGTTTGAGGTCATGTTACATTGATACACTCCATGTGATCAAAAGTCAAAGGGAATTAGCACTAATAAATCGAAACTAATTAGTCAATTAGGAACTTATTTAACATAAACCCTTTTTCTTTTTTCTTTAAAACAATTTTTTTTCCCCAACTTCCTTGGGTTGAATCCAATCAAGAAGTGGAGAGATAAGATACAATATTACATATACGTGATAAGAGAAAAAAATAAAATAAAATAAAATACATCTTTCATGAGGCACACGGTTCTATTTATTTATAAACGCAGCATTAACAATCAATAACGGGTGCAAACTTCTGGTATAACAATCGAATATAATTTGCTGCAAATTAGTCAAGAGTTCACTTTTTTAATCATAACCTTTAATATAAATTTAGACAATTATATTCATTGTTGAGAATAACATATACCATATCCGTTCAATCTGGAACGATCTACAATCGTCAATATACAATTGAACATACGGTTCAATGTCAGAGGGTTGGGAAAAAATGTGTTAAGAAAGTCAGGGGGTTCTCCATAATTTTGCCTTAATTAAGGACGTCGGCGGACTTTGCCTAACCAACTTCCAACATTTGCCCTCGAGATTTGTCGCCTTAATCATTGATTACAAAAATAATTCCTATTTCGCAACATAAAACATGTTGTTAATGTTGTGGTTTATAACGCATCAAGACTTTATTAACCTCGGCTACGCTTGCGTAATTAGCAAGTCAAGTGGCACGTGGAGATGGAAACAGCCGGTACAAACTGTTGCAATCATGGAGAATTTTGAAAATAAACGAAGTAAAGGAGGTTAGTATATATGGTTCCCTCTATAAATAGTCAAATGATGTCAGTTTTAAGCTAAGGGGCTGTTTGTTTGCATAAGAGGGAAGGGGAAAGCCCGTCAAAAGTATCAGCTTTGACAGACTTTCTTACAAAAACGTTTTTTTTAGAAACGTTTTTGCAAGAAAGTTTGTCAAAACTGACACTTTTGACAGGCTTTCAACCTATTTCCCCTCTAAAAAAGGCAACCAAACACGCCCTAAGCTTAGATCAGCAGTAGATAGCTATTTAATGGGTTGTAAAGTAATAACTAAATATCGGAATAAACCTCCTTAACTTTGGACGATTAGCACATAAACCCCCGTAACTTTAAAAACATCTCTTAAGTTTACCCCAAAGGTTACGCTTCGCATGGGGGCTCTGACAAAATCTCAAAGATAAAGCCTAGGGCTACGCGTTGACCGGCGTCCACCCTAGGGTTTCGAATCGTCGAACGTTGACTTTCGCTTGCAATGGCGTTGACCTGGGGCTACGCGTTGACCGGCGTCCACCCTAAGGTTTCGAATTGTCGAACGTTGACTCTGATTGCAACGCATTGCTTGGCGTTGACCTAGGGTTACGCGTTGACCGGCGTTGACCCTAGGGTTTACGGATCGCCATTAACACAGTTTATACTCGTACGTTTGCTGGAGTATACACAGTTTAAGCTCTTAAGGTATTGGAGCATCGCAGTCCCGAACGTTGGGGTTGCAGGACCAACTGTTAAAGTTGATTCATCTGCATGTGTGGATTTTATCCTGAATTTGTTGGGTGCTCAAGTCACGAGACCAACTAGTGGAGTTGATGCATCAATGACTCGCAGTTATAGAATTTTTGGCAAATCCTCAGCCATCAACGGATTTGATAAGCCTTTACCGACTACCGTTTGAGTCGGGCTAGCATGCGGATTGTTTAAGTCCGTTCCGCATGTGACGCTGTGCTAAGAGAGTTAACGCTCTTAGTGCTACGATATTGAATACGTAGACTTCGTCTTTCTCACGGGAATAGACTACCCGGCAACGCGTGTTAGGCGTTGACTTTAGGATTTTTACAAAATTGGTGTCCACCAGCATGAATTCATAAGCTAGCAGAAAGTCTAATTGCATTTGAATGTCAAATCAGAAATTAATTAAATTGAATATTCGGATAACATAACTTGTAAAGAAAATATCATCGCGTGGGTTAATTTTACTTATTTTTAATATTATTCAAATGAACTTTCCTATACATTGTACTTTGGTTTAGAACATGTGATATGTCCAATTACAGGTAAGCATTCTACCAAAAATTCACGTTCTTCTTATTCTTAGGGGCTGTTTGGTTGAGTGGTTTTATAGAAAACTTTATGGAAAATGGCTGATAGTGACAGTTTTGTAAATAAAACTTTTCTGAAGATTTCTATAAACTGTGTTTGGTTCAAAAAAAATTTACAGAAAAGTTTTCTATAAAGTACAGGAAAATACCTCATTTTATAGAAATCAATTTCCGCTTAAAATTGGTAAAAATCACCCATAAATCTGACGCATATATTAAAAAAATAATTAAGAACATCAGTATCCTTCCCATGTGATTTCCTATGGGCATTGTTAGTAACCTATTTTCTATAAAGTGGCATCCAACCAAACAAAAGAAAAAAAAACAACATATTTTCTATTAAGTTAGAAACTTTTTCATACTTTGTACCAAACAAAGAAATAGCAAAAAATAAGAAATATGGTACTCTTTTGAGTTCTATAAAATTTTTCCTACAAATTTTATAGAAATACAAGGAAATCAAAGTTTAAGTTCTTTTCTTTTTCCTCGTTTTTACAAAAATTGAACCAAACAACCCCTTAATCAAAATCTGAGGATATCTCCATATTAAAGCTATATAACGAATGTTCGATAAACAAGTAGGGCCATAGTTCATTTGCGTCCATCCCTGCCCATCTCAATCTCCATGCTCTTAGTTATCTCTCGAACATTGTAGGTGTAGCAATTATGTGACAAATGTTTTAATAAATATTGTCAAGGGACCTTCATACCTGCCAAATTTGCCAACCTACATGTTTCCTTCATAATGCTTCTGAACTTCATGTTTGAAGGAAAATATGTTCTTGTTTTTGTCATCTTAAATTACTAGCGTGAACACCGTGCAAAGCATGACCCCTTTTTTTTTTTTTTGCTACAGTAATTCCTGTTTAATTGCTACTTTTTAGAATTTTTTAGTTGCTACAGCATCCCTCACTTGCTACAGTATCCGCGTATGCTACAGCAATATTTTCCCATAAAGTTCGCAGTTCCCAGTTTCATGTTTGCTACAGTAATAATGTTACTGTATCATTGCTATAGTACGAATAGTGAATTTTGGGTTCACTCATTTGTATAGAGGAGTAGATACAACCCAAAACAACACACAAGGTCATGAGTTCATGTTGATGGTGATCATAAAATAAATAAAAATATATAGAATTATATTTGCTTATTTTTTTATTCTATTATTTTTGCCCTTCTTAAATTCTTACCCATCAAGTTACTAAAATTGCTACCATAATGATATTCTTTTTCAGTGCCGGCATTAAATTTTATAGCACTGTTTGTTTACTAAAATTCAATAGAGACACTTTTTTTTTCTAAGAAAAGTTCTGTACAACCTACTTTTTAATGTGCTTGTGCAACCAATCTCACCTAAAACTCTGGCTTCATGCAGAATTCCCCTGCATAAAGTTCAAAATCAGGACTTGGAATGCTAAGCATAATAAAAATTCAAATTTGAGGTGCAAGAAATGGAGCTGTTTGGTTGCAGAAGAACAAGAGGAGTGAAGAAAAAGCAGAAATTAGTACCCATAGATAAATGCTCATTATTACCTCTCCACTTGGTAGAATATCTCCATGCAAAGACAAACAAAAAAATACACAAGATTTCACCTCAACTCTGATCCACCAAACAATATAAAAATTGTTAGGGGAAAAAAAAAGAACTAGTCATGAAATAAAATTGTTAAGAAAGCATGCCCCCTCCAGTAAAATCCAAAGAGAACAAAAGGGACATATTCACACTCCAAAGAAATGAAATAAAATTGTTAGGAAAAAAAAGAACTAGTCATGAAATGGATGCATACCATACAAAATATACAACCGCAATAAGATAAGGATAAGGGTTGATATCAATCATTACATCAGCCTGAACCAGTTCTGATTTTCTATGGACCATGCTGAGCCCAAGGCTCCATCATCCATTGGCATGTCAAGATACCCTTGCCATTGTGATTAATCTAAGAGTGTAACTGCATTTTGTCTCAAGTAAATGCAATGTCTAGGACAAGCTAGCAAAGTAAATTTTCGAAATCGAAACTTAGAACTTTTTTGATATATCAAGTGACATTAAGATAGAACTTGAGCCCCCTAAGCTCATGTTCAGCACTTTTACATGATTAATCCTCTCGTCACATTATTCCAGGGCGAAGACTAGAGGTACAGTTGCACAGATACACGTCATTAAAAATATGAAGGGTGTAGATGCAAGCTGTAGTTTAAAAAAATCTAATATAGGCTATTTTACCAAGTCAGAGGGCAAACCACTACACTCAAATAATAAAAAGTAGTCTCACCTGATGAACAATGCTTCATCTGGGGGGGATCCAACCCTGCATTGACCATTGAATTCTTAACCCAAACCACCCCAAATTTTAAAACTCACTCAATCAACACCGTCCACGGTTATGCCGTCCTTTTTTTTAATTTTCTCAATTTTCGCCTCCCTCTTTGATTAAAATAACTGTTGACATGCATTGCCACTGCATTATAAAGCCCCCCTCAACACCTCACCACCTCTGCACCATCAGCTCCAATACTCCTTTCATACCAAACACTTCCACAACCTTAATTTCCTAGTTTCTCAACACAACCATCCCTCTCTTTTCGAAAATGGTGGTTCCAGTCATCGACTTCTCCAAGCTTGACGGCGATGAGAGAGCTCAAACTCTCGCCCGGCTTGCAAATGGATGCGAAGAATGGGGATTCTTTCAGGTAATATATCTTATACCTTATATTTTGATATGACAAACATCAAAGCCTTTCTCCTAAATTCTTGGGGCAAGCTACATGAAATTCTATTCTTCCATTCAATTCTACTTTTAAGATTTTCTTCTTAGTTCTTTCCAGCTAGCTAAGTTCTCTTAATTATAATCTTATCACGTCACCGAAGATGCATTTTCTGGCCTCCATTACACGAGACCAAACCATCTCAATCAGTTTATCTCGATTTGTCCTCAATATGAGTTTCCTCTGACCTCCTGTGAATACACTCGTTTCTCGTCTTCTCTCTTAGTATGTATTCATGAGATTGTTGAGATGAGAAATAGAACATAAAACAGTAACATACCTGAACGTTGCAGCTTGTGAACCACGGCATCCCTGATGAGCTTCTCGAGCGCGTCAAGAAAGTCTGCGCTGATTGCTACAAGACGGAGAGGGAGGCACAGTTCAAGGACTCCAAGCCTGTTCAGTTGCTGACTGAACTTCTGGACAGCAGCGACACTGAGAAGAAGCTGGATGATC
The DNA here is from genome assembly GCF_001876935.1 of Asparagus officinalis. Classification (NCBI taxonomy): domain Eukaryota; kingdom Viridiplantae; phylum Streptophyta; class Magnoliopsida; order Asparagales; family Asparagaceae; genus Asparagus; species Asparagus officinalis. The sequence goes on from NC_033802.1 coordinate 2,965,524, forward strand.
TCGACTGGGAGGATGTTTTCACCCTGCAGGATGACAACCAGTGGCCATCAAACCCACCAGAATTCAAGTAAGCTCAATAGAAATTTAATTCTTAAAGAGGTGTATATTCTGAAAGCATCAAGGTTTGCTGAGTACAGGGAAACGATGAAGGAGTACAGGCAGGAACTCAAGAAGCTGGCCGAGAAGATAATGGAGGTCATGGATGAGAATCTTGGCCTCGACAAAGGTTATATCAAACGAGCATTTACTGGCAATGATCACCCCTTTTTCGGTACAAAGGTAAGTATTAGAATATAAAAACAAAACTCTCGATCATCACCATAAAATTGGAGTTGTGGTGTAGTCAAAATGTCATTTAACATGATATAACATGATATCAGAGCAACCCAGGTTGACTCGTGCATTTTATGCGTACCAAAAAAGAAAAAAAAGAGATACTTTTGTGTAAGTCCATGTTTCAGTCCATGAAAAGATTGTTAAACCTGTGGACGTCAGCTACTATATAAAATTATAACCTAAAGTGAAAATTTTCTAGTTCTAACATCTTGTCTACAAACAGGTGAGCCACTACCCTCCATGCCCACACCCAGACAGGGTGCCAGGACTCCGGGCCCACACTGATGCCGGAGGCGTCATCCTTCTCTTCCAGGACGATGAGGTCGGTGGCCTACAATGCCTCAAAGACAATGAATGGATCGATGTTCAACCTATTGCTAATGCAATTGTCATAAACACTGGAGACCAAATCGAAGTTCTGAGCAATGGAAAGTACAAGAGTGCATGGCACCGTGTGCTAGCCAAGCCTGATGGCAACCGCCGCTCCATTGCATCATTTTACAACCCATCGCTAACCGCAACCATCGCTCCAGCTTCGCAGACGGCTGAGTACCCAAAATATGTGTTTGGCGACTACATGTCAGTATACATCAAGCAGAAGTTTGAGGAAAAGGAGCCTAGGTTCCAGGCTGTAGCTGCTATATAAAAGGACTACTTATATTTATTTGTGTTGTGCTACCAGGAGCATGTTTGCTTCTCTCCACATATAGAAGAGTGGGAGGGGTTAGTATTTCTAAGACTTGTTTGTTTTTTTGCATTTGGGGGAAGCATCCATACTTATGTTTGAGATGTAGCTTGAAGAAGCGTGTTGTGTCTGAGTTGGTACTAGTACTACTTGGTTTGTGAATGAAATGATGATTAATTCTTAAGGAATAGCAAGCAAAGCCATTCCTTAATGTTGTGGGTGACTCTCATAAGTTGGAAAGGTTTGAATCACACGATAAAAGATGCATCAATCTCCACAAGTACATACTCCAAATGATAAGGAGGATGATAGTTGTTAAAGGCAATGATGGAGAAATCAGATAGAACATGGAGGGAAAAAGACTCTGGTTCAATCTTACCCATGTGAGTATTCTATTCCAGTGTCTATAGTCATCTGATGGCAATGGTGTCTGTCACCTTTTTCCATTTGAATAATCAGACATAAGATCAAATGACTGGATACATATGAAAGATAAAATTGGAAGAAGGGGAAAAAAACAATGTAAGAGAGCATGACTTTTCAGAAGAGGAGGTGCTCATTATGATTGAAAGTAGTCAATTAACTTGACCATCTAGCATCCACTTCTCAAAATTAACAGTTATCACTAAAGAAAATAAGCTTTAAATTCTTACATTAGTTGATCAACTCTTTGTTTCTAGGAGATTTTTTGTCTAGTATTAGTTCACCAAATCATAAGTGAGAGGCACCTTTGTGTCGATTATATTTCTCCAACAATCCGATGCCTGATGATTTAGATTATATTTCTCCAAAATTCATCCTAGAGTTGTCAATAATTTGACTATACATATAAGAATAATCAATGTTTCAAAAAGCATGCGCCTAGTCCGTCTAGGCCTACGTGGTACTAGGATGCCCGCCTAACGCCTAGCACCTAGGCGGTACCTATATTGTCCAAAAGCGTCTAGAGGAGTGTGGGCTACTTATATGGACTACATCCTTTAGGCCTTGATCCTTATTTCCTCTTATTTCCTCTATTGCAGACTCCACATCCTCCAGCCCCAAACTATTAACACCTCTATTTCTTCCGACTTACAGCAAAACCTCCACCACCACTTAAACAAAGAAAGAAATCCGTCTAGATCGATTTGGCATCCATGCTTTCTATAACATTTGCATTTACTATCAATTGTTATAACCAAAAAATAAGAAAAGTAAAACCGGCTAGGCGCCTAGGCTCTAGACGCCAGGTCTAACGCCTAGGCCGCTTAACACTTTCTATAACCTTGAGAATAATGATAACTATACTACTCTCTCCTACACTACTTCTACACTATATGGGGAAGAAGTGTGGGCTTCCTTAATAGGTCATCAATTTAAAAAAAAAATTGAAGAGAACAAACTCCACACTTTTCGCTCTCATAATGTAGTAGTGTAGAAATAGTAGTGTAGTTATCACTACTCTATAGATAAAGCTAGAAGCTTTATCCCAATGAAATAATGAGCTTGAGCTTGTGAAGTACATCTAGAGTTGTACTGCTAAGCTCTAGGGCTCACAGAATTTATTCTAGTGATTTGAGGAACTTAATTACAATTACCAGCAAAAAGAGCTTCCTTCCTTGGTACCTGCCAGCGGCGGATTTGGCAATTGCGAAAAGTATCCCATACAATTTACAGATATCATTTGGAAATGATAAGAAATTACTAAAAGCTTTTTAAGTAAAGTTTATATGCAGAGGCAGCAGAAAGTAGATTCGGCGGAAGATATCGATGTGTGTTTCATTGATGGATGTAACATCTGAGTACATGACTGGAGGGAAATCTAAGAATCCCTCTAATAAAACAGGGAAAAAAAACACAATAAACTCAAGATGAAAGAACTTGAAACGATAATGTTTGGTTTACTTCCCTACTATTTTCACTAAAGAGGTAGGATGGATGAAGATTGATGAAGTTATGCGTAGTGGAAGATGGATCATCGTCAGTTAACACTTGACAGCACAGACGCACATTGAGCAAAATTGAAGGTTGATTATAACGATAAAATTGAATATCCTGCTTATCATAAAACTCTATCCAGTCGAAGATAATGAAAGGAGATAACCCCTTCTTTACAGTATGCCAACCTGTTTGAAGACACTACTAGGTATCTCATCTAGTTGAAGACATTGTAAGTGTCATGATTTGCAAAAGCAATATAGTTGTCATAAAATTACTTTAAACATATACTATAGCATATTATTCAAATTTCTCTTCTTTTCCTAATCAATTTGCCAAAACTCTGTCACCGAGCTGCAGAACTCAGTTCATGAGCAAGAAACTTAAATTGAAAAGGAGCAAAGCAGAAGAAATCCCAAAAAAAAGAGTACCTTATTGATGGCCAAGAATAACTTATAGAGGATCATAGAAAGTGCAGATACGCCCAAAATAGGCTACTGAGAGTGTGCTTGAGTCCACCAGCAGCAGCAAGGCTCGTCCTGCATAAATATTGACCGTGCCGTGTTGATATGGAACGGCAACGGTCATACACTTTCTTTCACAAATCACAACTACTTCACCTTGATAAGGTCGTCACTAAGGCTTGATATTTTCGATATTAAAGAAGTTACAGCAAAATAAGCGTCCATTAGAGGAAGCCCATGTATTTGAGGCCAATTTATTTTCTTGATGAAGCGTAAAGCATCCAGACATAAAAGCAAACAAACTGAGTGTTACAAATGTAGTTACACAAGAATACAAAAAACCAACAACATAGATTTCCATGAACTTCTTGTAATTTTCAGCCTTGATATAGCTGTTTAAGTGGATTGCATTTCTTAAGCTTGTTCCATCACAAACTATGCTCCAAAGTACAGCTACACCAACTGAATTAAAAAAATGAAATCAATATCCCAATATAGGATGGTGATATCATCTAACTGAAGAATGATCTTAACAGGAATTTGCCAGAGTGGGCCTCTGGTAAAAAAAAAATGCCCACTGTGAAGTATGTTAGTCAAAAATTCTTTCCCCTGTCGAGAAAATCATGAAAAAGATAGAGCTGATTATGCAGAGATATCCTGGAATGAAGAATACTGAATTCCAACTCTCAGGGCTCGAGAGATCCACATTGGCAGCCTTAGCAGAATCAAGAATCTTTCCTGTAAGACTAACACCTACTATACCAGCCAATGTCCCTGCTGTATTAGAAACTCCCATCACAATCCCTGCATATCTTGGAGCAACATCCATATGATTAACCGCGAATCCAGCTCTTCCAAGAGCCAAAAAACCTAGAGAAACTGAAGAACAAAACACAGTCCCTGTGGAAGTTCTGAACATAGGGAGCGCCATTAAAGCAAAGGAAGCAACGATAAACCCTACGGAGTTCAGCAGTTTACGAGTCCTGGTCACAGACAGTATTCTTCTTGTGATTAAATGATCTGCTATAACTCCGCCTATATTGGAAAATATAAACATGTTAAGGTAAGGCAGCATCTTTGATGAACCCATATCCTGAAGGCTAAGCTGAAGACCAAGCTCAAAGTATGTTGGCAGCCAGTTCATAAGCACATACAAGGCATAATGAAACGTGAAATTATTCACCACAATTGCCCAAACTGGCAAACTAAAGATAATTTTCTTCCATGGGATCTTAGCTGCTCGAAGAGAACTTACACCAGCCTTCACCTTTTCCTTTGACTTTGTTACTGGCAACAAAGTCTCCCCAAAACCAGCAGCTGTTGCCTTCGGATGATCAGAACGAGGAGGGTCGCTCGCACATTTCATCCACAGGATAGACCAAAGACCACCTAATGCAGCTTCAACCAAAAATACTGACTGTGGACCTCGGTATTTTACAAGACTTGGAAGAAGAAGCATGCCACCAGCTGCACCGAAATACATCCCAGAAGTCGTGAGGGATACAGATCTTGAACGTTCATGGGGAGGAACCCATTGTGCTAGAACTGTATGGATAGAGGGAAAGATAAAGCCTTGTGCGACCCCAACAAGCAATCGGGCAATTACCAGTAAGTAAACCTGGCTGGGATCCAATGGGATTAAAGCACATGTCAGGGACCAAAATACAAATGATAGAAGCAGAACTCGTCTTCCCCCTATCTTTTGTGCTGCCCATCCACCAGGAATTTGTGACACAACATATCCCCAGTAGAATGTAGAAAGTATCAGACCCTTGCTAGATTGATCAACGCCAATGGCATCTGCAGCGGCAGTATATGCTATTGAGAAGCCCATGCGCTCGATGTAGCAAACATTCGTACAGATGAAGGTCAGAAGAACAATCACATGCCGCTTTGGAAATTCCATTCTTGACATTTTAACTAATCTAGTCTCGAAACTAACATGTATTGGTATCCATATTCTGCTGTGATAACATAGGAAGTGTTGTTTCTTTCATTAATAGCAGAAACTCCCTAGCCCATATGCTCACTACTTTCTATTCTCTTGAGGAAACATCCTGTAAAGTTAGAAGCAGGGTTTAAACCATCTCTAACAAATAGTCAAAAACATGAAATTTAGGTGAAGATAATTCTGGAACAACATTTAGTAATCAAAATTTTCCTCCCTCCAAGCTTGAAAGAGGGCATTATTAAGCCTCAAGAAGGCAAAACAATAGTCAAAATCTGAAACAACAGAAATTAACACTTCCAACTATTAGCGAAAGTACCAGAACAATGGTTTGCATAAAATTAAATTATAGGCATGCATTAGTAGAGCAAAGAAAGGATAAGAAACCAGTAAATAAATTAGCTTTCTACTCAAAGTCACATCTAGGCTCATAATGCCCCATATTGTTTAAAGTGACCAAGTATGAGGGAAAGAACAAAATACGTGTATCCCCTTCTCGTCAGGACGGGAAGTATAAAAGATCCAATAGAAAGTATAAGCCAATGATGACTGCATTTAGTACATGTGATGTGGCTCAATTAACCTTATTCCAAGGTTTCTATCAATCAAATTTAGATGAGTACCTAAATCTTGAGATAATAAATTTTTAAATTTAACATCCTTTGTACATATGTTAACATATTGGAATTAGGAAAGCATGTAGAAGATTGAAGTTGATGTAGATGGTAGTTTCCTAAAGTTGAGAGTACAGTCACTAGATTTTTTGGCATGTGTCATTTGTGTACAAGAAACTTTATACAAGAAAGAACAGAATTATCTCAATATTAGAAGGAAGATTTGTCAACGGCACTTAAATTTTGTGTTCCTACTTGACAAAGAAATGAATGATATCCCAGTTAGCCTTAATACTGTGGAGTCACTCTTGTACATCTATCATACTTGTGTAAACATTTGAAATAGTGGATCTTGATACCTTCAACTGCAAAGAAAAGAGAAATCAGTTTAATTTTGTCATCCACTTTTTTGCTTTTTACCCCTAGTTAGCGAAGGCTTTAGATGGAGTGAACACTCAGGTTACTTAAATGCCCATTACTGACCATAAAGCCTGTGCAAGATAGGATCCTAATGCCCTTGATTTATCAGTACGCCTACACAACCTCCTTATTAGATACAAGGATATATAAGGGCCTTCACTGAGAGATTAAAAATCATAAAGAATGACTCAAGTCACAGACAAAATCAATCCCTGTCATGATAGATCAAATTAGGTACAAACATCTAGTTTGGATCAAGCAAGACACTACTCAACTCTAACCCACTTGCAACCTAGTTTAACCAGACAAATTCAAGTTTCCTCTCTCTACATTCATGTACAGCTCACATCAAATAATAGATTTGACTCAAGATTCCATGAGAAATGGAAACCAATGTGCTAGTGGACGTTTCCGTACCAAGATAATTGCATAGACTTGGTCTACTTTCATGTTAATCATACCAATATGGTAATATATATTAGAAAATGCTCATAAAATTGAGGGATATTTGCCAAAACCCAAAATTGTTAGCACAATCAGTTTACATGGCATCCAAAGAGCAATAACTTGAATTTTTTCAAATGCTCAGTTTTAGAGCAGACATTCTCAAATTTTATTTTAATACAAAATTCCTTGAAATACCAATCACATTTCAAGAAGCATCTTTGAAAATCAAGAAAGAGAAGTAATTGACCTTAGGTCACCAAATGTTAGCTCCTGAAAGAAGAAACAAGTGAAAATATTCAGATCTATAGTTCAATAGATCAAAAATATCACCAAATTTGAAATAAAAACCCTAAAAATATCAAAATTGAATGCAATACCTTGAGATTTTGATGCCGGCCGCGACGCTGAAATCTGCGTCACGGCGACGAGAAGGAACAAATTTGAATGAGATAGAGAGATTTTAAGGTCAACTGGAAATTTTAGGGCAGGTACTGAAGTGGAGAAAGAAGAACTGAACATTATTGGGTAGGATCCTAAATAGACTAAATATTTGCTCCGCTATCCTAAATAGATCTGGATTGATATTCATCATTTATCCCTATTCCCTCATAGGTAAAAACTTATATTTTAATATTAGGCTGCATTTCGAAAATGAGATCTGGATTTGGGAGGTTGATTCAATTGAATCTAGGATTTGAAATCCATGATTTGATTAATCCTTTGTTTGGATGTCTTTATTGAATGAAAGGATTTGAAATCTTTGATTTTAAAGCGTAGTGTTTGGATTCTTTATTATATATGAATTTGGATTTCAAATTAGTATTTTAAGAAAATTTACCCTCTTAACTCCTCTTCTTTTAATCAAATGCAATGAGATGTGTCAAATAGTAACAAAAAAAGAGTAAAACTAGCTATTTTGAGCAACGATCACTACATTTACTAAGTTTTTAGATCCATTATCCACCTTAACTTTCAAGACTGACAACAAAATGAAGATAACTCCACAAACAGACCAAGTATCTAATAACATATCACCATTGCATATCCTTAGTATTGAGAGATGTTAATAATGGATCAAGAAACAAGACATCATTCTTTCTCCCCCTCCTTTCTCTTCTCCGCTCTCAACTTCATGTCTCGAAGAACTTTTTGGATCCTACATTGCACAATTTAGCATCAATTAGTTTATGACACAAAAATACACATAGAAAGGTGACATTCCACTAACTATTACAAAAGAATGTATCATTGTGTTACTCAACCATGTGCCTTCATTCCCAAGGAAGAAAAAATGAAATGAAGAATAAATAAAGCTTCATGCCAAGGATTCTGTTAGGATTGCCTTTGCAGTGAAGTTTTAGGTACTTCAATTGAATTCAACCTTTCAAGATAGATAATTGCAACTTATATCAATATCAAAATGGTCTTATCTTTGACACTGTACAAGTTATTCATGGGAAAACTGTAGTTAAGCCCAAACTCCAATTGACAAATAACAATGATCAATAAGAACTATCAACTACTAGAGCTTGTCTAAGGGTGTGTTTGGATTTCATTGGGGGTAAGGGAAGTTAAGGGAAATAGAGGAGAGAAGAGAAGGGAGTTAAGGGAGTTCCCTTCTCCTCCATTACACCCCAATTTTGGGGCGAACAATTTTTGTATTGTTGGGGGTTGAACTAGGAGGGACTCTTCACCCCCATAAAAACTACCCAGACAGGGTGAATGTCTATCCTACCTTCCCTTCTCCCGTATTCACCTCAATCCAAATAGAGCCTAAAGAAGAAATAGAAGTAACTATACTCAGTAATGGGAAAAAAATATGTAGTGAGATTAAACAAATTTTAATGAAACCATAAAATATGGATAACTGAATATTTGGCAAGAAATGAAGGATATATACACACATGGAGAGTGATTATGCGCAAAAAGAATCCAGCAAATTTAGAGATGTCAATATAGAATCTTAGCTCGGCACAAGATTTGTGTGCATGTCTCACTCAAACTAGGAGAATGACTAATGATATATGTTTCACTTTCATATAGAATGCTCTTGAAATACTACTAAACAACTTGGGAGTAGAGAGCTAATATTGCAACAGTAATATCATTTTTACCACTTAATTAAGAAAGGTTCACAATGATATATAACAATGGAACAGAAGACACAAAAGTATGATATCTATATCATATCTGGCACATGGACAATACGAAAATTAATGTTTGCATATTGGCCATTCAAAGTTCTTCATCAGAGAAACATATTCATAATAGTTGCAGTTTCCTGAAATATCTAAAACAACTAGATTATGCTCATTCTTCAAAGTAAACTAATGAACACAAATATACAAATTCCTAATACATCTCAAATCCTTCATTAATTTCCAACCCAGCAATAAGCAAGACTATTTCCGTAGACCCTTTAATAACATATATAGTTCACCTTATCTTTAAACCATGCTAAATATAGAATTTCAAGATTGCACATCATTCGACCAGCTAAGCATAGTAAACAGTTATATGGTACTTCGGGGTGAGCTGATACTGTTCGACAATCCAGACTGCAAGAAACAAATAATCTAAACTTGCTTGTTCTTAATTTGAGTAACCGACTCAACTATATTTCTGAAATCATGCTGATAACCCAAAAAGTGACGAACCTCCAGTCCATATGCATGAAGGTTTTCTAGGATTCATATTAAGCCCTTATTCCATCTAGCTAAAATTAAATAAGAAAATTAAATGCAGACCCCAAAAAAAGAGTAACTTCAAATTAGTAATAGCAATGTAATCCAAAAACAAAATTCTCTTTTGCTTACCACTTGGATGGAAATGCAAAAAGGACCAAATGCAAAGTTAATAGTACGAACTCATGTCAAAGTTAAGAATAGGTTTAACTGTTCTAGGGTTTAAAACCGACATAAAAGAGGGGAAACTAGAGACTCCGAAGTTGTTCAATTACTGCCAAAAATCCTTTGAAATATTAATGAGTTTCCCTATAAAGGAAAGAATATTAACCAAATAATTGTTGGGTTTCTGATTTTGTTAGTTTGCAAGTATATTTACAGATTATCCACAAATAGATGATACAATAATGCCACTGAACACAGATATTTGTTAAAGTTGAAGCCTTTTATAAGGCTTGTGAGCAAACTTTCAAAGCTATCTACACACAACAAATACCACATTCTGCAGCTTATGTACTACAATTTCACATTTTTAGATTCCACCATATTCGCTATTTATCACACCTTACATGCTCATTTTTTGTACATCATGGACAACTAATACTTCATTACTTCAGAGGAAATATACAAATAATTGCTCATCATATCAAATTTTCTCAGGTATATTGCATTTGTATTTATTTCGTGCGATACTTACAAATGGAAATAAAGACTACAAATCTAAAGCTCTCCCCAGTAGAATTTATAAGTGTATTCCCACTCTTCTCTCCTCTCCTCATACCACCTCCTCATCCCTTCCTTTTCTTGCTCTCAGCTCTCTGAGCTTGTTAACAATGGAGGCTCAAAGAGGGAGGCAAGGTCCTCATCATATTTTCCTTGTTAAGAGTGTTATTCTCTCAGAGCCATGGAAGGGAGCTTGCTGATCAAAATGCCTACTACCCTAAAAATTATGTTATAGCAGTTCCTATAAATGCTTCGTGTTCTCTTTACCAAATCTCTTTCTGGATAATGATTACTTTTTAACTCTTTTCTCTCCTGATTTTATCAAAGTAATACATAAAAAATTAAGCATAATACATTAGCTCTCCGATATACTAGTCAACCAAACGGGAATCATACAAAAATCCACAAAGTAATTTCACATAAAAGCATCTCCAAAAAATCCAAAATTATGCCATAAAACTAAGGCCACTCAATCAACTAAAATCACAATAAAATGGAAAGGACAAAAAAAATGGCCATACCTTTGAGATGAGAGAAGCTCTTCTTGCTCGAATAAAGAGGATAACCTCAAATTTTACCTATAATTGCAATCAGTGACTGCCATTAGCAATACGCATTGTTAGGATTGCTAAATAATTGGTAAGAACCCATTAAAATCACCATACTCTAATGCATATTCATAATAAAAATCAACAAAAAATTAGAAATAATTGGTAAGTAATCAAATAAACCACGATCAGTTGGGGTGAGATCGAGAGCACTACCTTGATCTAGGGTTTTAGCCGCAAAGATCCCTAAACCCTAGCTCAGATCTAGGGTTTC
>NC_033802.1:2976593-3000140 GCF_001876935.1 Asparagus officinalis
TTCTTTTTCTTTTCTTTTCTTTTTTTCCTTAATTTATGAAGAAAATAAGAAAGTTATTTTTATTTAACAATTTAGTTTTTTTTTTTTTTTGTATGTAAGTGGTTATGAAATTAAAATGTAAGAAAGTTGTTACATATGATCTAATGTAATTTTGGCTTCCCCTAAAAAGTGGCGAAGCCATATGAAAATGACAAAAAAGATAACTAATTTAATTAAATGATTTTAATTATACTTTCTAATTAATCTTATTTTGCTACGTCATCTTCACATTACACTTTCGATAATAATCTAATTTTTCAAACAAACACTGTATTTCACTTGCGTGCTAACATGGATGTAAAAATCAGTTGCAAAAAAAATAACTTACATATTTTAAATTTGCTTTTAATTTGTCATCGTGAGAGTCACGTTGGAGCCTCTCAGCTATCTATACCACATGTGATGTTCTGACATGGCAAGTCTTTGATTGCTAATGCTACGTGAATACTTCAATATGTGAAAAGTAGAGAATATACCCATTAAAACGTACTCGTAGCAGATTAATTTCTTTTGCATGCATTATCCACTTGTATTGATATCTTTATCATTTTCTATAGGATGATGAATTCAGTGTTGGGAATTTAACGCCTAAATCCACTAATGCAACAGAAACGCAGTATAGAGAACAGTACACCAAGATTTACGAGGTTCGGCAACTGCCTACGTCCTCGGGAGCCACACAGTTAATTTCTTATTTAATCTAACAAGAAATTACAAGTTAAGAGCAAATCTCTAAACTGAGATTCCTCAAATTAAACACTGTAGCTACAGTGTTAATACCCACTTTAAAATACCCTTTTCTCTTTTCTCTCTCTTCTTAAACCCTTTCTTTATCTCCCCTCAAATCCCTAATTTGAGAGCTGGAGATCAAAAATAAAATCGCTTCTGCGATTTTCAAAGGGATTAAACGCTGCTGCGTTAAGGGGCTTCGCCACCGCCGCCAGAGAAAAGTCGGGGGAGAGAGCAGCAGGAGCTAGGTCATCGGGGGGGTTTATAGCCGAAGTTGATGGGCTGGCGACAGCCTGTCGCCAGCGGTGCAGCGGACGCGATGGTGGGGGTCGCTCGAACGCGAGGGTCGACGAGCTTGAACGCGCGGGTCAGGTCGTTCACACCGAGGGTCGCGTTCGTCGAGCGAGGGTCGCGTTCGCCCAAAGCCACCATCGCGTTCGTCGTCGAATTCGCTGAGTCGACGCTCGCCTGCTCCAACCTGGAGCTCGTCGGAGCTTCGCCGGAGCTCCTCATCGTCGTCGGAGGTTGGTATCCACCCTCAACCTAACAATCTCCCACTTGGAGACCAAACCGACGGCAACGGACTATCTCATTAAGCTCCTCTCCTGTGTGGCTCCGCCCTCATCATCTATGCATGAAGGCCAACTGAAGTTGCGCACAACTTCAGTTTTTGAAAGGTCGCTGCCTTTGTCAACATATCCGCTGGATCCTTTCTTCCTTGGATATTCTGTTGAAATCCTTTGACAACTCGTCGGGCTCTGTATCTTCTGGAACCATTCTGCTCCTTTTTCACTCGATACACCCACTTGTTGTGACGTGCCTTCTTCCCCATGGGCAACTCAGCTAGTCCCCATGACTGGTTGGAGATCAGAGATTTCTTCTCTTCTTTCGCAGCAAACTCCCACTTGCTCGCATCTCCACTCTGACAAGCTTCATCAAAGCTTTCAGACTCTCCTCCATTTGTCAGCAACATATAATTCATGTATCTGCTGTTAGGCACAGGAGGACGAGTTTCGTTGTTCCGAAATCCTATCCGCTCACGTGGCTCGTCGATTCACTTCAATCGTTCATCGACGTCGATTAGGCTCATGTGGGTCGGATAGTGACGTTCATCGTTGTTCTTTAATACCGAACCGTTTGTGGAGACCTATAGGCAATTTTCGATGCCTACAGTGCACTGGAGTACTAGTGACAACATAAACTAACTGTAAGTCATGGTAATTAGTTAAACAAGTTCATGAGAGTTTTCTGTAATTTATGTTGTATAGAGGGGTCTTAACGAATGGGTTGTGAACTTTATCCTTCTTTTTTATTTACGTGACGTTATCAACTAGAGCTATCCTAATCTTATATGCATCATAATACTGGTCTTGGTTTGACGATGTTTGGGTCCTGAATTTCTCCTACATTCTTGTGATATATTGCATGGGCAGGCTCTGAAAGCTGAAGGTCAGGTATGGCTACTCTCAAACACGGACCCAAAGGAGGACATTGTGCATGCCAACGACTCCAAAACAGAGATGCAGGTCGATGACGATCTAAAGGAGTTCTTCAGGAGCATTGTTCTGCCCACTGAAATGTAAGAAATCGAGAAGGATCTTGTGATGGATGGGTTGAATCCAGCAACTGACACTGAGAACTGAGAAGAGAAGTTCCATTGCTGAGGCCCTTGGAGTGCCGTCTCAGCCCATGAAGCTAAAGAAGAAGGAGAAGGGCGTCACTAAGAGGACCAAGCTCATTAATGCTCATTTGCCAGAGCTTTCTGAAAATTTGGAAGGCTCTTCTATTCTTGATAATGAAGGTAATCAGATTCTTACAGTCTTGCAATATTAATTCTATATACCTGACATCAAAATTTGTTATATCATTTTTCTTCATCTATAATAAAACAAACATAGAGGCCAGCTTAGTCCACCTATGAGAAAGCAGGGAAGCAATACTCTTCATATCAGATATTTCCAAATGTTTACCATATTCAACTGTTTGCATGCAAAAAATTATTTTACCATCAGTACCGATAATACCTTCTATAACTAGATCTCCATATGATGTTCTCTTATAATATATAGTCCAACTAAACAAGCAAGCGTTCATACCGAGCTACTAAATCCAACTTAGTCCACTTGGAACGAATAGTGATAATTAGCAGAGTGGTCGCTTGACAAAAGAGGCCACAGATTAGACCTAGCCATAATCCCTGCAAGAATAAAAGAAAAGGTGTTTACAACTTCTCATGCATAGTTGTGATTTCAAATAAACTAATAGAGAACATGTATATGTTGGGAATTTAACGCCTAAATCCACTAATGCAACAGAAACGCAGTATAGAGAACAGTACACCAAGATTTACGAGGTTCGGCAACTGCCTACGTCCTCGGGAGCCACACAGTTAATTTCTTATTTAATCTAACAAGAAATTACAAGTTAAGAGCAAATCTCTAAACTGAGATTCCTCAAATTAAACACTGTAGCTACAGTGTTAATACCCACTTTAAAATACCCTTTTCTCTTTTCTCTCTCTTCTTAAACCCTTTCTTTATCTCCCCTCAAATCCCTAATTTGAGAGCTGGAGATCAAAAATAAAATCGCTTCTGCGATTTTCAAAGGGATTAAACGCTGCTGCGTTAAGGGGCTTCGCCACCGCCGCCAGAGAAAAGTCGGGGGAGAGAGCAGCAGGAGCTAGGTCATCGGGGGGGTTTATAGCCGAAGTTGATGGGCTGGCGACAGCCTGTCGCCAGCGGTGCAGCGGACGCGATGGTGGGGGTCGCTCGAACGCGAGGGTCGACGAGCTTGAACGCGCGGGTCAGGTCGTTCACACCGAGGGTCGCGTTCGTCGAGCGAGGGTCGCGTTCGCCCAAAGCCACCATCGCGTTCGTCGTCGAATTCGCTGAGTCGACGCTCACCTGCTCCAACCTGGAGCTCGTCGGAGCTTCGCCGGAGCTCCTCATCGTCGTCGGAGGTTGGTATCCACCCTCAACCTAACATTCAGCAGTAAAGAGTTTAGATGAGTAATTAAATAGAAAGCATATCAAAACTCGTAAAACCTAAGAGAGCAATTAAATGGACAGAGCATAGTGTCATATCGTGCAGGTAATAGGAATAGAGTGAGTAGTAGTTCATAAAAACCAGCCAAAAAAAGGAATGTTTTCAAACAAATATAAAAAGGTGAGAATATAAGCATTGAACGCACGCGCGCATGCACACACACAATCATTTTGATCTGAAATGGGATTTACCATTTTGCTAGCATGGCTGGAGTTTTTCGAGCTCAGCTTTCAAGCAAACAAGGAAAATGGATCAAGTTAGAATTTAAAATCTGATGTGGCGCTGTTGTTAAATCCCATAAACCACATTTCTCACTGGTTTTTTTTAACCAAACACGCCCTTTAAGATAACGAAGACTTCTGGGGGAAAATATGAGCTCGAGCTTTTAATTGAACTAGTTTTTGTGCACCTGTAATGCACATGGTCAAATATCAAAATTATTTATTTTTTATTTATTTTCTTACTATAAAATATGTCAGATTCATTTTGATTTAAAATCTATAACATGGATTATTACATTTGTCATAAATTTTATTTAAATGTTTTTAAAAATTTTGTTAAATAGATTTGTGTGTTAAACTGGGATCAATATACTTTTATATACTTGCATACACAACATTATTTTTTCAATTTGTATATATCAAACTTCATGTAACATATTTATTTATTGGATAAAATCATCGATCTCCAATTTGTTTATTTTAGTCATAAAATATAGTGTTAAGTTTGAAAGAAAATGCAATAATATATTGTTGATGTGTTAAGATGGTTTGTATAAGCTCAGCACAGAGCACATACTTTTCACATTACTGCAAGATATCTTAATTATTAATAGATTTAAAAAAATAAAGATTAATGATAATTCTAGTATAATTTTATATGACAAAAGCATTCACATAAACATATTAAAAATTTTGCGTGAAAATTCCTTCTAAAATTCCTAATTTTACACAAAAAATAAGTTTTACTATAAAATATTCAAAAAAATTATCATTTATTCCTTCCTATTTCATATTTAATTAAGCCGAGATCAATCCTTCTCCACATTTATCTTTAGCCTAGGCAATTCTACATTAATGTCTTCATCGTCTCAATCAATTGTGATATCAGGCCAGTACATAATAAAGAGTAAAAGATATGACAATAGTCTAGAAATATATTAGGATATGCTTGGATCAATCAAATTATATTATTACTCATAATTGATATGTATCATAGACAAAACGTGTTGATAATTTTAAATAATAAAATAGACTGTATGGGCGCTCTAACATTACTCTTTTAGTGTAAACAACCCTCAAGATTAATTTTAAAAATCTCTTAGGGCTAGGAATAAATAGCTAACAAGTTTGCAGTAGAAGCTAGTGGAACGTAGTATATTCTTAAGAATTATTAATCTTAACCAAATTTATTTATAATGATAGGATCTCAGTATTAACTAACTAAAAAGCATAGTACATTATTTTTTATTGGACGTTCAAGGCAGGCAGAGAACCCAAGTGAGTCTTCATCGTAATGAATATTATACAATGGAGATCGAGAAACTCTAGCAGCTTAACTTGGGTATGTGGATATATTATAGATGAAGATCGAGAAGAGTGGTTTGAAAACAGTGGGTGTGTGTGGGTAATTAGTATGGTTTTTGTTTGTGTGATTTTCTTCGTTTATTTTTAATAAATCTGTGGTCCTGTGAATATATATAGCTATAGTATTGCTACTCTCTTTTGGTTTTTCTTAAAGAGTTTGGGTGTAAAGAAAAAATATTTAAATTTTCTAACCCGGTTAAAGTAGGATCACATAAGTTAACCCCATATGTGAACTTTATTTTAACCAACACCCATATGTAAGTATTACAATTGGCATTAAGATCTAAGATACATGTGAGATTCTCTTTGACTTTTATATAAATAACATATATTTAAATAATAATAGTATAATTAAATTTGGTAATTTGAAAAAGATTAAACATATAACATAATTAATTAGTTTAAAATAATATAATATAATCTAATAAGGGAAAAAATAGATGAAAGTAATGTGAAAATTGTTGTAATTTTATAATTCATAATGTTTAAACAATCTAATCTAATTCAATAAGAAGAAAATAACAAAGACACATACTTGTTGAAGGAGATGAAAGTGCTGCGAAAATTATCGTAATTTCTGGATCTAAAAAAAATCAAACATATAATATAATTAATTATTTTAAAATAATATAATCTAATATAATAAGAAGAAAATAGATATGAAAGTGCTGTGAAAATTGTTGTTATTTCTTAATATGAAAAAGTTTAAATATAAAATATAATTAATTAAGATAATCTAATCTAATCTAATAAGAAAAAAATAACTATTTAAATAATAATAGTATTATTAAACTTAAAAACTAATTATGCACTACCATGAACTACTTGAATTTTAGTCGGTGAGAGATCGTCACGTTGTGTCCTCAGATTGTAGCCGTTTGTTTTAATTTTGTTTTTTTTAAGAATGATTTTGTATCTTTAATTTGTTTGGTGGGTTTTGCAGATACACTGTCAACATTATGTACATTTGTAGGTCTGCACTTCTCATGGGTTCGATCTTTAGAGTAGACATTATTTTGCCTCGTTAAATTGTTTGGTTTATTCATATACGTCCTTCATCTTGTAAACATTTGTGAATTTGACATTTAATAATTCCATTCAGGTTTATATTTCAATTTAAACTATATCCTTATATTCATACTATGTATATCCAATAAGAATTCATTAATTTATCAACTTACTCTTACTTAATGAATTAATATTTGAATTTGTTTGGTGAAAAATTTGTAATAAGAAAAATAATAAAAGAATCGTATTTGATTTATTCTCTCTATCTGCTTAGAAAAAGAATGATTACAACTCTCTCAATCCCGATTACAATTGGATTTCCTGATTACAAAAGAGAGGAGAATGATATGGATTCTCCCCTTTATTTAATTCTGGGTTCTTCACGGTGGCGATGGACTGCCTCTCTCGAATGCTCATGTCGAGATTGCTCTTCATTGACGATCCGAACGTCTTGATTCACTAGAACGTGGTCTTCTCCTTACGATTTGACGCTGTGGAGAACTTGCAAAGCAAGTTTTAGAACTCTTGATAAGTTGGTAACTCTGAACGAGTTTGAAACTCTATGAAAGAATTGATTTAACCTAAAATCGGTTTGACAAGCCAAGGCCGAAGAAAGCTCCTGTTGCTGATCTCCAAAGCTCCAGCAATTCTCCCAAAAAGCTAGCCACAAATCTCTTCTTTGCTGCCCAAAAAGAAGGATCAATCCCAGAGCCAAAAATCTAACCTAAACTCAATTGAGTTTCTCACTATTTATAGGAGATTAAAGGGTATAACCGCCCCCTTAATTCGCTCCTAAGTGGGGCTAAATGGGGTGTAACTGTCCCCTTAAACAGCTCCCCAAACCGTGGGGAGAACGGTTTTGAAACTGTTCAGTTTGTGCTTTGAACGAGTCAAAACACCAGTCTGGGCGTTCTGGGCCCGAACTCTGCGTTTTAGACTTGAAACACAAAGTTGTGCCTATTTTGGTGGCTGAACGCACAGGTTGCGTTGCGTTGTAATTCTGAAACGCAGAGTTGGGACGCAGAGATGAACTCTGCGTTTTGGACCTGAGACGCAGAGTTGGACTCTGCATGAACTCTGCGTTTCTGAGTCCACGAACTCTGCGTCTGGACTTGAATGCTGGGGATGGCCCTTGCGTTTTGACTCTGGAATATGGGTATGACTTCTGTGTTTTGATGGTATATAACACAGGGATGACCTCTGCGTTTTGATGGTGAAACGCCCTCTGCGTTTTGATGTGAAGAGACCATCAATTTGTGGTCTCTTTTGCTGGAGCGTTGCAAAGACCGTCATCTTGTAATCTTCATCTTGGCTCCTTGCAAATATAAGAGTCATCAGATTATAACTCCCGATGTTGATTGTGAAGGCTGTTGATTAGAGCTTTCATCAGTTGTTGTGAAGATCGTCAGATTGTAACATTCATCGATCTACGTGAAAGTCTTCAAATTGTAACTTTCTGGAAGTCGTCATATTGTAACTTCCATCATCGGTGTTTGATGGGGATTGACTATCTGTTGTAATTTTTAGACAGCCTATAGAATTTTAAAGGTATTTTTGTCTATCGAAAGATTTTCTCAAACTCGTGCTTTTAAAAGAAGTATGATATGATATGATATGATGTGAATTGGGTCTGATACTAAATAGACTAAAGATTTGATCCGCCCATGTTCCATATTTTGAGTTAGTTCCACAAATATTCATAGTTTGAAACTAGTCCCCCAAATCTTCATTTATAACGAATTGGTCCCCACATATTCTTATTCTGGATTTGGTCCCCAAAATCTTTTTAGTACTCACTGCTTCACCGTTGTTATTCTTCTTAGGTATTGCATGCTCAAGTCTTAATGCGTGCTTCATCCGGGGGCAACAATACACTCATAAATCATAATGAATGGTAAATCTCTTCACTACCATCGCTTCCTCATCCGTTGTATTTAGACCAAAACTATTCTTAGCAAAGCAAACATACCCATAGCATTGAGTAATTTTTCTAGGGTAAATTACACTAAACCCCCCAATAACTTTCAAAAAATGCATTTTCATGTTGTTTTTCTGGTTCTAATTTATGGGTGTTATCTGCAAAGACACGGAAGCTTACTGGAAGATTTATTACAATTCCAAAAAGCTATGGGGGGGGCTTACTGCAATTTGGAAAGGCATTAAGGCTTTGGTGCAAAACATTGAAAGTTCTTGGTGTTTGCGTAATCTACGTGGACCGCGATATTTTGCCCCCAAAAATTCAATAACCTCCAACGACCTCAACGAGACGACCATGATCGCTAATAGCTATCTCCGTCTTCATCCAAAATCGGTGAGCAACCCTAATTCCCAAAAAAAAAAAAATTAATTTTTAACCCCCTATTTCTCAATTTATCTTCAATTTCTCTTTCAAATCATGCAGCTAGCTCTCGCTGCTGGGTTCAAACTCCCCCACCGTTCAATTTGTTCTTCATCCGAGCTCGATTTGGACATGGCAGCGACTCAATTGGGCCTGAAGAGCAATTCTCCCTATAAAAAGAAGAGCTTTTGGCAACTGCTGGCGATGAGTCGCCACTCTTCGCTCGAGAGCTCGTCGGAAGTTGAGAAGAAAAGGCCTGTTCAGTTCTTGAAAGATAAGAGGATAGTTCCTGATTCGGAGCCGCCGAATCCGAGGGATGTTGGTTTGCTGCAGCAATTCTTTGAGCAAAGGTGCAGGTACATTCTTTAGATTGATATTTGTTGATAGTTGGGTTCATAAGTGATTTTGTTACTGTCATTATGCAGTCGAAGGCTTGTTGTTTTGACTGGAGCAGGGATGAGCACAGAGTCTGGGATTCCTGATTATAGGAGGTGAATATTTTTTGTGTTTGTGTTTCCTAAGATTGTGCTTTTTTGATTGTGGGTTACGTTGTTTTTTTGTTATGGGCAGTCCTAATGGAGCTTATAGTTCTGGGTTTAAGCCAATTACTCATCAGGTGAGGCTTTCTGTATATTCAAATTGTGCATGTTTGTATGGTTAGTGTAAGCTCGGATATTTCTTCGCAATGGTAAATAATTGTTGATGTATATGTTATTGTATCAAAATAGTTATCTTTCTTAGTCTTGGCTATGCTGGAATAATAAGCCGCAATGCTGCATTGTTGACTGTTGAAAGGGGGAAGTTAAGTAAAAATGCATTGTGATATTGTTGTGTTTCTGCCTCATCAGTAAAGAAATTAGGAAAGTTTTATGTATTGGATTATTCCAAGTTTGAAGATACATGCTTGCTTCATGTTGTAGCTAGCACATACCATAAATTTAATGTGGGGTTTCTTTCTTGGGCTAAGAGATGAGGTAACAATGAAACGGGGGAATTTTGGAAATGATGGGATTATTTTTCCACTTAATATAACTCCAAATTTGTAAAGATGGAGATAGAAGTATTGCTTCTGTGTTCTACCTATGGGAGATTCTTAAAGAATAATTATGCTTTTTTATGTACTAAGTATAGCTTCGGATTTAAATGCATGAATTCTGAGAAACATGTCGCCTTTTCCCAATAAAACTAGGTAAATTGACTCACAGGAAGAACATGATTATTAAAGCTTCTGTTAATTTTTTTTCCTTTTTCTTTTCTTGACATGCATGCTTAAATCTACTTCTCACTGAGCTTGTGCCATCTGAATGATGTTGTTGAACAATCTTCTCCTGCTATATTACTATAATGTTTCCGTGGATAAACTTGTGACTAAAATAGGAGTTTGTTCGATCACGTAAAGCCCGAAGGCGATATTGGGCCAGGAGCTACGCTGGATGGAGAAGGTTCACAGCAGCACAGCCGAGTGCAGCCCATACTGCTCTTGCCTCTTTGGAAAAAGTGGGTCGAATTAATTTTATGATTACCCAGAATGTGGATAGGTAAGTGGTGTTTTTTAACTTGTTTTATATTTGAAATATTTTGCAGCAACTTTTTGAGCTCCTTGTATGTTGTTCAATTGTACTTCAGGTTGCACCATCGTGCTGGTAGTGACCCACTTGAGTTGCATGGAACTGTTTATACTGTAGCTTGTTTACAATGTGGGAGTTCTATGAGTCGTAACTTATTTCAAGAACAAGTAAAGGCCCTAAATCCAAAGGTATGAACTTCTGCATATAATCATTTGTCTTTTCGTAAAAGTTCACTTTCTTTGTAAAGCTAACATACACAATTAATGATCCATATAGTAAAACACCATATCAATGCCACATGTCTGTGACAGAGAAGGTACATGTGAACGCGGACAGAGTGGGGGCCACCCAAGTGAAGCCCATGTGAAACCGCGTGAGTTTCTTCGTTTATGCATGAACATGAAACCGCGTGGGAGGTTAAGTCCAGCGGACAAAAGGAAAGTGCAGGTGCGGTTAAAAGGCCCACCCGAAAATAAACAAATGAAACTACAGCTATATATAGCTGCTATTACCTAGGGTTTTGTGGCGTGCAAGTTGGGGTTTTTTTTTGTTTTGGGAGCAGCGCGAAGAGAGGGGGTGCAGGGTCTGTGCGGCGGCTTTGGAGCAGTGCGAAGGCGGCTTTGGAGCAGTGAATGAAACTACAGCTATATATAGCTGCTATTACCTAGGGTTTTGTGGCGTGCAAGTTGGGGTTTTTTTTTTGTTTTGGGAGCAGCGCGAAGAGAGGGGGTGCAGGGTCTGTGCGGCGGCTTTGGAGCAATGCGAAGGCGGCTTTGGAGCAGTGCAAGGAACAGATCGGCTTTCCTTTGTTTTTGGCGGCTGTCTTTTGTTTTGAGAGAGATAATTGTGTGAGGGATCGAAGAGTTTGTGTGAGGGTTTAGATTGAGTGATTGTAAACCCAGTTGTATTCTCTCCCTCTAATAGTAGATCTCTCCCTCCTTGCCCCGTGGACGTAGGCAGTTTGCCGAACCACGTAAAAGTTGTGTTCTTGTCGTGTTTTGTAATAGCTTGTAGGTTCCCTCGACGCGCAGTCCTAGAGCTGACGAGAGGAAGAGCTGATATCTCACTTCGATGAGATATCTGGCTTTTTGATTCTTGTTTCCTTTGAGAAACGAGAATTTCGTTGTGATCTAATATCTTGTTGTGCACCTAGCGCACCAGAGGTGCTGCCGAAATTTCCGCTGCGCACAACAAGTGTTATCAGAGCTCCTGGTTGGACTTGGGAGCTTGTTTGAAGGATTCGCTGAAGGATTCCTATTTGAAGATTAGATCGACAACATGGGTGAAACAAGCACATCGGGATCGTCTCTTACGAAGACGATACATAATTTGAGCATCAATAACATAAAGATTGATGTTCCGAAGTTCGACGGCAAGATCAATTTCGGTTTGTGGAGGTGTCAGGTTATGGACGCCTTGGACGCTCAGAATTTGGAGGAGACTCTTGAGTTACAAGAGAACCCTGCCGATATGGAAGCTAAGGTTTGGAAGAAGATGAATAGTAGGACGTGTGGAGTTATTCGGTCATGCTTGACGCCGGATCTTATTTATGACGTGATGAACGAGATGTCGGCGAAGAGAATGTGGGAAACACTCAATGAGAAGTATCTGACGAAGAGCATTGAGAATCGGCTTCACTTGAAGAAGAGGTTTTACCAGTTCAAGATGAAGATGAGAGTTTCCATTAGGGAGCATGTTAATAACTTCACAAAGCTACTTTTAGACATGGCTAATGTGGATATCATGGTTGAGGATGAAGACAAGGCGATGCTACTTTTGTGTTCGTTGCCCGATGATGATTATGATACGTTTGTCCTAACTATGATTAATGAAAGAACTACTGTTAGTTACAAGGAGGTGACCTCAGCGTTGGTGAATTATGAGTTGAGGAAGAGTGTTGATGAGTCCTCCGAGAAGGTATCGGGAGATGCATTAGTAGTTCAAGGTCGTGGTTCAAACCGAAGCAGAAGGTCGCGGTCTAGAGGTGCACATCGTGGGATTCGTAGGAATCAGTGTGCCTTTTGTAAAGAGGATGGACATTGAAAAGCCGAATGTCCAAAGTTAGATCGAGCCGAGAAGAATAAGGGGAAAGCTGTACAAGCTTCGGAGGTGAATGTTGTCAAGACTAGTGGTAACAATTCAGATTCGGATTCTTCGGGCTATTCGTTGTCTGCACTGCCGTCAGTTTGTGTTACCAACTCTACAGAATGGATGTTAGATTCGGGTACTTCATACCACGTTTGCCCTAGGAGGGATTGGTTCTCCAGCTTTCAGAAGTTAGAAAGAGATGATGTTGTGCTCATGGGTAATGGACATGCATGCTCTATTGGTGGTATTGGTACCATTCGTATTCGGATGTATGACGGAGTGATTCAGGAGTTGGATGAAGTGAGGTTCGTTCCGCAGCTGTTGATGAACATCATTTCACTAGGAGCTTTGGTGGCATCTGGCTATAAAGTGACCTTGGTGGATGTACGTTTGAAGGTCACATCGGGGTCCATGATTGTGATGAAGGGCGTTAGAAGGAGCAATTTGTATTATTTACTTGGAAGCACGGCGACTGATAGCGAGATGACGACTTCATCAGATTCGGCTAGACTGTGGTGATGTTTGATGCTGGGTTATTTGATTAGTAATGCCGTGCATAGGTTGTTGAGGAGTGTTATGACCTGTAGTTTGAAGTCCTGTGAACCCATTGGTATGAGCGAGAAGACCGAGATGGAGTTTGGTACTTCTATCCATCATTCGAGGGGTCTTCTGAGGGGTGTTCATTCAGGCATTCGGGGGCCTTCCAAGGGAGCATTATTAGGAGGTAATAAGTATGTGGTTTTCGCAGTTGGGGATTGCTCTAGGCATTGGTGGGTTGCAACCAAGTCCCGTTGGTGTGAAGTCCTAGAAGCCCGCAACAGATGGAGGAAGTGTATTGACAGAAATGTGAAGGTACTTCAGTCTGATGTTAGAGAGAGGTACAAGAGGGACCTATTTATGCATTTGTGCCGAGCTCACGGCAATTGGAGACACTTCATTGGTGTGAAAACTTTGAGGCGACGTGATGAGATGGCAGATTTGGGGAGCTGTTCTTTTCTGGAGGAGGATCGGTGTTTGATGTCGAGCATTGGCATTGGTGTGCGGGCTACGACATGTTTGGGCCATCTTATGTATAGGTTGCCGACTGCTGCATGTAGAGATTTTGGATCTGGTGGAGCTGCTTCAGATTTTGGGTTGCGTCGGATGTTTAGCTACCCAGCACTTGGTCACATCGTGGATGTGAGATTTGATCCGATAGCACATTTGGGATTCAGAGGCGTGTTTGATTATCAGGTATTGGCTTCTGACTTTGTTCTGAGCAGGTATGTCACGTTTGACTCTCGGCAGGTGGAGAGTGGTGATCAGATCATTAGGACATCGCAGCGGGTGGAGAGTGATGCTACTCCACGTTGGGTGGAAACTCCAGATCATACTGCATCATTTGGGATTCCAGCTGATGTGACACAGATTGGGAATCATGTTGTTTTGGACGCAGATGATAGGTTGATTGATTCGAGTACAGCTGATAGATGTAGTCTAGACATGGCCGTTGGTTCATCTCAGGTGAAGATGTTTGGATTGTTTCAGTTTAGGGTCATTGGAGGTGCTATCAGCCGTAGACTTGATCGTGATGTTGGAGAAGGGTTACGAACTCTTCTATTGGATTGAGGTCGTTAGCGGCTATTTGGGTGAACTACGTGAATGCTTGATTCCTTGGGCAAGAGGATAAGTAGGCAGTCTTTATGATGCAGCCGATTTGGTGAGTAGACACTATTTGGTTTGGGTTGAGTGTTCGCACTCCCGTTTGGGTCTCGACCTGTTGTGGATGAAGTCCGTTGTCATGAGTCCGTTGCCATGGCGTACTGGATACAACAAGTGAGGCATTTGGTTTGGTTGGTGTCGACTCAGTTTTGGAAAAACTTCACCGAGGTGGAGAATTGTGAACGCGGACAGAGTGGGGGCCACCCAAGTGAAGCCCATGTGAAACCGCGTGAGTTTCTTCGTTTATGCATGAACGTGAAACCGCGTGGGAGGTTAAGTCCAGCGGACAAAAGGAAAGTGCAGGTGCGGTTAAAAGGCCCACCCGAAAATAAACAAATGAAACTACAGCTATATATAGCTGCTATTACCTAGGGTTTTGTGGCTTGCAAGTTAGGGTATTTTTTGGAGCAACGCGAAGAGAGGGGGTGCAGGGTCTGTGCGGCGGCTTTGGAGCAATGCGAAGGCGGCTTTGGAGCAGTGCAAGGAACAGATCGGCTTTCCTTTGTTTTTGGCGGCTGTCTTTTGTTTTGAGAGAGATAATTGTGTGAGGGATCGAAGAGTTTGTGTGAGGGTTTAGATTGAGTGATTGTAAACCCAGTTGTATTCTCTCCCTCTAATAGTAGATCTCCCCCTCCTTGCCCCGTGGACGTAGGCAGTTTGCCGAACCACGTAAAAGTTGTGTTCTTGTCGTGATTTGTAATAGCTTGTAGGTTCCCTCGACGCGCAGTCCTAGAGCTGACGAGAGGAAGAACTGATATCTCACTTCGATGAGATATCTGGATTTTTGATTCTTGTTTCCTTTGAGAAACGAGAATTTCGTTGTGATCTAATCTCTTGTTGTGCACCTAGCGCACCGGAGGTGCTGCCGAAATTTCCGCTGCGCACAACAGTACATACCATATGATTTATATACAGACTCATGGATTCATCAAAAGAATAAAGGAACTTATTGGTGGTAACTAGCTGTGTGCATGTGTGTATTTTCCTTTAATGATATTTAATTAAAATCAAAATTTAGACTCCTATATTAATGACTTTATGCTGCATCAAATTCAACAATGAACCGAACACCAAGTGCTTGTGCCCCATCTTGATTCATCCCTTTTTGTATTTAGTAGGAGATCCGCTATTAACCAAACAAATATTATGGTTATGCTTACCAAATGCATGTGATAGACTAATCATCCTGTGACTTGGTATTTTCCTTCATCTCAATGCAATTCCATGATTGTGAAGATTAAACTACATCTGTATGACTATAGTTTATCCTCTTGATTGTTGTGGACATCGCAAAAGTTTGTTTTTCTTTTGCAGAAATAGTCTAAAGGAACATATTTAGTTTTGGGAGTCTTGTGTTCTCCATTTCAGAAAATTTTGGGAATTGTGTGCTTCATTCATTTGACCAATATCCGAAACCTTGTTTCTCAAGAAAGTCTTCAATTGATAATCAGCCAGTTCCTCAAGGTGCTTGATCCATTGTGTTCATTTTTTTCACTATGATATGTGGGGGCATTACTTTTTGTTAAACTTTGGCAGTTGCATCCAAGTGACACGTCAGATGTCTATCCTTTTTTCTACACTTGTTTGCATATCATTTGGCTATTAGCTTGTCTACAGAATGTGTGTTCTGTTTTATTACATGGTAACAAGTTAGCAGGCAAATATATTTAGTAGTAGTACTGTTAATCCCCCTTAATTTAAAGTTTATCAATACGTCTTAAGAGTTAACCACCATATGCTACAGTGGGCTTCAGCAGTTGAAAGTCTGGAATGTGGAGATCCAGGTTCAGACAAGAATTTTGGCATGCAGCAACGTCCTGATGGAGATATTGAGATTGATGAAAAATTCTGGGAGGAAGAGTTTGATATTCCTGACTGCGAGAAGTGTGGTGGGATGCTAAAACCTGATGTAAGCATGTCAATATCTACATTATGTTTCATTTCTTTTTTATCTGGACAAACAGTGTGGCTACAAACTTCCCCAGTTTCATTAACACAAACTTAATGAAACATCCCCAAAAAATGGGTTACAAAGATTATATACATGTGCATTGTTGATAGCGACAAGATAAAAGCTTACAATATAGCTCAAAAATTGAACCTTATATTTACAAGATACAAATCACCTAGCATAGTTATTGTCATGAAGGATTGTTTGAGCAATAGAAGATGTTGTGACAAATTTCATATTAAGCCTATCTTTGTCAACAACAGAGCAACATGAGGTTTTATGGGTTTTCTTTGGCTTTTAAAGGTTATAACAGTTTGTTTGTTTGAGCCTGTAAGTAGTAGCTTACATGGTGATAAGTGTTTTGGTTGAGTATGTATTTATCACTTTCTTACTTGGTTTGAATAAAGCTTACATTCATTTCAAACAAAATCACCTTGCAAGGATCTAAACATACATTTATGAGCATCATTTTGGTCAAGTATTATTGGAATCTGACTGATTGGTTGGGAAATTTTAAAGTTTTTACCACACTCATTCCAGTTATCATAATTTCTCCGCAAGTTTCTTTTCTATTTTATGCTTCTTCCTGGAGGTAATTGCTCAGATGAGATATCGATCTCATCGTGATCTACCATGTTTTGTGATATTTATAATTTGTGACGTGCAATTAACCAATCACTACTGTTTTCCAAAAAATTTCCGCTTGTTACTCAGATTCCCTATGTTATTGTTTTCTTGTCAGTTGATGTACCAAAGAAAGAAACAACATAAACCAAGTTTCAAATTGTTGTTTATGTTTGTCTTTTGAAGGTTGTCCTTTTTGGTGATAATGTCCCAAAAGAGAGGGCGGACAAAGCGATGGAAGCTGCAAAAAGTTGTGATGCTTTCCTTGTTCTGGGTTCAGCGGTGATGACCATGTCTGCATTTAGATTAGTCAGGTATTTTGTTTCAAGATTTCAGCCCCTTGTAGCTTATTCAGTAGAAATCTTGAGAATTAAATGCACCTTTGTAGGGTAATTGATAATTGTAAGTGCTAAAGTGGAGCGCTTCAAAAAATGTTGATCAGTGAATTGGTAGAACAATCTGTACACAAATAGTGTAACAATCTTAACAATAAATATATATCGTTGAGACAGGAAATTATTATTTTGGGTTTTTTTATATAAACAATGTGATGTGTATTCTTGCATATTGATATGGAAATATGGTTCCATTCATAGCACTTCCCTATTGCCACAGAGATGGAGCTTAATCCCTTATAGAAAACATTATCTTGTATATATTTTTGAACTCTGGGCATCTTGGTTCCCTATTGCCATTGAGATAGAGCTTAAACCCTTATAGAAAATGTTACTTGTACATATTTTGAACTCTTAGCATCTTGGTTCCCAGAGCTCAACAACTATCTATCATCCTTGTGAAAAAATATGCTTTACATGATTTTCCTGTTGCAGAGCATGCACATCTCTATGAGAAATTGTATCCATGGTTGACTAATCTTGCAAAATTTGTTCTCGCAGAGCTGCTTCAGATGCAAATGCTTCCATTGCAATAGTCAACATAGGTAAAACACGAGCTGATGATTTTGTGCCATTGAAAATCAATGCTCGATGTGGGGAGGTACATACGTTAAACTTCTTTCTTCTTTCTCTCTCTTTTTTTCCCATTGTTATGTTTTCTAAAACATCTCTTGAATATTTTGAAACTTTCAGATACTGCCGAGATTGGTTGGAATGGGATGTCTTGCTATTCCTAATGTTTAGCTGAAGATACAGAGAATTATAGCCACATTGTATCATTTTATTAGTTCATTCATTTTTGGTTCGAAAAACTTTGGCCAATTGTATATGTCAAAACTGTCAAAAACAAATAAATCCATTGTTGTAAGCTCGTAATAGCTGTACCCTTTTCTTGAATTATCATCACCATTCAGTCTCTCTACTTCAGGATTCTGGATTGAACTCGCAGCAAGGAATCTACATTATTTGACTGGTTAATTGATCTGCACTACTACTTGTAATTTCGCGCATGAAGTCCTTTCTGTTTCAATGATACAGAGTTCTAACCGCGCAGAAAATCTCAACTAGTCGACCTCTCGTGCCGAATTGCTAACACGATTCTAAAACTCAGATTGTTTTATATAAATAAATCTTAAAATTTTGACTGAGTTTTCAATTAAATTCAAAAAAATAGCTTCTCTTTAGAGATAAAGGGGAAATTTTAATCAAAAAACTTTTCTGAGCTCTATCTGGGTCCGGTTTAGTCCTCATGGAGCTCATCTGAACTCCAATCTCTTATCTCCTCCACTCAAGGAGCTCATGGGTCAGTTCCCAATCCCATCATCATCAACCTCCAATCTCCCAACTCCCTCATCCGTGACCACCATCATCAACAGCCACCTCCATCAAAAACCTCAACAACGGCATCAACACCTTCACATCACCAATCCCATTACACCCACAAGAAGAGCTTTAACCTTCTCCTTAATCCCAACAGTCCTTTTTCCTCCCTCATCCTCTTCAGCTTCTTCACTTCCTAAACAGACAACAACCCCTTTGGAGCCTTACATTGATAACGCAAATGGGTTTTCTCTCCTTATCCCTTCTTCTTGGACTAAGGTATTGAGACTTTGTTTTTTTTTTTTTTGAGATTAATTGCATGTAGTATTGTTTTACTAAGTTTGATATAAGAGCATCTGTTTTTTTTATACTAATGTTGCAGTTCCAGGGTGTCTATCTAATACGCTGATAATACACGATACTATAGAGGGTCTGTGTGCAATTAACCCATATTCTTTCTCTTGTTTTGAGTTGGGTTTTTTGGCATTTTGGATTTGGTTGTTGTTTGTTGTGAGTAGGTTGAGAAAGCTGGAGCTACTGCACTTTTTGAAGAAGAAGGGAAAGGGAGTAGTAATAATATTGGGGTTGTGGTTAGTCCTGTTAGGCTTGCTTCCTTGAGGGATTTTGGGAGTCCACAGTTTGTTGCTGCCAAGCTCATTCAAGCTGAGAGGAAAAAGGTTTGCTCTCTGTCTACTTCTTTCTTCTTCTTCAATGGATTATTCGGTAAAAGTTAAAATTCACAAGTTTTTGGGAGTATTGCTGGACAAACCCCTGTGCTACCGCGCAACTGGCGATAGTCCCACTGTAGCTATATTGTTGCTGGTAGGCCTTCTGAGTGAGTTTCTTGAGATTCTTTTAGCCTCATGTAATGAGAAATTTGTTTTTCGACAAACAGACCTCCTGACCGTAGAAGAATAAGAAAAATCATTTAGGGGGTCTATCTGCAACAATAGAACTATAGAAGGTCCATCCGCAATCGACCTTTTTAATTACAGTGTTTCTCGATGGTTTCTGTGAATATACGTTATGATCACGTTTACATCTATTGAGTTGTTTGCTCTGCAGGAAAGCACAAAGCAAGCTGAAGTCGTATCCTTTACTGAAAGACTAGGACACAGTGATCTGCCGATATATGAGTTCGAGTACACGGTAGATAGCACTCGAGGAGGGATGAAGAGGATATTCTCAGCTGCGTTCGTTACCTCGAAAAAACTTTATCTTCTCAATATTTCTCACTCAGACAAACCTGACAACCCCTTGGACAGCAAAACTCGAACAGTCCTAGAACAAGTTCTTCATTCTTTTGATACTACATTGTAGCAAGAAGCAAATCACTTGCCTTTTCTTTTACCCTTCCATTTCAATTGTAGCTTGTTCTTCAAACATCATAAGCCGAAGCAGGGAGTTTCAAATGCAAATGCAATGAGTTGTTTGGAACAATTTCAGGTCTGGCTTGAAATAACTTTTCGAGATTACTATATTCTGATGCTTTAGATAAAGATTTTTTGAATATTTGATGGTGCATGTTAAGCTTGGATGTCTGAAGTTGTAGCTTATCTTCGTACCGAAGGATTGACAAAGATATCTTGTCGCATATTTGAATTGTATCGTTATGCATAGTTCTTGATGTAATTTAGGATCAGTCTATATCAAACTGTTCTTTATTGTTTCGCATTGATTTTTGTATCGTTTGCACTGATTTAAAATTGATAACGGAACATAGTCGCCATTTTGTTCCTTCCTGTATAATTGTCAATCATAGGTGTAGAAAGAGGAAGGGAAAAATAAGAGCCAAAGATTAGGATGCAGGTACTTATTCACTCTACATATCCTTTTCACGTACACAAATGGGCTTGCTCAGATGGTCCAGGCCCATTGGGCTTCTATGGAGATGTTTTATTCTCTATCCGAAACCAAAAATAAAGGAGGTGGCCTATTTTATGACATAAATAAATATATAATATGAATTTATCTAAAATATGTCCTAAATAAAAACAAATTGAGACATTTTGGATAGAATGGCCCCTGGAGAAAAGTTTGGATGAAGTTTTTATTGTTGTCGTTATCATAGTTGTGCGTATCCATGATAGATGACGTATACATAAAATGGTTGAAGGGGGGAAAGTAAAAACTTTATCAATATAAAAATAATCTCTTTTTTTTATACAGATGACAATATAATAGGCTAAACTATCAAATTGACATTTAAAAAAGACTCATTTTTCCACTTTGGTATTTAAAATATCTCTAATGATGTTTTGGCATTTAAAATGAGTTCAAGTTAGCACCTAGGTCTAAATTTTAGTCGGCGTTAAGTTTTCCGACGAAAAACATCACATGACCATCACGTGACCCTTAATGACCGTTACAAAAGCCGATGTGGCATGGATTAGCGATGTGGAACAGATTAACAGCACATGTGTCGCTCACATGACATGAAATAACTAACAAAATGAAAACAAAAGCTCTAAAATTGACAGATTGCTCCATTCTTCATACGTTTCAAAAGTTCTATCGATCAAACGGTTAGGGAGATTGTTGCCAAACTTGCAGTTGCTCGTAATCTCGCTGAAGAGTGATCGTGGGAAAGTGAAAATGGTGTCTGAGAATATGTAGTTAAACCTTGATCATCCTCATCAAAAAGAAAAAGGTGAATCTATTCACATTACGTCCTTGATGGTGCATGTGTTTAAAATATTGTTTATTAAGTGAAATTGTAGTTTTGCAGTGTTTATAAGTATTAATTTTAACAAACTAGATTTTATGTGAATAACATGGAAGTGGAGTTTTCTAAAGTGTAATATATGGAGCATAGCTTAATGTGATTGTGATTTGTAATTCAGTTTTGTTTTGTTCATCATGCATATGGGTGGGAATATTATGGTTAAATTTAGACATGGTGGTTCATTTGAATTTCTAATGTTTGATCAATATATTAGTGGCTCCTTTTGACGTGCAATTCATTGAGGAAGACATTCTGACTTTAGACTTATTGAGAGAAAAATTGGAGAGCATGGGTATACTGATGTTTTCACTTTGTGGGATGACATAGCTGATGGTGGAGTTGGAGCCGTCATGCCTCTTGTCTTAGATATAGACTTAGCAAAATTCAAGGAATATGCACACAAGGAGAGAGTAATTAAGGTTTTGCAAACCATTTTGTTGATCAACCTATTGAAGTGGATGTCAATTCAAATGAAGATCCTCTAGTGCAAGTTAATCAGCATGAAGTTCCTAACCCCATTGAGTTTACTCCTAAAAGGCTAGTGTCTTCAGAGAGAGAAAGAAGATAACCTCTAAGAGAAAGAAGATAACCTCTACAAGAAAGAAATTAATACATTAAAGAAACAAGTTAACCCCTATAAGGAAAGTATTATCAAGAGGTGAAAAGAGGAAAAAAAATTGTCACTCTAACTCATCTTGATCAGAATGCATCCTCTATTGATGATGATGACTCAGTGGAGAATAAAACATACAAAATTGACCCAACTGAATTAGTAGATGATGATGATGATTTGGTTGAAGAGTCTAAAAGTAGAGTGGAGAAAAAGAGGGTGACTGATGAAGGTCATTCTAACCATGAAGCTAATATCCCGAAGGGGTATGAAAGTGATGTCTCAATTGATAGTGAAGTAGAAAAGGCATTAAATAGTGACCATGAGGAGCTTTATGAGGTGAGAGAAAGAAATATTGCCCCGCTAGCTGCACATAAGGGTAAAATAGCTTTCAATTCCGGTGCAAGGATTTAAATGGATTAGCCAAGTGAAGCAGATACAGGATAAACAACTAAGACTCATGCACAACCAAGTCTAGTGAACCAAATGCAGATCGACCTAGTGAACCAAATGCAGATCAGCTTATAATATATATGTTAGGCTTTTGCAAAGGCAATTTTGGAAATGTACAAAAGCAGCTACAATGGGAAAGTTTGCATATGGAGCAACCAAGCTAAGGGGTCTTTCAAGGAAGGCATATAATGATTTCATGGATAAAGACCCTCATACATTTTGTAAGTCTCATTTCAAGACTCATAGCCAATGTGACCCACTAGATAACTGATGCGGCATAAACATGTACCAAAAAGGTTGCAAGTGCACAACCGTGTCAAGTTATAGTATTTAAGATATCGATCCCACGATGAAGGTGTTTTGTAGGAGAAAATATAAAATTGGTTCTTATTTTGTGTGCGTGACAAATAGGAGTGATGAGTAAATGTGATTGTAGAGAGATAATGAGAGTGTAAGTGATAGTGTGTGAAACGACGCAAAATTTAAGTGAGAGTGGATGTGACAAAGAATGAGTGTGATCAATAAGGCAAGAAGGAAAAAATGAATAAAATCAAGAAACAAATGAAAAATCAAGAATGAAGAACAAAATTATAGAATAAAAGAAAATGTAAGAAATTAAAGATGGTGGATTCAATTATAGATATGGATAATCTAAAATTGAACCCACTTCTTAAAAAAGGATGATTCCCTAAAGGGTTCTAGCCTAAAGGCGAATCAAACAAAATAAAAATAAACAAAAAGAAAAACTAAACCCAAGAGGGTTCTAGCCTCAAGGTGAATAGTATAAGAAATTAAAATCTAACTACAAAATAAATTGCAAAATCTAAACTACAAAATAAAATTGCAAGAATTAAATGCAAGAAAATAAATCTACTCTATAAGCATAAAATAAATCTAAGGCAAAAGGGTTCTAGCCTCTTGGCTATTTAACAAGAAAATAAAATCTAACTACAAGCATAAATCTAAACTAATAAGCAATAACAATAAAAGAGAAAAAGAAAAGAAATGCAAACCTTCAAATAATTCTCCATCTTCATCTTCATCTTCATCATCCAACAAAGAGAAGAAGAGAAAAATTTAAAGTGGTGAAAAAATTATTATTATTAATTGCAACTAAAGTTACAATTTTGGAAGGCCTTCTCAATTAAGAGTAACCCTCCTCTCCAAAAGGAGTTATAAAATTTTTCACACCTCTAACCCCTCACTCTCAACCCCTATTTATAGTAAACATCAGTGAATGAGAGCCATTGGATCAAACTTGAGCCCCAAGACAAGCAAAATCAGCCATTGACGCGCGCTACAGTAATCTGGTATCGATGCAGGCATCGATGCAGGTATCGATGCAGGCATCGATGCCCACATCGATG